>NC_054702.1:38433228-38800509 GCF_016097555.1 Gigantopelta aegis
ATGATTAATAGATCAGCGTGCTCTAGTAGTGCCGTTAAACAAAAATAAATTTAATAGCCGTGTTAGCAAAATTGACGTGAACACTAGAGGTTGCGAATGCAATGGTTAATGTAACAATGTGAACACTGGCGGTTAACTATACTATGTACAATGTCTAGCGTAGTCTACAATGTACCCAATACACCATCTGAATTATCTACTCTAGCAGCATGGGATATTTTACAACTGTATAATTATATAACATTTGTCCACCATGTTACCAGGATACTAAAAGTTGCATTGTATGAACAAACCTTTAAATGCTTCGATCATAGCATTTTGCGGATGAGTCGATATGAAATAATCGCCAACAAATCCTCTTAATATGAAAACAAGCAGACTGATGAATCATTCAATACGACTTGATTCCTCCAATGACAGGTTGTGCTAAACATAACGTATTAATATGAAGTCACCATGCACGGCGAAGGATTACTTTGTATAGCATGAAGACTGTTTCAGAAGCGATAACATAGATGAGGGTATTAAAAACTATTGAATAAAGAGAACTGGTTTAGAATTTGCATGCAGTGGAAGAACTATATTTCTGTCTGTCTGTCTCTCTGTCTGTCTCCCGCCCTCCCTCCCTCTCTCTCTTCCCTCTATATGTCTGTCCGTGCCTGTTTGTTTGTTTGTCTGTCTGTATGTCTGTCTCTCTCTTCCCTCCTCTCTTCCCTCCTCTCTCTCTCTCTCTCTCTCTCTCTCTCTCTCTCTCTCTCTCTCTCTCTCTCTCTCTCTCTCTCTCTCTCTCTCTCTCTCTCTCTCTCTCTCTCTCTCGCTCTCTCTCTCTCTCTCTCTCTCTCTCTCTCTCTCTCTCTCTCTCTCTCTCTCTCTCTCTCTCTCTCTCTCTCTCTCTCTCTCTCTCTCTCTCGCTCTCTCGCTCTCGCTCTCTCTCCTCCCTCTCTATATATGTATGTCTGTCTGTCTGTCTGTCTCTTTCTCTCTCTACCAATTTTTAAAACAATCTTGTATATTTTAAATTCTTAAAGAGTGCAAACTCTGCACCCCAAATTCTCATTCAGGACACCTCAAAGGTGCAAATAAACACACACCTACCCGCCTTCCCCAACCCACCCACCCTTAAAACAACAAACAAACAAATAAACACACACATACCCGCCTCCCCCAAACCACCCACCCTTAAAACAACAAACAAACAAATAAACACACACATACCCGCCTCCCCCAACCCACCCACCCTTAAAACAACAAACAAATAAACACACACATACCCGCCTCCCCCAACCCACCCACCCTTAAAACAATAAACAAACAAATAAACACACACATACCCGCCTCCCCCAACCCACCCACCCTTAAAACAACAAACAAACAAATAAACACACACATACCCGCCTCCCCCAACCCACCCACCCTTAAAACAACAAACAAACAAATAAACACACACATACCCGCCTTCCCCAACCCACCCACCCCCAATAACCAAACAAATAAACACACACATACCCGCTTCTCCAACCCACCCACCCTTAAAACAATAAAACAAAACAAATAAAACACACACATACCCGCCTCCCCCAACCCACCCACCCTTAAAACAATAAACAAACAAATAAACACACACATACCCGCTTCTCCAACCCACCCACCCTTAAAACAATAAACAAACAAATAAACACACACACATACCCGCACATACCCGCCTCCCCAACCCACCCACCCATAAAACAACAAACAAACAAATAAACACACACATACCCGCCTCCCCCAACCCACCCACCCTTAAAACAACAAACAAATAAACACACACATACCCGCCTCCCCCGACCCACCCACCCTTAAAACAACAAACAAACAAATAAACACACACACATACCCGCCTCCCCCGACCCACCCACCCTTAAAACAACAAACAAACAAATAAACACACACATACCCGCCTCCCCCAACCCACCCACCCCTAAAACAACAAACAAATAAACACACACATACAGGTCTCCCCCGACCCACCCACCCCTAAAACAACAAACAAATAAACACACACATACCCGCCTCCCCCGACCCCACCCACCCCTAAAACAACAAACGAACAAATAAACACACACATACCCGCATCCCCAAACCCACCCACCCTTAAAACAACAAACAAACAAATAAACACACACATACCCGCCTCCCCAACCCACCCACCCATAAAACAACAAACAGAAAAAGCAAACAAAACAAAAAAGCAAACAAAACCAAGAACAAGAAGAAGAACAACACAAGGTTTAGTACCACACCGTCAGTCTATGCGCTCAAATTGCAATATTTGTGTTTGCTTCTCCGGGTTTACATTCGTGAACTTCTTAACTAACAAAGGAAACGCACTGAAATGTTGAACTCGTGCTTGTGACATTTCGCTGGAGACGTCTTCCCATGCTAGTTACACAGACGTCTGACATGCGTGACATCCTCCAGACATAGGCCAGCAGACAAAGAGAAATGTACCAAATTAACCTAATCCTGTGTTAGTGGCTCATTTCTTTATCACCGTGTACTAAAATACTTCAGTGTTTTTTAATGCCCTTATGTAATGCAAGAGGCAGCACGTACATCGCCTGATGTGCGGTAGGTCTGGGGATCAATTCCCGCCAGTGGGCCCATTGGGCTATTTCTCGTTCCAGCCAGTACACCACGATTGGTATGGTATAACAAAGGCCATAGTATGTGTTATTCTGTCTGTGGGATAGTACATATAAAAGACCCTTTGCTACTAATGGAAAAAATGTAGCGGGTTTCTTTTCTATGACTACATATCAAATTACCAAACGTTTGGCATCCAATAGTCGATGATGATTAATAAATCAATATGCTCATGTGGTGTGGTTAAACAAACTAAACTTTAACTTTAATGCAGTAGTGTATTCTTGCCTTTAATATGATTCATACCAAGACGTTTTGAATGTACTCCTTAAGGCAACATTGGTGTATTCTTGCCTGTGATAGGTTTCATATGAATCACTATGTACTAAACTACTTCAAGAGAGTGGGTTTTTAATGTTATCTGTAATGCAACGGTGTATTCTTACCTATGAATCACCTTTCATGCGATTCACTATGTACTAAACTACTTCATGAGGGTGTTGTTTGTTTTAATGTTCTCTGTAATGCAACAGTGTATTCTTGCCTATAATAGATTTCATATGAATCACTATGTACTAAACTACTTCAAGAGAGTGGGTTTTCGTGTTCTCTGTAATGCAACGGTGTACTCTTGCCTATAATAGGTTGCATATGAATCATTATGTACTAAACTACTTCAAGAGGGTGGGGTTTTTTAATGTTCTCTGTAATGCAACGGTGTACTCTTGCCTATGATAGGTTACATATGTTATCACTATGTACTAAACTACTTCAAGAGGGTGTTGTTTGTTTTAATGTTCTCTGTAATGCAACGGTGTATTCTTGCCTATAATAGGTTTCATATATATATAACTATGTACTAAACTACTTCAAGAGGGTGGGGTTTTTAAATGTTCTCTGTAATGCGACGGTGTATTCTTGCCTATAATAGGTTTTATGAATCATTATGTACTAAACTACTTCTAGAAGGTGTTTTTTTTAATGTCCTCTGTAATGCAATGGTGTATTCTTGCCTATAATAGGATTCATGTGAATAATTCTGACGAATTACTTTGACAGATTCTTCTCAGCTAGTGCCCCACGACTGGTATATCAAAAGCCGTGGAATGTGCTGTCCTGTATGTGAGAACATTAATGTCTTACTGCTAATGAAAAAAAAATGTAACGCGCTTTATCTGAAGACTTCATGTCACATTTATCAAATGTTTGACATCCAATAGCTGATGATTGCTCTAGTGGTGTCGTTAACCAAAATAAACAAGCTCCCAAAACAGAAAAAAGTAATATGTGTTGACATCCCACTCCATAGTTTATTGAGCAGCTACTTATAGTGTCCAGTATACGGTAACTTGGTCCTTAACATAAGAGAAAAAAAAACCCAATTTGTCTCTGTTTATCTCCTCACATTATAGATAATACATTTTCAAAATACAAGGCTTGGGACACTTGTGGGTTTTGAGACAATATGAATGAAAGAATGAAAGAATGAAAGAATGAAAGAATGAATGAATAAATAAATGAATTAATGAATTAATGAATTAATAAATAAATGGATGGATGGATGGATGGATGGATGGATGAATGAATGAATGAATGAACGAGCGAGCGAGCGAACGAACGAACGAATGAACGAATGAATGAATGAATGAATGAATGATACATTATATGATATACTATTAAACCCATAGGCATAAAATAATAATAATACAAAGTGTCTCTAATGTTTCTGCCCCTGCACGTGCTGTAACCTCACCGTGGTGCAGGGGTGTAACATTCTCTTTGAGAATAGCCAATGCAGCACAAATTGATATTTTGAGTAAAAGTCAGTATCTATCTGTGATATTTGTATTTTTGCACAGTTCTTTACACTGTTTTTATTTAAATCTTGAATTTTTATATTGATGTTGATCATCACCTTATTTGTTTGCATTACCATAGTTTGACACCCAATAGCCGATGTATTTTTGGTGCTGGGGTGTCGTTAAACAGTCATTCATTCATTCTATTGTTTCTTTATTTTGTTCATTATCACTAGGGTAAAGTATTATATACATGTATATATATTTTAATATATATATTATGTACAATTTCTAACCTATAACATGACTATAAAGTAATGACATCAGGTAGTAATTATGTATGATCATTCCAATTTCTTTAAAATAAATGTTAAAACTACACGTAAATAAACAGATAATTAAATAAATAAACAATTGTAAACAAACAAGCAAATAAATAAATAAATTAAAAGAAATATATAAATAATAATATCAATGCGTTTCGTAATATTTTGGAAAGAGGGATGTTTATGTCAAATCCCGCCCACGCATACCGTACAACCATTGTTAACTGAATACTTCAATGCAAGTACAAGGTATACACAACACAACACACCCATACACACATTTAAACACACACACAAAACACAGATACGCACACACTGATTTGTGATTTATAACATGTAAATCAATGTCCATTTGTAGCTAGTAACTGATAAATGACGACGATAAAACATGTCTTTGTGGGGAATATATTCCCCACTCAATAGTGATTGGAATGGATGACTAATAATAATGTATTATATACATGTGTTTGGCTGCCTGCCTGCCTGCCTGCCTCTCTCTCTCTCTCTCTCTCTCTCTCTCTCTCTCTCTCTCTCTCTCTCTCTCTCTCTCTCCTCTCTCTCTCTCTCTCTCTCCTTCTCTCTCTGTTTGTCTCTCTGTCTCTCTCGTTCGTATGCTCTCTGTCTGTCTGTCTGTCTGTCTGTCTGTCTGTCACTCTCTCTCTCTCTCTCTCTCTCCCTCTCTCTCTCTCTCTCTCTCTCTCTCTCTCTCTCTCTCTCTCTCTCTGTGTCTGTCTGTCTGTTTGTCTCTCTGTCTCTCTCGCTCGCTTGCTCTCTCTTTGTCTGTCTGACTGTCTGTCTCTATCTACCTCCCTCTCCCTCCCTCCCTCTCTGCTCTCTGTCTGTCTGTCTGTCTGTCTGTCTGTCTGTCTCTCTCTCTCTCTCTCTCTCTCTCTCTCTCTCTTCTCTCTCTCTCTCTGTTTGTCTCTCTGTCTCTCTCGTTCGTATGCTCTATGTCTGTCTGTCTGTCTGTCTGTTCCTGTCTCTCTCTCTCTCTCTCTCTCTCTCTCTTCTCTCTCTCGCTCTCTCTCTGTCTCTGTGTCTGTCTGTCTGTCTGTTTGTCTCTGTATCTCTCGCTCGCTTGCTCTCTCTTTGTTTGTCTGACTGTCTGTCTCTATCTACCTCCCTCTCCCTCAATCCTCCCTACCCACCCCACCCTCTCTCTCTCTCTCTCTCCTCTCTCTCTCTCTGTCTGTCTCTCTCTCGCACGCTCGCTCTCTCTCTCTCTCTCTCTCTCTCTCTCTCTCTCTCTCTCTCTCTCTCTCTCTCTCTCTCTCTCTCTCTCTCTCTCTCACTCACTCTGTGTGTCTGTCTGTCTATCCGTCTATCCGTCAGTCTGTCTGACTGACTATATATAAGATGATAAGCAAAAGAAAAGACTTACTTATGAATTCGACGAGTGTTACCAAAGTTACTCCATCTGCTAATCCTTTCCTGAGATCTCCGATCAGCGGGTATTTGTTCCTCTGTAGAATCTCGTTCACCCACGTCGTATGTTCCTGCAAATAACATCCGCCTTTAATATATCCAATCCAGATTCAAGCACGCCGTCCTGGGCACACGCCACAACTATCTGTTCATAAACGGAACTTAATGGTCACTCAAAGAAAATTTGAAGCTAATTTAGTAGCCTTAAAAATCTGTGCTGAGCTGTACATCCATTCTACGTTGGAGATTCCGGTATTGGGATTTGAACCCACTACTTACTAGACACAGACTGTATGGCTTAACCATTGCATCATAAGGATAGGTGCAATTTTAACAGGATACCAACTACATGCTTGTGACAAAAACATGTACCGGTATTAACTCCACTCAGAGTTATCACCCCGTCACGTATATACATATATATAACTCCTATATTGAACCAATTTGCTCTATGTTAAGAGGATTCCACTTGAAATGAACACACCCTGAATTCGTGTTCCTGTAATTTCCACAAGACAAGTCCTGTAAGATTGTGAATAAACGGGTATTTACTACTCCACTCACAGTTATCACGTTGTCACGTATACCTGTATATACAACACCTAGATCCACCCGATTTGCTCTATTTTAAGAGGACTCCACGATAAATGAACACACACTGAATTCGTGGTCCTGCAATTTCCACAAGTAAATTCCTGTAAGCTTGCGAATAAACGTGTATTCCCTACTCCGCTCACATTTCGATCTACGTCCTACATACACCCGTATTAGACAACTCCACCGCACTCGATTCGCTCTCTTTAACAAGGACCTGACGATTAAGTGGGCTCACAATGTATTTTATTTTTGTGTATGTGTGTGAATAAAGCGATCGGAATTCCCGTCCCAATGATTTTTAATCCACGAATTACAAACGGGTACAGCACGTAGTAGAATAATAGTATGAGTTATTATCCCGTTACACCGAGCCAGACAAAACTGAACACGGCCAAGTTTATTCAAGTGTGCACTCACTCGACAAATCTCCCGACCTGCCCAGACATGAATGTGCAACTCTATACAGGTGCTTTTAAGAACAACAACAAGAAACAAATAACAGGACCGACAACCGTAAGGTAGCCGGTTTAACGTTAAATACTAGTATATAATAAACTTGGCTGCGGTGGATTGAGAGGGGTGTGGGAAGGGCCCGTTCCAGTAAGTTGTTATTTTGTAAAAGAAGGAAGGAATGTTTTATTTAACGACGCACTCAACACATTTTATTTACGGTTATATGGCGTCTGACATATGGTTACGGACCACACAGATATTGAGAGAGGAAACCCGCTGTCGCCACTTCATGGGCTACTCTTTTCGATTAGCAGCAAGGGATCTTTTATATGCACAATCCCATAGACAGGATAGCACATACTACGGCCTTTGATGTGAGAAATAGCCCAATGGGCCCACTGACGGGGATCGATCCCAAACCGACCGCGCATCGAGCGAGCGCTTTACCACTGGGCTACGTCCCGCCCCTTTTGTAAAAGATGTTCCACTTGCGTGTTTGTATCCGCACTTATATATTACACCACTACTAAGCGGTTAGTGTATATTAACATAGATAATGCATTACTGAACCCAGGTGTGGATCTAAAAGTTTGTGGGGGGTGGATGAGAGGGGGCGGATATGGTCAGAGCTGTTTGAAGAGACGTTTATTATTACTGGGAGGGGGGGGGGGTCGGAGAAAAAAAGGGGGCGCCCGACCCACACCACCTGCCCCTGGATCAGCGCATGGAATCAACATCGATGCCGTAGCGGTTGTCGTTGAGTTTATATTATAACTAATAAGTACTGGGTTCAATCCACCTTCCAGTATCGGCTACAGCCCAATGAATGAAAGAAAGAAAGAAAGAAATGTTTTATTTAACGACGCACTCAACACATTTTATTTACGGTTATATGGCGTCAGACATATGGTTAAGGACCACACAGATTTTGAGAGGAAACCCGCTGTCGCCACTTCATGGGCTACTCTTTCCGATTAGCAGCAAGGGATCTTTTATTTGCGCTTCCCACAGGCAGGATAGCACAAGCCATGGCCTTTGTTGAACCAGTTATGGCTCACTGGTCGGTGTAAGTGGTTTACACCTACCCATTGAGTCTTGCGGAGCACTCACTCAGGGTTTGGAGTCGGTATCTAGATTAAAAATCCCATGCCTCAACTGGTATCCGAACCCAGTACCTACCAGCCTGTTGACCGATGGCCTAACCACGATGCCACCGAGGCCGGTCAACCCCAATGAATGAATGAATGTTTAACGACACCCCAGCACGAAACATACATAGGCTATTGGGGGTCAAACTACGGTAAATACAAATAAATAAAGTGATGAGCAACATCAATATAAACATACATGGGCTATTGTGTGTCAAACTACGGTAAATGCAAATAAATAAAGTGATGAGCAACATCAATATAAACGGGGGAGGGACGTAGCCCAGTGGTAACGCGTTCGCTTTAGGCGCGGTCGGTCTAGGATCGATCCCCGTCGGTGGACCGACCCATCGGGCTATTTCTCGTTTCAGCCAGCGCTCCATAACTGGTGTAACAAAGGCCGTGGTATGTACTATCCTGTCTGTGGCATGATGCATATAAAAGATCCCTTGCTGCTAATCGAAAAGAGTAACCCATGAAGTGGCGACAGCGGGTTTCCTCTCTCTATATCAGTGTGGTCCTTAACCATATGTCTGACGCCATATAACCGTAAATAAAATGTGTTGAGAGCGTCGTTAAATAAAACATTTCCTTCCTTCACCTACCCCCTGGATCAGCACATGGAATCAACATCAATGCCGTAGCGGTTGTTGAGTTTATATTATTATACCGGGTTTACCCCACCTCCCAGTATCGGCTACAGCCCAAAGTAAGTACACAACTCTGTGAAGCAACCCCGGGCCTGGACTTTCTTCTCTTCCAAAAATTACTAAACCTTAATCTGAAAAAAAAATACATGCAGTTAAAGTTCGTTCCCAGGTCAGCGTTATTTAACATTAAATGAATAATGGGGGAGGGGTGTAAATATATTAAAATGAACGAAAATGAATTAATGCTTATTAAAAAAGCGTTATACAGTTTAAACACTTTAATTGTGTCTAATATGGAACAGTATTTTATGCATTATTACGAGTATTTTGACCTAAGTGGGTTACTCATTATAAATTAGTGTAGGCGTCGGAATATGGGGGGGGGGGGGGGGGGGGGGGGGGGGGGGGTGGTGTTATACTAGTAGGGCCTATATTAAGTCTTTTGACTAAGAGGAGTGCAGCAATGTATAATTTTCAAAATTGGGAGGGCGAATGCTCTTAACCACCAACACCCGCTTCTGACGTCTATGATTAGAACCCTCATTCAAATGTGTTGGGTCAATTGTTTTGTTTAACAACATCACTAGAGCACATTGATTTATTACTCATCGGCTATAGGATGTCAAACTCTTAGAGAGTAAACCTTCCACATTATTTTCCATTAGTAACAAAGGATCTTTTATATGAACCATCCCACAGACAGGATAGCACATACCACGGCCTTTGATATACCAGTCGTATGAGAATACACTTTACCACTGGGCTACGTACCTCCCCCTTTGGTCAGAATACCCGCCATCTACGAAACAAACAAAGTAATGAGCCATGATTCTCGTTCATTTTTGTTGTTTTTTAACTTTGAGCCTGCCGCTGTGTTTTTATGGCCCATACAACATTTCATTTCAAAGAGATCTCGCCTTGCGCCCTCTCTGCATGGTCGGGTTAAAATCAATATTTGCTCTGCCCCTGCCGTAACTGGGAAATTCCACTCGTCCGTCTAAATGAATTATAAAGCGCATTTCTAAACAACCATTGTGCAGCATGCAGTAAAAACGAGGACCGGGTCAAAAAGTCAATTGCGTACGCTGCGCACTTGTTTGGGCCAATGGCGTAGCTAAAAAGAGTGTGTGTGTGTGGGGGGGGGGGGGGGGGGGGGGGGTGAGGCGCAAAATTAACTGTTAGTTTAATTATTCCATCAGATAAAGCCGTAGGTTTAGGATCGATCCTCGTCGGTGGACCCATTGGTTTATTTCTCGTTCCCTCCAGTGCATGACGACTGGTATATCAAAGGCCGTGGTATGTGTTATCCTGTCTGTGCGGTGATACATATAAAAGATCCTTTGCTACTAATGTAAAAAATGTAGCAGGTTTCCTCTCTAAGACTATTACCAAATGTTTGACATCCAACAGCCGATGATTAACAAATCATTGTGATCTAGTGGTGTCGTTAAACAAAACAAACTTTTTTTTATTCCTTGAGACATCAGTTTGTTAAGTCGTATGGCCATGCCAGAGATTAGGTGTGGGAGAGACGTGCCTGAACCTTAATTGGATAGAGGCACGTTAATAGAGTTTACGACTACGGTTATCATGTAAGGTTATAAATTAGAACGTGCGAAGGAAATGGGACGGTGAAGTTGGGGGGGGGGGGGGGGGGGATGGCGATGGGTGGTCCGACGTTTTCATATTTATAGAGTTTCATACACGGTCGCTACATACACGAGGGGTAGGATCTAGCTTGGTCTATGGAGCGCTCGCCTGAGGTGCTTTAGTTGTAGGATCTAAACCCGTCAGTGGATCCATTCTCCGATTTTTTTCCCCCACCTCAAACTAGTGCCCCACAACTGGTATATCAAAGGCCGTGGTATATGCTGTTTTGTCTGTGGGAAAGTGCATATAAAAGATCCCTTGCTAGCGGAAACAAATGTAGCGGGTTTCCTGTAAAATTATTTGTTAGAATTACCAAATAAATGTTTCACATCAAATAGCCGATGATGAATAAATCAGTGCACAAACAAAAAACAAAACCATCTTTCATTTTAAGAGTTGCTACGCCTGTAGATTTAATGGTGGGTATAGGATAAACAAATTAATACTCTTCTTTTTCTAGCACTGACTCATTTCAGCAATCATATTCATTTGAAATTACAATTTTCTCTCGTTCTAACTAGTGCACCACAATTGGTCAAAAGCCGTGGTGTGTGCTTTCCTGTCTGTGGGAAAGTGCATATAAAAGATCCATTTCTGCATTAGGAAAAATGTAGCGGGTTTCCTCTGTGTCAGAATTACCAAATGTTTGATATCCAATAGACGATGATTAATTAATCAATGTATTCCAATGGTGTCGTTAAACAAAACAAACTTTAACTTTATTTGTTCCCTTATTCAAATGCCGTGGTATGTGCTATCCTGTCTGTGGGATGGTACATATAAAAGATCCCTTGCTACTAATGAAAAAACATAGTGGGTTTCCTCTCTAAGACTATATGTCAAAATTACCAAATGTTTGACATCCAATAGCCGATGATTATTTAATCTGTGTGCTCTAGTAGTGTCGTTAAACAAAACAAACATTGTTTTAAATTACATATACTGTACATGTACAGCATTGTTTCAATTAAAAAAAATTAAAGTTTTGTTTTATTTACTTTAAACTTGTTTTAAGAGTTTAAAAAATGTTAAACATTTCCCTAACTGCCTTTATAAATCACTTTACATTTTGATACTGTCAGTGCTGGACAGATTCCCATTAGGCCCTCTCAAAACAATTGTGTTTATTTAAAGTACAACTCCCCTGCTAAAGTCTAATTGCTGAGCCTCAAAGTGGCGCAGTGGTGAACACTTTGGATATCAATTCAGGTATCTGAGGTGGCCAATCATAGCAATACGCAAAATTACATCATCATGACTGTAACCAAAAAAAGGAAAAAAGTACAGCTGTGCCAAATTTGGTGCTTTGGGCCAGCGTTTCACAATATCGTCCAAATTTGGACTGAAAGGACCCCACTAGACCGTTTGTCTCTAGACCTACGTTTACAGCAAATATTTTGATAATTTGTTTAAAGGGACATTCCTGAGTTTGCTGCATTGTAAGATGTTTCCAACTAATAAAATATTTCTACGATTAAAATTACATTTTAAATATATTTTCTTGTTTAGAAATGTATGTATATTCAATGTGTTTCTGGTCGTCTTACTATTTCTAAGAAGCCTAAACTGGATTTTGTCTTCAGATAATTTCGTAAATAAAATGAAATTTAACCTAGTACAAATAGTAGAACGATCAGAAACACGTTTAACATACAGCCACTAATATATTTGATATGTAATTACAATCGTTAAAAAGTCTCTTTTAGTCCATAACATCTTAAAAAGTGCAGCAAACTCAGGAATGTCCCTTTAATGATGCCATTAGAATACATTGATTAATTAACCATTAGTCACTGCATGTCAAACACTTCTGGGATATAGTCTTAGAGAAAACCTGCAACATTTGTTCATTAGTTACAAAGGGATCTTTTATATGCACTTCCAGACAAACAGTACAACACACATGCCAGCCTTTGATATACCTGTCGTGGGGCACTGGATGGGATGGGGAAAAGACCCAATAAAAGAATGGGTCCACCCAAGAGGTTTGATGCTTCGACACAAACATTCTGTAAATATGCCCACGGTAAAATCCTGGATATGCCACTAAAACTCTACTGTACGGTTTTCAGAATGTTAATAACAATGTTCTCATTGCTACAAGAAAATCTGCGTGATCACACATAACTCAAGAGATCATAGAAAAAAATTGTTTCAAATGCAATGTTGTTGTGAATAACCTGTAAGTGACTCGTGTATTATGGCTTATGTTATCACAGACAGCAATCATGATGTCTCTCTCTGGTGAAACATGAATAGGTGTACACGCTATCGCGGTGAATACAAGCTGTGATTGCAATGTGCAGTCATGCTAGTATTCAGGGGTGGATCCAGACAGGAGTCCAAGGTGTATGGTGATGTACTCGGTGAATACAAGATATGATTGCAATGTGCAGTCATGCTAGTATTCAGGGGTGGATCCAGACAGGAGTCCAGGGTGTATGGTGGGGTGCTCGGTGAATACAAGATATGATTGCAATGTGCAGTCATGCTCGTATTCAGGGGTGGATCCAGACAGGAGTCCAGGGTGTATGGTGGTGTGCTCTCACTGTTAGTGATATCCGCCTTCTTCTTGTTTAGTGGGTGTTTTGTGGGTATTTTGTGGTGGTTTGTTTATTTGGGTTTTGTTTTTGTTTTGTCAGTTTAGTTGTGCTTTTTTGTGAGGGTTTTATTTATTTATTTATTTATATTTATTTATTTATTTATTTTGTTTATTTTGTTTGTTTGTTTGTTTGTTTTTTAGGGTTTTTTTGTCATACAATATGCTGACAGAGAATACTACATGTATACACGTTCTGAGAATGAAAAGAAAGAAAAGAAAGAAAGAAATGTTTTATTTAACGACGCACTAAACACATTTTATTTACGGTTATATGGCGTCAGAAATATGGTTACGGACCACACAGATATTGAGAGAGGAAACCCGCTGTCAACACTTCATGGGCTACTCGTTTCGATTAGCAGCAAGGGGTCTTTTATATGCACCATCCCACAGACAGGGTAGTACATATCACGGCCTTCGATATACCAGTCATTTGCATTTCCATTAAATATTATTATTTTTGTTTTTTCACTGTTTACTTTAAGTTTCCATTTTTTGCAGTATTCCAAAAAGACATTTAGATTTTTTTGCAAATCGTGAGCATTGGTTGCTAGTAGTGCAGTATCGTCGGCATATAGGAGACAAAGTAAGTGGATACCGATGTCTAGAAAGCAATCGTGGTCATCTATAGCGGTGGCTACTCCCGAGCAGTTAGAATTTAGTAGGTGGTTTTCTAAGTCATTTAAATAAAGTGAAAATAGGACAGGTGACAAATTTTCACCTTGGCGGACTCCGGTATTGCAAGAAAACAATTTTGAGCATTCGTTATTTAAACTGATACAGGATTTTATACCTTGATACATTTTTTGGATAATTCTAAGGAATTTGCCATTTATGTTATAGTTTAATAATTTTTGCTAAAGGAAGCTTCTTGATATCGTATCAAATGCCTTTTGGAAATCAATAAACGCACAGAATAATTTCTTTTTTCTTCTTTTTAAAATTTCAATTAGAGAATATATATTAAACAAATGGTCGGTTGTGGAGTAGCCTTTTCGAAAGGCAGTCTGGGCTTCAGTTAAGATATTATTTTTTTCAAGGTAGTCATTTAGTCGTTTATTTAGGATCGTTGTAAATAGTTTTGAGCTACAGCATAATAAGGTTATTGGTCTATAATTTTCTGGCATAGAACGGCTTCCTTTATTTTTAAAGATTGGCTTAATCATTCCTATCAGCCATTCATTTGGGAAAATACTGTTATCTAGCATAACATTGAATAGTTTTGTGTATATTGGCAACATTTTGTCCGCAGTAGATTTAATGTACTCATTTGTAATATTATCAATTCCGGAAGCTTTTCCATTTTTAAGTTGTTTTATTGCATTTGTAACTTCTCTTTCTTCAATCGGTTTATCTAGAGCGTCATTATCTAATTCGACAGTTTCAAAATCTGTATATTGATTTATATCATTATTCATAGGATCTACTTCATTTGCTTTTTCAAAAAAGTTGCTAAGTTCGTTTAGTGATGGGAAATTATTATTCACAGTTATTGGTTTTAATAACTTATAAAAAGATTTTGGGTCATTTAATTTCAGATCGCGCATTTGTTTTTCTGCTTTGTATTTATGAGCTGCATTTTCTTTAAATAAACATTTCTTATATGATCTGCTTGCGTTAATTAATCTCAGTTTGTTTTCTGCACTTTTATATACTGAATATGTTTTCTTTGCCGCGTGGTATTTTTTTCTAGAGACAAGACACGTGCCAAATAGAGGTCGCTTGCTTTTAAATTTAGTCCGTGCACGAGCACCGTTTGGCACACGGCCGAATGTTGACACTGCAGAGTCTATAAATAGATTTTTCATAACCTCAATCGCTTTGTTGACACGTGTGTGTGCATCGTTCGTGTCGTTACACAGAATGCTGGAGATAGTATCAAGTGACTTTTGGTCAAACTTATTGACAAATTGCTGTCTTTTGTCAGGTATCCATTTACGGATTTTTATGTTTGTTGAATCTACAGTGTTATGTCTGTTTTTATTAATTTCTTCTGTTAATGTGAGAGCTTGATAGTGATATGAATTAATATTGAAGGTCAAAGCGCAGTGTGCATCTGAGAAAAGTGGGTCAAAATTACAGACCTGAAAATTATTTATTATGTTACAGAGCGAATTTTAACGGCTCAGTGGGTAGGTGTAAGGCCACTACACCCTCTTATCTCTCACTAACCACTAACAAGCAACTCACTGTCCTGGACAGACAGCCCAGATAGCTGAGGTGTGTGCCCAGGACATTAATTGGATATAAGCACGAAAATAAATTGAAATGAAATGAAAATAGAATAGAACAAGATAAACTTTGTTCCGTTGTATTTGTACAATTGTACCATAAATATTAATACGGAACTGTGCAAGTTAGAACCTATTGTCTGCACATTTTTTGTATGACCAATTATAATTAACTTAACAAGAAAACTATTACGTTTTCCTGTAGAACGACAGAAGAAAATTAACTAATTAAGTTTGTGTTTAATAATTTAACGACACTAACGATTTGCAAATCTTCCCGATACCAAACAGGCATTAGACACGCGATCCACACAACATAGAGCTGTTACAAATTACTACATCTAATAACGAATACACCGTTTTCAACCCTGTACTTAAACCTGTAAATCAGGTGGGAATTGATTAACTGGTGTCTGTCGAATCCCAATGTCTATCGAAGTTAGACTGATTTTTATTCCTGCTTTGGTTTATAGTATAACAATGTTGGGGTAGCCAGGATTTTATATTGGGGGGGGGGGGGGGGCACCCCACTGTCTGTGATTCCCGTTTTCACAAGTGTTATGGGGCGAAAGGTGGTGAGGAAAAAAAGATGTGTAGTAATGGGGAGGTGGGAGGGGGCACCCAGCTACACCAGTGCATGACAAGCTGTATAATCCAGTAATCTAAAGTTTGTTTTATTTAACGACGCCACTAGAGCACATTGATTTTTTTATCTTATCATCGGCTATTGGACGTCAAACATATGGTCATTTTGACACTGTTTTGAAGAGGAAACCCGCTGTCGCCACATAGGCTACTCTTTTTTCGACAGGCAGCAAGGGATCTTTTATTTGCGCTTCCCACAGGCAGGATAGCACAAACCATGGCCTTTGTGGAACCAGTTATGGATCACTGGTCGGTGCAAGTGGTTTACACCTACCCATTAAGCCTTGCGGAGCACTCACTCAGGGTTTGGAGTCGGTATCTGGATTAAAAATCCCATGCCTCGACTGGGATCTGAACCCAGTACCTACCAGCCTGTAGACCGATGGCTTAACCACTGCGCCACTGAGGCCGGTATAATCCAGTAATCATACATTTAAACAATATTTTGGTTAACGTAAATACACTGATCGTCAACTCGCGGTCCCAGGCCACATGCAGCAGTTTATGTTTCAGTTAAGTTTATTTGGTGGAGCGCTTGATTCAATGGGGGATTTAGGGGGGGGGGGGGGGCCTAAATTTTGCGATAGTTATAATTTTATTATATATTATTATTTTATTTTTTTATGATCCCCTCCAAACTTCCCCCCAAGTTCCCTTGGCATTCCACCTCATGTCACTGGGGCCTGACCCTAAATGGATTTTCTGGATCCGCCACTGCTGATTAATTAATTATCGGCTACTGAATGTCAAACATTTGGGGCTGAATTTACGAAGTCTGGGTTTTTTTTCTTAAACACAAATGTATCATGCATTAACGACCCAGACACTTTAGGTCAGCGCTGTACCGACAGATGTAGTAACGTTTCCAGTAAACTATCACTATAATATATATTTACATGAATAAATAATTTAAATATTTGAAATTTCTGCTAATAAAAATATAATAAATGATTTGAGAATTAAGTAGCGTGTCCAGTTGTGCGTCTGCTGTGCGGACATGTTTCATGTGTGTAAGTCCATTGATGCGATTACCAGTACGGTGCTGTATCCATGTGTGTGTTTTCGGACAAATGGACACAGTATTATGTTATTTCATTGTACATGATTTTAGCCGTCCAGACTTCCAACCATTCTTTTGGCGACCCGTCTAATGTATCTCAAAATCTTACGAAACGTTAACCAGTCTCCACTTGTATTTCTATATTAAAGGGACATTCCTGAGTTTGCTGCAATTTTAAAGATGTTATCGACTAACACAGACTTTATGACGATTGTAATTACATATCAAATATATTTTCCTGCATAACATATTAGTGGCTGTGTATTAAACGTGTTTCTGATCGTTCTAATATTTGTACCAGCGTAAATTTTATTTTATTTCCTAAAATACTTTTTTTCGTACGTACGAAATTATTTGAAGACAAAATCCAGTTTGGGCTTCTTACAAATATTAAGACGACCAGAAACACATTGAATATACAGACACTGATATCCTAACCAAGAAAATATATTTAATATGTAAGTTTAATCGTAGAAATAGTTTATTAATCGGAAACATTTTACAATGCAGCAAACTCAGGAATGTCCCTTTAACTGAATTAAATGTGAGACAATTGAACATTCTCTTTCAAAACCACCAAAGCCATTGCTGACCAAACTCTGAAGATAATGACCCCTTCGCTCCCGTTAAAAGTCAAATTATCATATAAGTACTCCCCTGAGTTTGAGGTGCGAGCCAATGTACCCTCACCTCACCCCCTTCACCAAACTCATGTTTGGCCCTAGCACTTTTTGGTGGGGTGGAAGGCAGATGAATTCTTGGAACGAATGAGCATGGAAGGCGCAAGACACTAGGGAGTCCGGGGACATCCTCCCGCGGAAATGTTCAAATCTAGAAGCTCTAAAATACCATTTTGCAGTCATTTCAGGGAGGTTACACACTTAAAACGACAATATCATTAACCAGTAAACTGTTTGGGGTTTATTTTGTTTTACCCCACTCCACCCCATCCTCCTAGCTACGGCCCTGCATCTTTAGATATTATATTAGAAATCGGTGTAAACCATATGTATAGTGTTACCAGTTGGTTAGTCCTTGCTTTGTATGACTGTAAAACCAAAACAATTCTGCAAGTCAATCAACTTCATCAGATCTGCCTGCTTTTATTTAACTACTGCAACTTTATGCAACAACCGCAGAGGTTAACTAACCTGTGACCCGCACTGGGGAGGAATCGCTGAGAAGATCAAAGCGATTTGTACGCCAGATGACCTTCAGTGGGTATTATGTCTAAGTCGCTTTGCATTCCCAGACTGTAGACACGGAAAGGTCAGAAACAGTTAAATTTGTATGCACGTGTAAATGAGTCTGTACAACCGGCGTCCGTGGCCATCGGGCTACAGGCTGGTAGGTACAAGGTTCGCAGCCTGGTACCGGCTCCAACCCAGAGGGAGTTCTTAAGGGCTCAGTGGGTAGATGTACGGCCACTACACCCTCTTCTCTCTCACTAACAACTAACCCACTGTCCTGGACAGACAGCCCAGATAACTGAGGTGTGTGCCCAAGACAGCGTGCTTGAACCTTAATTGGATATAAGCACGAAAATAAATTGAAATGAAATGAAATGACTACACGTATGGCTGTCTGGGTTGAAACACTTGTACTTGTATCTAAACGTTGGAAGCAATGGTGGGGGTGGGGTGGGGGTGGTGGGGGGGGGGGGGGGGGGGACACAGGGGCACCCCTACTCCAGCTCTGAAGTTAAATGCATTTTGATCCTCAGTTGTAGGGCAAATTGATATAAATTCCCGCCCCACAGTTGTTAGCATTTTCCCGACGGCTTTGGTGTAGTTAAATTATATACACATTTACATTTTTAGGTGACATACAATGTTTCATGCTACCTGCGTTTTAAAATGAAACACGACCAACAGCTTATGTAATTTGGTAGTGTGGATACACGAAAGATTGCTAATGTATTATAGGTATAATAAAAGTTAAAAACGATAAAGTGTACTATGACATGCATTTTTTAACACCTGCGTATATAAACTCTCAGTTTAACAAGCTTTATAGAATGAATGAATGAATGAATGAATGAATGTTTAACGACACCCCAGCACGAAAAATACATCGGCTATTGGGTGTTAAACTATGGTAAATGCAACAAAAAAATGTGACTATCAACATCAATATAAAAATTCAACAGTTATTAAAACACAGTGTAAAGAACTGTGCAGCAAATACAAATATCACAGATATATAAAATTAAAATTTAGAATAAAAGTTCGCATCACGTAAAAATTGTAAAACTAATTCTGGATGGAATCGAAATGATTCCATCACATTTCTCTCACCAAAAAATATCTTTTCTAGTTTCTTTGAGATGATGACACTCCACCAAAATGTGGCGTACCGTCAGAGTACACTGACAGCACTCACACAGAGGTGGAGGATCCTTCTTCAAAATAAATGAATGGGTCAAGTAAGTATGACCGATGCGAGCACGACACAAGACAATCTCATCCTTCCTGCACTGTCTATAGGAGGACTGCCACTCTCCCAAGACTGGCTTGATAGAATGAAGCAACAAGCTTTATAGATATAGTGTTATTATCTTTAAAAATATTTTTCTGCTTTTGTGTGTGAATGTGTGTGTGTGGGTCTCTCTCTCTCTCTCTCTCTCTCTCTCTCTCTCTCTCTCTCTCTCTCTCTCTCTCTCTCTCTCTCTCTCTCTCTCTGCTCTGCTCTGCTCTGCTCTGCTCTGCTCTGCTCTGCTCTGCGTTTTGTGTATTACTGTACTAAATCTGAACCACAAAACAGTTAAGACATTCAAAATCGTATATCTGCTCTTAGGCAATTGGCAGAATGTATAGGACGACACGCCGTGCTTTGCAAGAGAGGTCTACCACCCCAGGACGATATCTATGCTTTGTAAGAGAGGACTACCACCTCAGAACGATATCTATGCTTTGTAAGAGAGGTCTACCACCTCAGAACGATATCTATGCTTTGCAAGAGAGGTCTACCACCTCAGAACGATATCTATGCTTTGCAAGAGAGGACTACCACCTCAGAACGATATCTATGCTTTGCAAGAGAGGACTACCACCTCAGAACGATATCTATGCTTTGCAAGAGAGGTCTACCACCTCAGAACGATATCTATGCTTTTGCAAGAGAGGACTACCACCTCAGAACGATATCTATGCTTTGCAAGAGAGGTCTACCACCTCAGAACGATATCTATGCTTTGCAAGAGAGGACTACCACCTCAGAACGATATCTATGCTTTGCAAGAGAGGTCTACCACCTCAGAACGATATCTATGCTTTGCAAGAGAGGTCTACCACCTCAGAACGATATCTATGCTTTGCAAGAGAGGTCTACCACCTCAGAACGATATCTATGCTTTGCAAGAGAGGTCTACCACCTCAGAACGATATCTATGCTTTGCAAGAGAGGACTACCACCTCAGAACGATATCTATGCTTTGCAAGAGAGGTCTACCACCTCAGAACGATATCTATGCTTTGCAAGAGAGGACTACCACCTCAGAACGATATCTATGCTTTGCAAGAGAGGTCTACCACCTCAGAACGATATCTATGCTTTGTAAGAGAGGACTACCACCTCAGAACGATATCTATGCTTTGTAAGAGAGGACTACCACCCCAGGACGATATCTATGCTTTGCAAGAGAGGTCTACCACCTCAGAACGATATCTATGCTTTGTAAGAGAGGACTACCACCTCAGAACGATATCTATGCTTTGCAAGAGAGGTCTACCACCTCAGAACGATATCTATGCTTTGTAAGAGAGGACTACCACCTCAGGACGATACGCCGTGTTTTGTAAGAGAGGACTGCCATCCCAGACGGTATATTGTGTTTTGCAACAGAAGACTGTCATTCCCCTGGACGATACATTGTGCTTGCCACCATCAGAATGATAATGTATAAAGAGGACTGGCATACCGGGACACTATACCATATTTATGAGAGGACTGCCATGCATCAATACAACAGAACGTGCTTTTAACGAGAGGACTGTCACTCCCCAGGACGATACATCGTGCTTTGTGAGGACCGCCACTCTTCAGGACGATACATCGTGATTTGTAAGAGGACAGCCACTCTTCAGGACGATACATACACCATTCATCAGTTCAAGACAATGAGGTTTATAAAGAGATGACTGCCACTCAGGACAATACACGTGTTGTAAGAGAGGACTGCCACTCTCAATACTGACAAATCTAAATCTGCACAAGACGGAGATCAGTGGATATTGGGAGACATAATACAGTGTATATTGGGAGATATAATACAGTGTATATTGAGAGACATAATACAGTGTATATTGGGAGATGTAATACAGTGTATATTAAGCTCGCTGAAATATAACTCATGCATCGTCTTATAATTATAACTAGGCGCTCCACACCCAGGTTCATTCAGAACCACTGTTACACTATAATAGTACTGTACGTGTACCTTGAGCTACATGTATTCCAGCTGATATCTATTAATGTGTATTTTAGTGCGTCGAGTCGTACAGATTTATAGCGCCATAAGGCAATGGTAATTTTCATGCTACCAGCTTATACTGTTATAATGCAAGGCTCACGGTATTTACTAAAACTATGGAGTTAATGCCTTTCCTAAAGGTAGTACTAAACCAAATAACTTCCGGTTGGGTCAAAGTTCGAGGTGCACCTTCTGCCATTGGTGACAAATGTGACTGTGTTTGTTGTAAAAAGATTTAGTTTCATCTGGGCAAAAATGTATGCAATGTCATTTCATCTAGTACCACTGTGTCAAGTAGCCCTATGCTTGAAAAATGTATAGGGTACCTGTAAAGCTAGGGGTGTTGTAAAAACATCTGGTTGTATCGAAAATGAACCATGAAAGGTAGCATTTTCTTCAGTTAATACTTTGAGGTAGGGGTCTGATATTTATTGGTCATAATTTGGTTGATACATCGGTATATAGAGTTTTTAAACACAAACGTTAATATGGTCGCCTATGGGATTTTATTTAGTATAGTACAACCTGTAGGGCGACTACCATAAACAAATGCGTATATATACTCCTGCATTTCTAAGTTAATTAAAGGGACATTCCTGAGTTTGCTGCAATTTTTAAGATGTTATCGACTAATAGAGACTTTTTGACGACTGTAATTACATATCAAATATATTTTTCTGTATAAAATATTAATGGCTGTATACTAAACGTGTTTCTGATCGTTCTAATTTTTGTACTAGGTTAAATTTCATTTTATTTCCTAAACATTATTTTTTCGTACGTACGAAATTATTTGAAGACAAAATCCAGTTAGGGCTGCTTGCCAACATTAAGACGATCAGAAACACATTTAATATACAGACACTGATATTCTAAACAAGAAAATAGATTTACTATGTAACTTTAATAGTAGAAATATTGTATTAGTCAGAAACATCTTATAATGCAGCAAACTCGGGAATGTCCCTTTAATAAAGACTAGTTTAACCAGAACGTAGTACAACAAATGTTGAAAAGTTGAACCCAGTGCAGTCGCGTGCAGGAATTTTAGCATGGGGCGACTGTCTAGACAGTGGCGAACACTATTTATAATGTAGTCGAGACATGCTTCTCCGGAAAATGTTTTCAGAAAAACAAAAGAAAATGTGCTTGAGCAGCAAGGGATTTCGAACCCAAAAAATCCCCCTGCACACGCGCCTGTAAGCCTTTTCTCTACAGTTTCCCTTGGCTCCTGTATAAATACCCTAAAACTGAACTGTAAAAACTGTATTAGCCTCAGCGTGGGGTTCGTTCGACCCCCTCCCCAGCCTCCGCCCCTGATTTAATGTCCATCCTTACCTCACACTCCTTAAGCGCCCATTCCCCGCTGATAGCGTGCCGCACTGGAGTCGGTACTCTCCTAGTGGGACGTCCCGCTCCTGTCGCGGGACCGCCGCCAGCCCTCCCCTTCGACGACGCAGGAGCTCCTGGGGGCCAGGGGTGCGACTCCCCCACGTTCACCCAGCTGGCACGTGGTCGTGGTGATGCGCGGATTGCTTCTCTACCGTCAATCCCTTTGTCGTCCCTCTCTAACTGTAGCGTCCCTAACATCGGTAGTACTTCCTCGGGTATCCAAGACGCGTTGACGCTATACGGTTAATTCGTTCGGTTGTCATTGCAACGCATACTCCGGAGTAAACAGTAGAACACAGAGAACAGAGCGGGTGGATAGAATTATAATGCAAGCCTTATACTATCGGCCTGTCTTTCTTTCTCGTCTGATTTTTCTTCCAGCCGCTGATGCATAAATGCTTCCTTGGTGTTCACGCATTACCTGAGAGTAATCACGTCCTTTGTTGATTGTTTAGAATTATGGACTGGCCAATCGGATCGAACTCGGATCTTTTATGATTGACAGGAAAAACGAGCGGTTCGAATTTCCAGAAGCGGCTCGGCCATATCCCGTTATTTAGTTAGTTTAGTAGTTGTTATACTGCAGCTGTCTGCAGGTACACTGTTTTTAAGGATGGCAGAATCAGGTGAACGGAAATGTCTTGGTGATTTTTACCTGTGTAGGCTCCGCGGTTCTTAACTGTTCAATAGTCAATAGATAGGGTTTTTTTTAACTGCGTTGTTAGTCTTTTTTATATACTAGCGAGTTCCAGCAATGCTATAATATCCGCATTTGAAATTAAGGTTTGACTGATAAATGTCAGTCATGATCAGTTAGTCGGTCAGTCAGTCAGTCGGCCAATCGAGTTAGTTTAAGACAACCATAAACAATTCAGTTAGGCAGGAGAGTCAGCCAGCCAGCCAGCCAGTCAGCCAGCCAGCCAGTCAGCCAAACAAACAAACAAACAAACAAACACTTTATTACTTCATTGGTTATATTACATGACATGATGAAGAAAATATTTGTCAGACATAAAAAAAAAATGTATTGTATATAAATATATAGCCAGCCAGCCAGTCAGCCAGTCAGTCAGCCATTTTCTTACACCTACTGAAGTTTCAGACACGCCTGTCATGAACAATTCCTCCAACTTACAAAATCAATTCCATATATGCATGTGTAATAATCCCTTGCGACCTAAGTGCGAACATATTCGCAAAATAACACAATAAAAATTAATATAAGCTATAAAGCTATATTTGATACTTTTTGTTTTTAAATGTTTAGCAACACTGTTTAAACAAAAAAATTATTGGTGCTGACAAAATACTGAACACTGAAAACCTCTTTATGAACAATATAATTATTCTGCAAATTGTGATCTGCTTTAATTATTTTAATACATTAACCACTTTACCACATTAACTACTTGTTGACCAGCCGTCGCCATTAACGTATTTCCCGAACACAGATTGTGAAATATTCAAACGATGTATGTATATTATTCAGCTATTCGAATTTTGTTTTGCTTGCGTACGAGCTCTCATTTGTTTACGGGGGCAGGCTTGTTTTTGCTCGAATTAAACGAAAATGCCCGAATCTGGATAACAACATTTATTCATGTTAGTATTTCTATCATGCAGCTATATAGGGTTGTAAACGAATCACTACGTGTTTTGGCCTGAATTATAACTAATTGTGTGGGTAGAATGATGGAAATGCATGGTAAAAATGTCTGTGGTTAACACATTTTTCCCGAATATGAGGTTTTTCTCCAGTACTTGGGGGACAGTTGTCCTGACCCCTTTTCTCGTACGCTCATGTATATCTCACAAGTTACTGTTAACGAGTTTGGGTGCCACGTGGATCACCATGTCATACAATATAATCGTATCTGTTATATCTAAACTGACGAAACTCGGTAAAACAGATAATAAAGACAAACAATGGGGGTTATAGTCGGATTTCAGATCTGAATAGAAAAACGATATGTTTGCGGTCACATTTTGATTTTGTGACACAGCCAGGGAGCACACATCCGTCATTGTGTAATTATACTGTATATGAAAACAGACGCCGTGCAGCCTGTGTTAAGCAGTGCGACAAAGAAGGGGATATAGCAGACCTTTTCAGAGTCCCCGGCATGCCCGGGTCAGTCATACAACATGCATGCACGGCTATTGATTCGTGGTGGCGTTAAATTTATTATTGTTTTATCGATTTCCAAAACGAAACAGCGCAAGAATAGTAGCCAGGGAACAGCGGCTGATCATATCAGACAATCAGCCCATGAACAGAATAATTTCCCGAAATACAACGCGCGCTCAGATCTTGATCGGGATACAGACTGTAAAGAATTGTTTACAGCTGTGTGCTTTTGGGAATAAATTATACGTGAAAATATTGAAATTGAGATAGGCTTACGAAAAAATTAATCACTTCATGCATGCGCCACAAAAAGAAATTTGAATTGTAGATGCTCCTCAAACGTGCATTCTGGTGTATTTGTTTTATCAGATTTTCCAACGGTTTAAAAGTTTGTTTAGTTTAACGACCCCACTGGAACATATTTATTCCTTATTCATCGGCTAATGGATGTCAAACATTTGATGAATTTAATTTTGAAAAGATATAAATAATAATGTGTTACTTTGTTGTTAGTTGAACTCTGCTTTCTGTAATGTGTTGGAATGTTCATTTTGTTTTTGTTTTGTTGTTTTATTTTGTTGGGGTTTTTTCCCCAAATTATTTATTTATTTATTTAATTATTATTATTATTATAGTAGTAGTAGTAGTAGTAGTAGTAGTAGTAGTAGTAGTAGTAGTAGTAGTAGTAGTAGTAGTAGTAGTAGTAGTAGTAGTAGTAGTAGTATTTTAGAATTATTTAAAGACGCAATCTCACCTCTCATAATTACTGAAGTTAGTTTTCCCCTGCGCGTGCTGTAACCTCACCGTGGTGCAGGGGTGTAACATTCTCTTTGAGAATGGCCAATACAGCACAAATTGAAATTTTAAGTAAAAGTCAGTATCTATCTGTGATATTTGTATTTTTGCACAGTTCTTTACACTGTTTTTATTTAAATCTTGAATTGTTATATTGATGTTGATCATCACTTTATTTGTTTGCATTACCATAGTTTGACACCCAATAGCTGATGTATTTTTCGTGCTGGGGGTGTCGTTAAACATTCATTCATTCATGAAGTTAGTTTTGAGCATTATTAATCATCGACTATTTGATGTCAAACAGTTGATAATTCTGCTATACAGTAATAGAGGAAACCCGCTAATTTTTAATTATGTTTTTTCATTAGAAGCAAGGACTCTTTTATATGCATTTCCCAACACACAGGACAGCAAATCATATTGCCGTTTGAATACTAGTCGTGGGGTCACTGGTTGGAAAGGGAGGGGGGAGGAAACCAATTAGAAAACGGATTCACCGGGGGGGGGAGGGGAGGGGGGAGGGGAGGGGGTGGGGGAGGGGGTGGGGGGAGGGGGGGTTCGATCCGGCGAATCAAACACTTCAGGTTTAGCTGGAATATATATTTGAGGTTCCACCACGTTCACCACAAACACCTCATTCCCCATCCCTTTCCCCTGCCCCAGGTTATCATGACTTTGGGCCATACGAGAACGATCCAAGCTAATTGACTGACTAGCAGTCGTTTGTTTAGATACGGCAGTTTGTTGACAGAAAACAGCAGGCCGCGCTGACGTGTTATAATTAATTAGAAACCGTGTCCAGCTTGACGAATACGCTGGCTGTTTGCTAACATGTCGGTGTTCCATTAGTAACGCATTGCTTGTTTATCGGTCGTTTGTTATTCAGGATTCACAGGTGTCTGACAATGAAAACCTATAACCGCTGACACTGGTGCATTTTAAACAGGCCTATTATTTCGGCATGGGGGTTTTATAGTGGAGCGTATTTCAGTAAAATGTTAGTTATCTATTCACGAATTGGTTATCATGTTTGGGAATCGAACGACGAGCGCAGACCTGTACAAAGACTCAAGAGAGGAAATTATTTGTTACTGATATTGCGCGGTTTATAGTTTGGTAGTATAAATAAACAAATAAAAAATAAATAAATACATACATACACACTAAAGTAAATGAATGGATGGATGGATGGATGGATGGATGGATGAAATCAACCAACCAACCAACCAGTGAATCAATAATCATACATGCACTCGCTCGCTCTCTCTCTCTCTCTCTCTCTCTCTCTCTCTCTCTCTCTCCCTCCCTCCCTCCCTCCCCTGTCTCTCTCTCTCTCTCTCTCTCTCTCTCTCTCTCTCTCTCTCTCTGTCTGTCTCTGCATATCTCTCTCCCTCTGTCTCTCTCTCTCCCTCTCTCTCTCTCTCTCCCTCTCTCTCTCTCTCTCTCTCTCTCTCTCTCTCTCTCTCTCTCTCTCTCTCTCTCTCTCTCTCTCTCTCTCTCTCTCTCTCTCTGTCTCTTTCTGTATCTGTCTGTCTCTCTCTCTCTCAAATCATATAGTTTATTCATTCATTCATTCATTCATTGACATGCATTTATGCACGATTCTAACTTGCATATTAAGTGCCTAATCTTCTGGTGAGGTTATTTTTGCAATATAAGGTAATCTTGTACATACAAATCCAAGATGGTCGTTGTTCACCACCATATATTAATAATTTTAAAAACCCGGAATCTTTGAAATATTTGGGTTAAATTATAAATGTCGTGTTTATTTGCACTAAAAGGAGGATGTACAATATGTACAAATGTAGGTTAATTTATTTTTGCAATTTGAGTGCGAGTGAGTGCGAGTGAGTGCGAGCGAATGCTCATATACCACTAGAGTTTCGAGCATGTCCGTCCCGGGGCCTGTCTCTGGATAGCCAGGAGCTTGTCCCGGGACAGAAAAAAAATTAGTGGACAATTTTGAAATTTACATCCCAAAATTAAATAGAGGGCCTTTAAAATTTTGATGCGCATCTCTAATATAATTAATAAAGAAAATTCTACTATTACATTTGGTCGCTAGATTAGATCGGGTGGTCAAAAAGAAATTAGATAAGATCGGTGGCCTGACTTGGGATGGAGGGGGGTGGGCGTGGGGGGGGGGGGGGGGGGGGGGGGGGGGGGGGGGGTGGGGGGTAGAGTTGAAAATGGGCAGAATTTTGAAAATAGCAATTAGTAAAAAAGTTAATAGAATTTTAAAAAAAATGAAAAAAAGTTACAAGCCAGAAATAAAAAGAATTGACTGCTCAGTCGAATATTTATATAATTTGGAGCATTTCAAAAGGACAGTCCAAAAATAAATAAGAAAAAGAAGAGAGGATCGGACTATTTAATAATATTAAAAAAAGAAAGTAATTTCGACATAAACTTTTGAACGAAGGTCTAAAGGTTTTAAAGTCCGATCTATATGTCCACGTGAGTGGCCGTTATGGTGCACAACTTGTAGGGACGAGATGGGTTGCATCCCGTCAAGAAAACCCCTAGATTGACAGTCAATAGACGTTGAAGGTGTAGTGCTGTGCTGAAATACAGATCTTGAGAAGCCGGATCCGTCTGAACGAGAGAGAGAATCAGACTAGGGTATAGTCCAGTCGTCATGGGTTGGTATAGTGGTGCGGACGGGCCCGATTCCGGAGGATACGAGATGGTATCACAATAAAACAAAGTAAAGTCTAGAAAAAGAGTAGTAGGGGCCGACCCCGCTTCCTATTTCTTCTTAGAGTGGGGCGATCAAACTTCCAGTGCTGCTAGGACAGGCTCGGACATGTAGAGACTAAACGCGAACAACCGTGGCGTTCTGCAGAATGGCCGTCATACGAGTCACGAAAAATACAAGTCAACATAGTCAGACGGAGAAATGACGTGGAGGCAAGGAATCTCGCTAAAAAAGAATCCAACCTGGTGGTGCAGACTGTCGAAACGAGAAGCGTTCCAGCGTTCAATCAGTTCCAATGGCCGCATACATCCCAGTAGAAAACTTCACTTCGTTGACAAAAACAACAAAAGTGAAGGATTCCCAAGTCGAGCCGCGAAAGCACGTGCAGTGTGCACAAACACGTCTTACCGCGACGAGCTGCAGACTGGGAATGTTGCAATTTGAAGTCATGATCTTCAAATTCAAGATGGCCGTTGTTCACCGTGTTCAAAATGAGAACATGCTGGAGCCGTTGAACTAACTGAACTTTAATAATAAATAAGGTATCTACTTCCACTAAACATAGGATACACACTCGTTTTGTGAGATCTTTCTTTTGCAATCTGAGGTAATTGTGATCTTAAAATCTAATATGAAAGCATTGAAGGGCGTGTATTGAAACACTGAATAGCGTAATATATTTCGAAATACATTTATGTACACTCGAACTGATAATTTTATGAACCAAAGTTCGTAATGTACGATTGGTCGTAATGGAGACCTAGTCTACTTCACAAAATTTAATTTTATTCGTCTTAACTAAAATCGGACTCTGACAAATCAGATTCTGATGGTGTGCTGCCAACAGTGTGTTACAATTTCTGTACTGGATGTTCCAGTTAGAATTTATGGGAGTACTTGCCAAATGCTGCAAACGGCACCGTATTCTTCAATGACCAAGGTTCAGCCAAGATCAACAAAAAAGGGTTGTGTGACAAGGTAACAACAGAGCTGAATGAACGTGAAGTACTTGGTGTACATACAATGTTATTCGAGATAGTTATTGTCTGATAGAAGATTCATTGTTCCTTTTTTCCTCTATTAATCCCACATTTTAATTTGGGCTTCTGTAAGGTTTGAGCTATTTATGTCACCATAAACTAACTTCATGGTAAATGTTTTAAGGACATTTAATGTTTTAGTGGAGATAGCAAATGATGCAATCTAATTAAAATTAGCTCCACTATTACATGTGGATCTAACACCAGCCAGTTGGAGCTCATGTCCACCAATCAAAACCTTACTTGCAGAATCCTGCCAGTGATTTAAAACTAACAACACTGCGTAGTCCCCAATGTCCAGGTAACATTTCGTCTGTAAATAATAATTTAAATATTGACCAATCACACTTCGCCTTTTATAACGTTATTTGGGAGCATACAAATTCTAAAAATATCGGGCGAGTCTATTTTAGTGGCCGCAGTACAGCGAACCATACCAATACGTACGGGGTGGGTTATCAGTCTTCAATTTTACATTAAAAATTATTTATTTATTTATAAAAAAACCCAACTAAATCAGTCTTCAGTTTTGCATTACAAATTATTTATTTTATAAAATAAAACATGTTTTAAGGCATTCGTAATTCACACGAAACATGTCGTATACCCTCAGGATAATTCGGAATGTTTTCAAATTATTTTTAAATAACTGGCAGGATTCTGCAAGTAAGGTTTTGATTGGTGGACATGAGCTCCAACTGGCTGGTGTTAGATCCACATGTAATAGTGGAGCTAATTTTAATTATATTGCAAATGATGACAAGCTCGAACTTTCATACTCACATTACATTTCTCAAATATATATATATATATATATATATATATATATATATATATATATATATATATATATATATATATATATACAGTGGACTCTGTCTAAAATGGATTCTGTGTAATCCGGATCTCTGCGTAAACCGGTCCATTTTTACAACCCCGTTCAGTTACCGTTTATCTCTTAAAGGAAACATGACACGAGACCATATTATAGCTCATTTTAAAAGAAAAATGATATAAAAATAATATACAAATAACTTTATAACAATAAAATACGTGTAGTTAATTTAAAATGAAGAAATTACGCTAACCAGTATCAAAGTACGATTTATGCATATTTCTTCGTGAGCGTTCGGAAAAAAAGGGAAGTGACGTCAGAGCCGCTGTACTCTTCCATTGTTGTTAACTGTTTATATATGGAGTAAGGGGCTTACGATCTTTTCAGTCCAACAGTCATTCGATTCTTGCACTCACGATTTGAACAAAGATGAAGCAGGACGTGTGCGCTTGCTCTCTCGAGCTACCCCCCCACCTGGGGGGACTCATTGCTTCTTACGGAGTGTTACTGGAGTACCGCGTCACGTACACCGGGCCACGGGCAACCGTGACCTTGGTGTACGGTGACCCGGTTAAGAAGCCAGCGAGGAAGAGAAGAAGGAGGAAGACCGACGCGCCAGGGATGGACCGGGGGGGTGCAAAACCGGCAGCTCAACTGCCGGCGGCGGCCCTTTACGATGATCATCCCCGGCACCGATCTACACCGGCGAAACTAGAGGATCCAGCTCAGCCGGAACCAACAGTGGAACCACCAGGGGAAGACCTTAACCAGGCGGTTATGGAGTCGCCCCCACAAACTCCTCTGAACTCAGCCTCCGGGACTCCTACGATGCCACCTCCACCTAGGAAGAGTGCCGCAGTCGAGTCCCAGGCCCGATCGGTAGCCGTTGCGAAGCGGAAAGCGATTGCGTCACCAGGAGACCAACCAGTCAAGCCAGGACCCCCGACGCAACCGCCGAAACCTGTTGTTGAAGCTGAGGAGCAGTGGTCACTCAAGGCCGGCAAATTACCAACGCGCTACTCCCAGCTAGTGAAAACTAACATCGAGGACGTCCGGAGGTTATTCACCCAACCAAAGCTTACCTCCTTCATGCCGCTACCGTCAAGCCCTTCAGAGGGAGATTTCTCCGTCCACAGCGTCACGATGCGGGATGGCCATGGAGTATGTCTTACCGTACGCCGGAGTGGGAGCTACAATCAAGCACTGCTACTCCCAGAAATGGATAACCCGACCCTCCATCGAGTCATCAAAATCGTAGCCGGGAAAGAGTACCAAGCATTAGCCAAGTTGATTGCAGAATCCACTTACCGGCCGGGCATCCCGCATCTTGACGCCTCCAACTTCATCGGCTCACCGTGACGTCCTCCCCTTTGCCAACCTCCTTCACCTCCGTGAGTACCAACCTCTTTTTTTGGGCTAGTTAGACTTTAAACATTTTGGAAGCAGTTCAAAATTCTTATGTTTATTTTTTTTATAAGCAGTCTAACGCATTTTACTTTGGCGCCCGTTCAATTGCTCAAAATCACCTTAAAACTTTTTGGCCGAGCAGTCTTAACTATTTTGGGTTAAATTTTATAGTCCGGACATGTTTTTGGATGCAGTTACTCTTTGTAGACTTAGGTAAAAAACAGGCTTCACCGAGGAATCGAAATTCAGCCAATCAGAGCACGGCTCCCACTCGGTGTACTTCAAGTTTACGAAGTGTCTGCTATTTGGTCCGCGCTCGCGTTGACCTTACTAAATGGCTTTTTTCCAAATTCCGCCCACTTCAAACTTACCCCCCCCCCCCCCCCCCCCCCCCTGCTCCGGAGTTAGTCACTGGCGAAGTCAGAGGCTAAATCCGTAGTGGGCGTGCCTGAACCTTTTTGGATAGGGGCACGTTAATACAGTTTCCCATCCCAGTCCAACAGTGCCGTACTGCGCGGCCTTCGGGTGTAAAAATAAACAGTTTAAACGATCGGGATTGTCTTTTTATGGTTTTCCAAAGGATTGTATCCGAAGAAAGACGCGTGTATTTTATCGCAAAAGAAAAGATTGGACACCAACACCGCATAGTACTTTGGTGTCCGCCTAATTACAGCCCGGAGCCCGAACGTTACCCGGAGACACAGTACTCGGTTGCGAATGCCGAGGTGTACATTGTACATATTTGGCACAAAGATACACCTCAGCATGATGTATTTATATATGTTAAAACAAAAATGTAGAATTTTTTATTTTTTTATTTTTTTGGAAAAAAAAAGATTTTTCATGTTAGGGCTGTAGGCCTACATAACAAAATCTGTATTCACCGTCCGAAGAAGGAAACGTCAATAAGTAATTAAATATGGCATATACAAACATGGGATTTGGCATGAGGATACATCTCAGTACGATGTATTTAAATATGTTTTTAAAAAACGTGTAGAAAACAATAATAATTTTAAATAATGTTTTTAATCTTCGGGCGGAATACGTCACAAAAACGTTCCTCATCGCCCGAAGCCCCAAAGCAACACGAAGTGAACTTCAAAACTACAAAAAAACCCACTACTGTCGGTGTCGAAATAACTATTATGTTTCATCCACGGGCTGACTTGAGAATCGGAGTGTTGTTTTAGTTAATTGGTCCTTTCTTTCCGTGGCCTGCACATGTGATTCCTGATTGGCAGGTGTATATTGCAGGGTATCGACCAGGTAAGTGATTACCACGGTCTAGACATGCGTACAAAATACGTGCCAGTTTTTTTAAGATCACAGGGTATTGTGGCGTAACCTGTCGCGACTATAGTACAATGTTAATGGACATTATCAGCCGCCCTGCTTCATTACTGTAAATAATGCTGTAAAACCCTTGATTAAGTAGACTTTCCCATCTAAAACTACAAAACTGACCAATTACGTAGTACCAAAGAAAAGAAAATTATCACTTGGGTATCGTGAGTGGTCGTTTTTACTCTAACGCACCCTACCAATAGGCCTAATAATATGCTACTTTTTTTTATGAGAGAAAAATACTATAATCCCATTTCGTTCTATTGATGCAAATAGAAATATATTTAGTTTAAAAGTTGATTATACTCTCAAGTCATTTATGTTGTTTTACAAGCCAGGTTAATGAAAGTGAAGCGCCTTGTCGTAAATTAGAGCGTTTGTTTACACTGTGCATACAGATTTCATTATGTACAGCCCGAACATAAAAAATGCGATATTTTCTAAAAAAAAACAACCCAAAAATGTTTGTCCTACATTTATATTTTTTACATATTTAAATACATCATATCGAGGTGTATCTTTATGCTAAATATGAACAGTATACACCTCGGCATTAGCATCCGAGTTTTGGTTTTGTCTCCGGGTTACTTTCGGGCTCCGGGCTGTAAATTGGTCGACCGGTCTGGTCTGGCACCATCAGTTTCTCCACCCTCCGACTCGCTATCCGTTTTTTCTTCAGTATCACTGTTGTAAGTAAATGTGTGTCTTTCTTCATTTACTAACAGCTCATATTGATACGGCAAAACGTTTTGCGAACGAACACTCATTGTTTTGGTAAGCTGTGCAAGTCTTAGATTCTTTATGAGTGGTACTGACTAATGCTTTTAAGTGTAAGGCTTCAGATCAAGCGACGCGTCTCTGACGTCACGGACCTCGTGATTGCCCTGCTCATTAAAGATCGGCAATTTCCGCTAAGAGCTCGTATCTGGGGTTCTTTTATGGAGATATTTTAAGTAATTAATTTTTTATAATTTCTTTTTTTAGGTGATTCAATTTATAATTAATTGTACATGGTTGGTGCCAAATATGGTTTACGTGACATGTTTCCTTTAAGTATAAATCTCTGCCTAATCCGTATTCTGTCTACTCCGGACTCCGGATCAAAAATCAAGAACAAAAGAACCGTTCATGCATTAATTACCTCTGTCTACACCGGATTGGAATTTGACTGAACGGCGAGCTACTTAATTAGTTGAACAATGATCGTCACTTGCCGAGTAACCAGAACGCCGTCGCAAGATCAATTACAAAATGTAATCGCACCCGTGTGAAGTTTACTCTTATTGCAGTAGGCCGTTACATCAATCGGATTAATATTAGTGTTGTGTGTTAATACTAACTGATTTCACTCTTATGAATTCGGCATGTATAAATATATTATCTTGTTTAGAATATCAGTGTCTGTATATTCAAGGTGTTTCTGGTTGTCTTAATAATTATAAGAAGCCCAAACTCGATTTTGTATTCAAATGATTTCGTACGTACGAAAATATAATGTTTAAGAAATAAAATGAAATTTAACCTAGTACACATATTAGAACGATCACAAACACGTTTAATATGCAGCCACTACTATTTGAGACAGAAACATATATTTGATATGTAATTACATTCGTTACAATGGATTGTATGACAGTGTTTCCCAACAATCCATGGGTTCAAATGTCATTGTTGATCTCGAGTTGTCGATCATTCAAGAACCATAACTCTGTCTAAACCAGTCCTTTATGTAAACCGGACTATTTCGACGGTAGGAAGTGAGTCCGGTTTAGACCGAGTCCACTGTATATATATATATATATTTTTTTATTGTCCCCAGAAACATAAGCAAGGTCAAGGTTGGGGGAGAGAGAGAGAGGGGGGGGGGGGGGGGGAGGGGGACAGACAGACAGATAGACAGACAGACATGGACGTGTGGAGTAACAGGGATGAAGCCGAAGCCGAAGGGAACACAAACTGCGCGAGCCGTATGCACACATACATAGTATTCAATATTAAGATGAAACAGATAGGCTTAACATGATACTGTAAAACAGGATATTAGCAATGCAAAAGCCTTACATAACTGAAGAGGAAATATTCTGGAGACTAGGAAGAAGAGTACTAGAAATAGAAACAAAGAGTGAGAGAAGAAGAAGAAGAAGAAGAAGAAGAAGAAGAAAAAAACTTTCTTGAAAGATAAATAAGATCAATGCGATATATTATTATATTATTTTTGTTATGATAGACCAGAGTTACTATCGCATTCAGTTTTGTTATCTTAATGAATAGGATGGTCGAGTTTCTCTCGGCCAAGGAGTTTAAAATGTTTATATGTTTGTTTAATAACAAACTGAGAATTCAGCAGCCTTTTAAAACGTCACTCAATAACAATGACCTCAGTTGTCACCATTGCACTATAATACTTGTCATGACTGAGTCTGATACTAACTGTCGTATCTCTGGTCATAAGGGATACATATTTAAGAAATATATTACGATACATGTTTGAGAAATGTACAACGAAAAAAAGAGTCTCCATTGAAACCATAAATGCCCTTAACACCTTAAGTCATGAACTTTGTGTATGGTGACATGAGTGGCGCAAACCTTGCAGCAGAAACCTGAGATAAAAGTGGCATTAGCAGAATAATAAAAAAGAAACAATGAAGCTCTCATCAGAATAAGCACCAGGTAGTCCTGTGTATGTTTGGTTTTTGGATGCGAAAAAAAGTCTTTGATCGAGTAAATCACTGGACATTATATATGACACTTTTGAAAAAAGGCGTGCCTACTTTTGTAGTTCGCTTTCCCAAAGCATGGTATTTAACCCAATTGTTTAGTGTAAAATGGGGTGCATATATTTCCTGTAAGTTTAAAGTAACAAATGGCGTCCGTCAAGGTGGGGCAATGCCACCCTTATTATTTAGTATATATATTGATGACCTTAACCTACAGTTGTCAAAATGTGCAGTTGGGTGTTTCTAAATAACTTCAGTTTTGCTGATGATATGTCACTTCTTTGCCCATCTATTTCTGCACTAAGAAAAATGTTAACGATTTGCGAGAAATTTGCAAAAGATTATGATATTATATATAATACAATGAAAACTGTTTGTATGTGTATTGACCCAGAAACTCTGAAGTTGATCAATGTGCTTTCAATATAGTTGTGTGGTGATGTACTGAAATTTGTTGACAACTATATATATATCTAGGTCATATTATATGCAAAAACATGAAAGACGATAAAGACATTAAACGACAGTATAGAGCCCTTTTTGTACGTGCAAACATGTTGTTACGGCGATTTGCAAAATGTTCAGAATCTGTTAAAACACAATTATTTGTGAGTTATTGTAGTAATTTGTACGCGGGTGCATTATGGGTGAAATTTACACAGGATAACATGAAGGATCTTAACATATGTTATAATAATGCATACCGATGGATGATCGGACAACGACGACCATACAGTGCCAGCAAGATGTTTGTCAGTCATCGAGTAAAACGCTTTGGCGCTTTACTTCGCTCAACAGCATATTCGCCGAAGAGCAGAATCGAAACAACTTCAAACGACCTACTTGCCCACCTGCGGTGTACAACTGTGTACGTCAAATCTGTATGTGTAAATCGCTGGCACAAGCTGCTGTATATTATGTAATCAGTTTTGTATGTGATGTTTATATATGTCCTATGGATCTCTGATCTGAAATAAAAATCTATTATTATTATTATTATTATTATCATTATTATTATTATTATAATTCCCCTTCATCTAGTTCCGCCATTCCCTTCTCAAACACTCCTCTTCTTTTGGTCCTGGCTGGAGATGCACCAGTCGAAAATCTTTAAATGGCGCGCCATTCACTGCACTAGCCTAACCGGCCTCGGTGGCGTCGTAGTTAAGACATCGACATAAAGCTGATAGGTACAGGGTTCGCAGCCCGGTACCGGCAACCACCCAGAGCGAGTTTTAACGACTCAGTGGATAGGTATAAGGCCACTACACCCTCTTCTCGCTCACTAAACCACTAACAATTAACACTGACAGCCCAGATAGCTGAGGTGTGTGCCCAGTACAGCGTGTTTGAACCTTAATTGGATATAAGCAAGAAAATAAGTTGAAATGAAAAAAAAATGCACTTGCCTAGCAATATACAGACGGTGACAGAATGTAAATAGTTCAGCTTCAGTATCTCATCTGTTAAATGTTGTGTGATAGATTAGGTCTCAGTTATAACCTGTAGTACATTATTTAGTGTTTTCCCTAGACATTTGGCAAGGAATGTAATGGTAGACTAAACAATTTTGGGGCACTTTTGTTTTTCATTAAAGACCAAACAAATTTTTATTGAAATAAAAATAAATGGTCCTCCTTTTTAAAATTATTAATTAAGTGGACTACGGCCATCTAGAATTTTAATGTCAAGATGCCTTCAAATTGGAAAAACAACACCCTCTCTGTAATGAAAATAGACACATTATTCATGACTTTAACTCAGGTATTAAGTGAGATAGACCTATGATGATTTCCGATTTTCTGTATGGCCGCCGGCGCCCATCATTGATTTGGCCCTCTAATGGAGTTAGCCGGAACTTTCGCGAGGTACATGGGGGCTATTTTTTTTCTAAAGGTTCCAAAGACTTGAAATCCACCTTCAAACTTTGGTCCCACAAAAAATTATCACGGGACAATTAATTATGACCCCACTGTGATACGCAGTTTTCAGAGAAAACCCACAACATTTTTTATTAGAAGCAATGTATTTTTTGTATACTATCCCACGGCCTTTATGCTATTCCAGCTGTGGAGCATTTGTTTGCAAGAGGGAAAAAAACGAATCAGAAAATGGATTCACCAAGGAGATCCGATCCTGCAATCAATTCACAATTTTATTATTGTACTCTGTCAACCGTCTGATTAATGTCCCATCTTGTTTGGGCCATTCATATGGGAGAAGGAAGGAAGGAAATGTTTTATTTAACGACGCACTAAACACATTTTATTTACGGTTATATGGCGTCAGACATATGGTTAAGGACCACACAGACATGCAACGGTGCATGGGATGGGAAGGTTCACTGACAGAGTACATACGCCAGAACAAAATAGGGAAAACATTATAGAAACTTTAAAAAACAAATCTCTTCTTAACCGTTTAAGGAGTTTTTAGCCTATTAACTACTCAGTTGCCCCCCCCCCCCCCCCCCCCCAACAAAAAAAAATCCTAGCTACGGCCCTGTGTAGGCCTACATGAATGTAAAGTCGATTTTGGGCGTTATTTTAAACTTACTAGTCTACGCCTTTTACAGTTTTATCATCATGTAATATTTTTCTGTATATTTTGTGTATTTTCGCTTGTAGTAACTGGCCTTTGTTACGCTTAGATACAAGAACGGCTGCTTTGATATAAAACAAAGTAGGTGCTTAAGATAATGTTTGAAAATAGCATACGGACAAAACCGTAATGGATGCGCCCATGAACGAAGACGATCGTTCTGACGTCAAGCCTATATTTCCACTGTTCCCCTCGGCTGGATTTACACCATCAACATCTGCATCCACCCAGAGAAGTATACACATATATAAAATTAGTGTGACTGCACATGAACTTATGTAAATCTTTTTTAAGAACATAAATGTGAGTTTAGCACAACACAACGCTCTATAATGATAATCTATTATCGTTATTTCAGTGTTATCGGGAAATTATATATGTCATGACGAGTAGAACTTGTGGAATACAAAACATAGGATATCAATGCATTTAGCATGTGTCCCATGGTAGGACTTCCGGAAAAATATCCTCCTTTGGTACTGTCACATATAAAGAACATTAGTTACTAAGGGTTAGGGTTAGTCACTTAGTGACAGTGCCAAAGGTTTGAAAGGAAAGTCCTTCATGTCCGATATCGTAATCTCATCATATACCCCGACTAATGATACACAGTTAACTCCATTCCATTGCAACTTGTTTAATGGAATGAAGAAGAAAAAGTTTGTTTTGTTTAACGACACCACTGGATCACATTGAATCGATTAATGAATCATTAGCTATTGGATGTCAAACATTTGGTAATTCTGACAGTCATCAGGATGATCAGAGGAAACCCACTACATTTTTACTAATTCAGCAAGGGATCTTTTATATACACTTTCCCACAGACAGGAAAACACATGATACCATGGCCTTTGTCCAGGTGACAGTTGTGCACTGGTTGAAACAAGAAAAAAACCAATCAGTTGAATGGATCCACTGAGGTAGTTCGATCTTGCGATGCAAGCACCTCAAGCTAGCACTCGACTGACTGAGATAAATCCTGCCCCTTAACAAAATGAAGTATAGCTGTATTACAATATTCCTGTTGCATTTAAGTGTGCATGCATCAGTGTATGTGTGCACATGTGTGAGCATAGATATGTACACTGTCAGTATCAATTTATGTTTGGCAATGTGATCCTTTTTATTCTAATTGACAGAACTTTTAAAAACATATATCAAGATTGGTAATTACTTAATAGGGCCGAAAGTGTTACTAATGACATCAAGAATGATTCATTGATTTTCCCTTAGAGATCTAGATATGTGCATAAAAATTTACGATTTTTATTAAAATAAAATTGCAAATTGTAGTGTTGTTTTTAAAGTGACAGACCCTAGTTTTTAAACACTACAACATATTTTTCACTATTAAAGCTGTTTTTGATAATTTAATTTAGAAGTAGTAGTACTTACATTTTATTACGTATTTAGAATATATTCATTTTCATACACCTGAAATGAATATGGTCATCCAGGTTTTTCTAATTAATATCCCAAAATCAATTGTTCATAATTCTAAAAACACACATTCATCTGAGAAGTAATGGTTATCGAGACAAGCTCTAGTCTATTTTTGGATGGAATTTCCCTGGTTAAACATCACAGACTTCAGCTTCTCTCTGTTATAACCTTATCCAACAGGTGTGTGAAATAAAATGTGTTAGTGCGTCGTTAAATAAAACATTTCCAACAGATGTGTTGCAGGTTTGTAGATTAAATAAACTGTGTCCATTTTTACAGGCTGAAACTAGGGCCAGTGCCTTTGACTTACAAAATATGAAGGCTTACATATATACATGAATATGGTTTGTGTTCAGATCGCTTGTAACACACTTTAATAGGTTTTTTAAATGTTCAGTTCTTTAATACCCAGTAGCTAGTGTTTTTTGTTTAATTACTTGTACACCGAGGTATCATTCACTCACTCACTCATTCATTCATTGTCTCTTTCTGTAGCTGAATCTCTTGACTGGCTTGAGAATGCTAGTTTTAGTACCCAGGCAGTCAGCACGGTCATTGAGTTACAGAAGAAAGTGGCTGAATATGAAGCACAACAGAATCAAGCTGACAGTTCAAGGTTTGAGGATTTAAAGTTTAAAAAATTATGGGTGTAAGTTGTAAGATATACTCAAATTTTCGGTGCACCGAACAGCTGTCTATATCGTAGTTGCATTCGTATTCGTCCCTAGCTGAACTGAATACATGAATACATTTAATATTATGTAATGCTAACTGTACAATTTATATTTCTAATTCACACTAACCAAAAACGCAATACTGATTCGATTGTTTTGATAATGTCCGAATCAGTCTTGTATTAGATTGAGTGCATAGACCAATCCTTTTTTATTCAGCCCATTGGACTGGTACTCTACATGTACCTTGATTTCGCTTGTCGAAAAGCACACATTGATATTAATTAGTTTTTACATTAAAAAAAAACTATTGTTCTTCCTTTCTACAAAACCTTTTCATTTTTGCATTCATGGACGTGAATACATATTTGTATTCATCACCTTGTATTTGTGATATGTATCGTATTCGCCACCTTGTGTGTTTGTTACACCCCTTTAAAAATAGTGTTTTACTCCCCAAGTAGATGGTGTGTACACATACATACATCTTTCAAAGATTAACAACATCTAAGCATATTTGAAACTATGACTACTAGGTGTCAAACATAATTATGATAATAAAAACACTTGATCGAAAGGACACAGCTACCACAACAGGGCTTGATCTTGAGAATTTACCTACACACATGTATGGCAGTCTTGAAATCTTTTTATTGTAGGCAAAATGCTCACTTACAGCTATTTTAAACAAGTAATTTTTGTAAGAAATACATACATACATGTATAAAACCCAAAACTTATCCTTTCAACGGACGGCAATAATTTGTTTTCAGAGGCCCTAACCTGTGGCCATTCATATCGCAACTATGGCAGTTAAGTTCGGTAAACGTAGATTGCTGATAAGTAGCTTTGGCTGTCTTTATATCCACGTCTCCATATATATGTATGTCTACATGCACAATGCATGTACCACAGTCTTTGATATATGTGTCACAAGTGGGACAAAAATTTCCTAAGAGTGTGTGTGTGTTGGGGGAGGGGGTTTGACCACTGTCACTGAGGGGATCAATCCTGTGATCTATTACACCTCAGATGACCACTACCATTGAGCTACATGTACACATATGCCCTGTTCCTGAAAAGGGCGAGACGTAGCCCAGTGGTAAAGGGCTCACTTTGATACGTGGTCAGTCTAGAATCGATCCCTGTCACTGGGCCCATTGGGCTGTTTCTCTAATATGGTTTCTATAATATGCTATCCTATCTGTGTGATGATACATATAAAATATCCCTTGCTGCTAATCGAAAAGAGTAGCCCATGAAGTGGGAACAGCAGGTTTCCTCTGCCAATATCTGTGTGGTTATTAACCATATGTCCAACGCCAGATAAACGTACATAAAATGTGTTGAGTGCATCTTTAAATAAAACATTTCCTTCCTTTTGTTCTTGAAAAACAATACAATATTAAATTATTGTTTTGTGTAGGGTGATGTACATATGTACCTGTATTTGTAAACTGTAAACATTTTCTGCTTGATACAGAAAAGCACCACCTGAAGACATCCAGAGGCCGATTGAGAAGAAACTGAAGATGCTTAGAAAGGAAAGTGAAATGGCTAAAAAAGGTACCATTTAAAGTTCATTTTTATTTTAACTTGATTTTCAGACTTATATTCAATTACGGTTCTTTGACAGTGAATTAATGGTTAGTTGTTGGTGGTATAGCGAGAGAGAAGTCAATGAAGTGGTCTTACCTCTCTACTGAGCTGTGAAAACCAAGGCTTGGAATTAATTTTGTGGAATGGGAAGCAATTTAATTCTAGAAAGTGAGAAGCAATGTTAGAGTTTGGTCTCAGAATTAGACAGGGATAAACATTTAGGATTCATGTTACTGGTCCTGCAAATGAAGAATTCTGGACATATCTGCAATACTGTCAAACCTTCCTAGCATGTTCAAGCCCTTCAAGGCCTCAGATTTCCATTTCCTGGGTCACTGTATTGACAGTGGTCAACCCCCCTCCCCCAACACACACACACATTTTCAAATACACTCTGTAGGCCTTGAATTGGGAGATAACCATATGGGGATTTTATATTTGTGATTTTGATCCCACAAATTATGTAATTTTTGACCGAAGGCTTTAGCCTGAGGTTAAAAATTAAACATTTGTGGGCATCAGATGGACCATAACACTCGCAGATATAAAAACTCCATATGGTTATATCCATTGTAAACTGAAAATTGTTTTTCTACGAAACTAACTGTATATTTGGTATTTCTTGAAAAAAATACTTGGCTATAATCTAACTGTAGACCCTTGAATCGTCAACTTGGCCTGTTCCAATTGCTAATGATGTCACTTTCTAATGACGTCATTAGCTTTCAGGGTGTTATTTTTATTTGATCCCTGAAAAAGAAAGTAATTAACCAAACACAATACAGAACACACTTGCCATCAGCTTACAATATGAAATGACATCATGCTTAATTAATACTGTAGATTATGTACAAATCTCAATCAGAAAGATCAGAGGTATACATAGAGGATATTTCATGTTTTTTGTCAAATATGATTTATATCTCATCGAGTGAAGTTTGCAATCCTATCTCACGAGTAGTGCTTGCACGACGAGTGTGATATGATTGCAAACTTCACTCGATGAGATATAAATCATATTTGACAAAAAACATGAAATTTTCTATTTATTATATAACTTTTGGCAATTTACCTTTATTTTTAAAATGCCAGCAGCAAAACAGTTCCGTCTTTCTTACAGTGATAATAACACTTTCTACAGTGACGATAACACATTTTAGAGTGATATAGTGAAATTTTGACTCTAAAATGTGTTATACCGGCCTCGGTGGTGTCGTGGTTAGACCATCGATCTACAGGCTGGTAGGTACTGGGTTCAGATCCCAGTCAAGGCATGGGATTTTTAATCCAGATACCAACTTCAAACCCTGAGTGAGTGCTCCGCAAGGCTCAATGGGTAGGTGTAAACCACTTGCACTGACCAGTGATCCATAACTGGTTCAACAAAGGCCATGGTTTGTGCTATCCTGCCTGTGGGAAGCGCAAATAAAAGATCCCTTGCTGCTAATCAGAAAGAGTAGCTCATGTAGTGGCGACAGCGGGTTTCCTCTCAAAATCTGTGTGGTCCTTAACCATATGTCTGACACCATATAACCGTAAATGAAATGTGTTGGGTGCGTCGTTAAATAAAAAAAAAAATTCTTTCTTTCTAAAATGTGTTATCGTCACTGAGTGACTGATAACACTTTTATTTCACTGATATTTTAAGATATTTCACTGTACCTTTAATGGCCTTATTGTTGAGTTTAGATGATACCCAGACTAACAGGTAAAGTTACAAAGCTTTTACTTTTCATTACAGAAGAATCTAAAGCAATCAAGAAAGAAGAAAAGGGACATAGTAAAAAGAGAACCAAGAAATCGAAACATAAACACAAAAATAAAAATAAAGGTGAAGGACAAAGGGAGATGTAAGTTTATGTTCAACTTTGTGAATTGGGGACAGGGTGGAGCTCCATTGAGAAAAATGCATATAAAAGTTCCTCGCTGCTTTTCAGTAAGAGTAGCCATGTGATAAAATCAGGTTTTCTCGACAAAATGTTGATATAACTGACAGTATATGTTATATGTTATATGCAGCTAATAATTTGTTGAGGTGTCACTAAGCAAATATTCTTTTCCTGGATTCAGTTAGGATTATTTTACATGCTACCAGCTCTAACAAGACTGATCCACTTTGTACATGACAACTCCTGCAATTAATAAAATATTCACGGCAAAAAAACGTGTCTTGAAAAAAAATTTGAATATAGTCCACAACAACAAAAAGTGCAGTGGAGAATGAAAAACTCCACAACAATCTCCATGGCATTGCTGATTGCCGTGGGCACTTGCAGGGGTTGCTCAAGGAGCAATGTATAAAAGTAAGCAATGTGTTGTATAAAACTGGTCTTATTTGTTTGTCTCATAACTACCAACAGATTTTCTGAATTGCTTTCACATACATGTAATTACATTTAAAGTGATAAAATAGGAATGTTCAGTATTTCTTTATCTTTACCAATCCAACTGGAGGGAACTGTAGGTTTTGTTGCCATCCTCCTGTCTGTCTGTCTGTTTGTCCGTCTGTCTGTCCCACATACAGTTTTCCAGACACTTTTTTTCGCAGTGCCTCGAGATATTGAGCTGAAATTTTGTGCATAGACTTATTCTGTACTGTTACACACCAAGTTTGACTTTTATGGCAATTCATACATTTTTCGCAGAATTATGGCCCTTGAATTTAGGATATATCAAAATTTGTTGGTCCCGGTTAGGGGACATGTATTGCTTTAGTAGTACTCTCAGAATGATTCTCTGTGAATAAAAACTAACATTTTTGTGGTCTTGCATGTACCAGGTAATGTTTTTTAACACTATACTAAGATATATGTTTTTTTTAAACTTTCACAGAGTGCCAACTGAAGATTCATTCAGTTTTCCTCCCGGAAAGATTTTTCTTGAAGAAATACCGGGACTGCTGTCCGAACATGCGTACCGAATAGACCGGAAACGAGACAAACTCCTCTGGACATACAGCAGTCTGTGCAAGTCTCACATTGCCACCTTCCGGCATCTTACACGTCTGTGTTTGGGTTCGACGGCAGACAACAAGATATTTGTGGACAACAACTTTAAAAAGTCAAAGCAGACAAACAGTTCCAGCCAGGATCGGTACTTCTCTAAAAAGAACAGGAAATTTGTTTGGTCAACCGGTGTTACACTTTCTGCGACAGATTCATCTAAAGATGAGAACTGTTTCATAAATTCTCACATTCGGTTGTGCGAAAGTGGGAATGTTCCAGGTGTGAGTGCGAAAGGAGGAGAGAATGTTGATCCTTTTGGAATCATGGACAAATCCACTCGGTTGTATGTACAGGGAAAGGGGGCCACAGAATCTGAAGATGACGACGATGACAATGATGACATCATAAGTACATCTGGATTTCAGATGAGTGATATCTTACAGAAAGTCGGGATTTACAACAGAAGACTGAGAGAATCTCCCCGCGATGTCGACCTGTGGCTGGAATTCATCAAATTTCAGGACCACGTCTTCGAGAAACTCCACACCCAGGACAACAAGACCCCTAAAACGGAATTCATATCGTCTTCCAAGGCAGCCATAGAAAAGAAACTGTCAATCTTTGACAAGGCTTTGCAAGCTAATCCGTCTTCGCTGGAGTTGAAGGTGGCACGGTTGAAGCTGAGCGAAGACGTGGCGATGCCGGGGGAGGTGGACAAGGCCTGGGATGACTTGCTGTTTGTTCATGCTGGCAACGTGCGTGTGTGGAGATACTATCTCCTGCACCACCAGTCGAAGCTGTCAGGGTTTTCCGTGTCGCGGATGACCAAGTTGTACCACAAGTGTCTGAAGACACTGATCATGGTCATGGAAGGACGATTACACTCTGCAGATGTATCGGACAACCTGCAGGATGGAATGATCGGTAAATTATGCGGGGACATTTTTTTCTCATTGGGCCTAGTTCTGGGTCAGCAGAAAAGTCTGCCAAATTATTTATTAAACTTCCAAATTTTATAGATACCCAGTTACTTTGTAACAAAATATCAAAATATATGCTCTTCAAAAAAAGTATGGGAACTCTAATAAGAATTTACAATTGCCAAAATTGTAAGGTATATTAGCTGTGGGGAATGGTTATAAGATAATAGTGAATTAATTGGGCAAACATTACAACCGGTAGTTCAGTATTACTGTAGGTTTTATGACCACCAAAGATCTTGAAGGATGATTGGGGTCAGAAGTGAAATTTGAAAGTTGATGTTTTTTTATCAGTAAATCGCAAATTCAAACAATAAAAATTACTAAAAACAAAACAATAACAACTGTATGATCAACAGAATGCAAAAGATTGACAGAAATAATGTTCCACAGTGATTAATAGACTTTCCTGGAAATTGTCAAAATCGAGAATGACACCCCACGCACGTGTACGGGGCAACTGCGTGATGCATGTGCAAACTATGGAATGTGTTTCAGTGTGTTGATAAACAGCACTGAACGTTCTTTACTAGGATGTCTGTGGTCAAAACGTATAACATTAATATTTCAGGTTCCCCTACTTTTTTTTAAGAGTATATATTAAAATTGTCTTAAAAACTATCTAAAAATCCCAATGTTTTGTTTAAGAACTTTAAACTTCCTCAGGAGAATAAAACACAAATGAAATAAAGTTAAAGACTGGCTATAAGTGAACAAAATACAAAACAACACAAGCTAACATTTGTTTGCTAAATTTACTTAAAATTCTCCATTTGTTTTTTAAATTTGCCATTGGTGAATTTTTCGAGTGCCAGAACTACGGGTACCCCAGTCTGTGTAGGGTTATCTTTTGGGAAGTAAGGAAGAAATGTTTTATTTAATGATGCACACTCAACACATTTTCATAATGGTTATGTTGCATTGGACATACAGTTAAGGGTACACAGATAATGAGAGAGGAAACCTGCTGCTGTAATTCCACGGGCTATGGGCTACATTTTGCTATTAGCAGCAAAAGATCTTTTATATGCACCATCCCATAGACAGGATAGTAATCACCACAGCTTTTATTACACCAGTTGTGGAATATTGGTTGGAATGAGAAATAGGCTAATGGTCCACTGACGGGGATCGATCCTAGATCGATGATGCATCAGCAAGTGTTCTACCACTGGGCTACATCCATAGTTATGTTAAAAGTGACTAACCTTAGTTCCATTAATATTTACCTCTCCTGATTTACATGAAATTTATTTGTAGCTGATATAAACTCCAGGACAACCAGAAATATATCTGATTTAAGAAAAAGTAAGCTGAAAATAGATTTAATATTGTATAATGTGTAATGCTCATGCCTTCAGCTAGCCCAAATAGTTTTTCGTGCGAGAGCTAGACAGACATTTGAACAGTTATAATTGCTCTTTGCCATCAGAGATCTATAAATGTAGGTCTGTAACGAAAATACAAGATTTTTGCCTAACACAGATTAGTCAGTATTTCACATAAATTATTAATCACTAATACACACACTTGTCTACTGGAAGAAACCAGATATCACCCTTTTTCAACCAGTTTTCATTTAAATATATATAGGTGCTAATGGGTCCTGTGGTGATTATATTAGTGATTAATCTGTGAAATATTTGCTATTGGGAACTTGAAAATTATCAATGTAAAGGAATTTAATGTTAAACTTAGGATTATTGTTATATTAGAGCAGGTATCTTTGACTATTCAGGGTCGGGATGTTGCCCAGTGGTAAAGCATTCGCTTGATGTGCGGTCAGTCTGGGATCGATCCCCGTCGGTGGGCCCATTGGGCTATTTCTCGCTCCAACCAGTGCACCACAACTGGTATATCAAAGGCCGTGGTATGTGTTATCTTGTCTGTGGGATGATGCATATAAAAGATCCCTTGCTGCTAATCGAAAAGAGTAGCCCATGAAGTGGCGACAGCGGGTTTCCTCTCTCAATATATCTGTGTGGTCCTTAACCATATGTCTGACGCCATATAACCGTAAATAAAAATGTGTTGAGTGCATCATTAAATAAATCTTTTCCTTGACTATTCAGTGATAGGCAAAAATCCTGAGTTATCACTGTAGAGTTATCTTTGACATCTGAGAGAGAGAGATTATAATCATCCAAATGTCTTATCTACATGTACCGGCCTCGGTGGCTTTGTGGCAGGCCATCGGTCTACAAGCTGGTAGGTACTGGGTTCGGATCCCAGTCGAGGCATGGGATTTTTAATCCAGATACCGACTCCAAACCCTGAGTGAGTGCTCCACAAGGCTCAATGGGTAGGTGTAAACCACTTGCACCGACCAGTGATCCATAACTGGTTCAACAAAGGCCATGGTTTGTGCTATCCTGCCTGTGGGAAGCGCAAACAAAAGATCCCTTGCTGCTAATCGGAAGAGTAGCCCATGTAGTGGCGACAGCGGGTTTCCTCTTAGAATCTGTGTGGTCCGTAACCATATGTCTGACGCCATATAACCGTAAATAAAATGTGTTGAGTGCATCGTTAAATAAAACATTTCTTTCTTTATCTACATGTACATTTGTAGCTCTCAAATGACAGAGTACTTGGGCTAACCTTCACTTCAGTGGACCCAAACATTAACAATATATACTTTTATGTGCTTAACAGCTATCATAGAGAACCAAAACTGATGTGCAAAATGAGATTTGAAAATTAATTGATATATTTTATTTTATAAATTATAATCATCAGTTAGGTTTTTATAGTAAGAATATAAATGTAAGTTGCATTCAATAATTAATTTAATAAAAAATATATATACTAAATGTAATGCAAACTCTCTCCCTCCCCCCCCCCCCCAAAAAAAACCCCAACAACAACATTTCCCCATCCCCAAACAAACCACACCAGCTATTGTATTTTTTTTTTTTTTAATTTAACCAAGAGCAGGTATTCATCTGTTATTTGTATTTACTTGTAGGTTCTTACCTTTTTCATGTAAAATTACATAATTATACATGTATATACAAATGTACATATATTTTCAGATATTTTTGTCCAGTACTGCTATTTTCTTCACCAAGCCGGCCACATTGAGAAGGCAGTGGCAAGCTTTCAGGCTCTCATAGAATTCAACATTTTTCTACCTCCCTCACTGAAGAATTCCTCGACTGATGACAAAGCAACAGTGTTTGAGAGTTTCTGGGATAGCAGTGTGCCCAGGTTTGGAGAGGGTGGCGCCCGGGGGTGGGCAAAATGGATGGAAGAAAAATCCATGTCTAACATTGCAACACCAGTAATATCAGGTACATTAAAATAGCTTGGTTTTTCTGTTCTTCAATAGAATGCAATGACACCTCAGCACATTATTATATTAAGAAAAGAAAGAAAGAAATGTTTTATTTAACAATGCACTCAACACATTTTATTTACAGTTATATGGCGTCAGACATAGGACCACACATATATTAAGAGAGGAAATCCGCTGTCACCACTTCATGGGCTACTCTTTTCGATTAGCAGCAAGGGATCTTTTATATGCAACATCCTACAGACAGGGTAGTACATACCACAGCCTTTGATATACCAGTCGTGGTGCACTGGCTGGAATGAGAAACAGCCCAATGGGCCCACTGACGGGGATCGATCCCAGACCGACCGCGCATCGAGCGAGCACTTTACCACTGGGCTACGTTCTGCCCACCATTATTATATTAATACTTGGTTATTAAGGCATGTGACAATAGGTTTTAGGTAGTGTAAAATATTTTGGGGGTTTGGTTCCAACTCTAACTCACTTAATATTAACTGTAAAAACCAGTGTACATATTCTTGAAATCTATGCCTGAGGAGCTATTAAAAAAACAGATGTAAATGTAACTAATGTGTAATGTTGGGTGTAAATGTAAGAATGTTCTTAGCCACAAGTAGCATGCATAGAGATGCAATTTAATTTAAATTTGTCAAATATTTTTATTTTTCAGCATTAAAACAATCTTAAATTTATTCATTTAGAAGAAACATTGCCAAATGATTATAATATATCTGTTGATGGTTTACTTTTAGAAGAAGTTTGTTTTGTTTAACGACACCACTAGAGCACATCGATTTGTTAATCATCGGCTATTGGATGTCAAACATATGGTTATTTTGACTGTCATAGAGAGGAAACCCGCTACATTTTTCCATTAGTAGCAAGGGATCTTTTATATGCACTATCCCACAGACAGGATAGCACATACCATGCCCTTTGATATACCAGTCATGGTGCACTGGCTGTTTACTTTTAGAGACAGAATTAGAGGCATTGTTCACAGTTATCTCCCTTGTTTTCATCCTTGCTAAATATCGCCACTTGTGTTCAAGAAGTTCACAGATACATATATGCATAAATGTCATAGTAGCGAACATTTTGTTTTGCCATGGAGCATTTGCATCAGTTAAAATGGGACTAATTTATACAATATTTTGTTGGTATTCACATGCACAGAGAGGTAATTTTTCCATCTTTCTTTTTCCTTAAGTTTGAGGGGCGACACGTAGCCCAGTGGTAAAGTGCTCGCTTGATACATGGTTGGTTTGGGATCGATCCCCGTCATTGGGCTATTTCTCGTTCCAGCCAGTGCACCACGACTGGTACATGTTGAACCAGTTATGGATCACTGGTCGGTGCAAGTGGCTTACACCTACCCATTGAGCCTTGCGGAGCACTCACTCAGGGTTTGGAGTCTGGATTAAAAATCCCATGCCTCGACTGGGATCCAAACCCGGTACCTACTAGCCTGTAAACCGATGGCCTAACCACGACACCACCAAGGCCGGTACATATAAAAGATCCCTTGCTGCAAATCGAAAAGAGTAGCCCATGAAGTGACGACAGTGGGTTTCCTCCCTCAATATCTGTGTGGTCCTTAACCATATGTCCGACGCCATATAACCTTAAATAAAATGTGTTGAGTGCGTCGTTAAATAAAACATTTCCTTCTTCCTTAAGTTTGCTTTTTATGCTTAAAGTAAATTTTATAAATTAGATTGGATTTGATCAGGGCCCTGTTTTACGAAGCGATCTTTGCGCTTAGATCACAGGGCTTGAACTTAAGAACTTGTCACCCATGACAATTTTGAGTCTTTAAAAGGTGACTTTTGCAGCAAATAAATATAACTGAAATATTATTTTGTTGCATGTAGACATATTTCAGATGTACACATTGAATACTGGCAGACAATGTACACCATATATATTCATAAAATTGCTGTCATTGAGGATTTTTACTGACAGCAGTAACTTTTATACAGCGGCGTAAAAGTGCCATCGGTGATGCTCCTGATATTCCAACGATGGCAATTGCTGTCGGTGCCATCGTTAATTTCGAGCCCTGGATCATCTTAAGTGCATAAGGTAGCTTCGAACTCAATGTGATGTTAGCGCTAAGGAGTGGGACATAGCCCAGTGGTACAGCATCCACTTGATGTGCGGTCGGTCTGGGATTGATCCCCGTCGGTGGGCCCATTGGGCTATTTCTCGTTTCAGCCAGTGCACCACGACTGGTATATCAAAGGCCGTGGTATGTGTTATCCTGTCTGTGAGATGGTGCTTATAAAAGATCCCTTACTGCTAATCGAAAAAGAGTAGCCCATGAAGTGGCAACAGTGGGTTTCCTCTCTCAATATCTGTGTGACACCATATTTACTGTGAAAAAAAAAATGTGTTAAGTTCGTTGTTAAATAAAATAGTTCCTTCTTCCTTCTTCTTAGCGCTAAGGTCGCTTCATAGAATGAGGCCCTGAAATATGATCTTTATTATAAATTAGTGGAGAGGTTTGAGCTTTTAAAGAATATTTCAGTTTTAGTTTTAAATGGGTCTTTCATCTCTGTTTTCATTTCACTGCCAAAAAAAAAGTATCCTTTCTTGTTATCAAGAACAACATTTTCTCATTTTCATCTTTAGAAGACACCCTTGAGCTGGAAGAAGAAATCATATCACAACAGCTGCCTAAGTGTGACACCTGGCTCAGAATCGAAACATTACGCGAATCGTTTCATTGGTTGCCATGGCGACCCGACGTCTCAAAGAACGAGACGGAGGAAGACTGTGAGGACCTGGATAGACTGGTTCTTGCTGATGATGTCACACCGGTCTTGTTCTCTGTCGTGGGACCCGACCCGCATTTTAGACTGATGGTGGAGTTTGTGCAGTTTCTTGGATTGAACGTTCGCCAGGCCGTTCTAGCTCGTGGTACTTTAAGTCAGTCTTCAGAGTATGGTCAGTTTCTGATGGACAAACTCCATGCGGTCTCCTCTGACATGAGAATGGAGACTGGAATACAGGTGAGAAGAGATTGTTCAGCCTAAAATAAATTGGAGAAGCAGTAAAAAAAATTTTTTATCTGGGCACAGTAATCGAGAACGATTATTATAATACCAGCTGTTTTGTATTGTGTTTAGGTTCTAATTTTTAATTTCATTTAGGACAGGTATCAAAATGTATACGTATACGAGTACTTTTTGTCTCACATTTATAAAGGAAGGAAATGTTATTTAACAACGCACTCAACACATTTTATTTATGGTTATATGGTTAAGGACCACACAGATATTGAGAGAGGAAACCCGCTGTCGCCACTTCATGGGTTACTCTTTTCGATTAGCAGCAAGGGATCTTTTGTATGCACCATCCCACAGACAGGGTAGTATATACCACGGCCTTTGATATACCAGTCGTGGTGCACTGTCTGGAACGAGAAATAGCCCAATGGGCCCACCGATGGGGATCGATCCCACTGGGCTATATCACTGGGCTATATCCTGTCCCTTTATGAAGTGAAAAGGTGAAATATAGGTATTACTTTTTTGGCATCTGCAACAACTTTTACATTAAAGTTTGACGTTTTGATCAGTTTCTCACAAATCCTGGGTCAGTGAAACTTGGTTTATAGTTGCAGCTACTGTATGGATGTTCATGACAGTGCACTGAAAACGTTTATGTTGGGCAACACATTTAATTCCACAGAAGAATTCTTTTATTATTACAATACCTGCTGCTCTGTATTGTCTTTCAGGTTGATACTTTTAGAATGTGTCTCAAAATGTTTACTAAAACTTTTATTATATAACTACTGGTATTGTGTTTATAGTTCATCCCAAGTTTTTTGTTTGTTAATAATTTCAGTTTGGTTTGACGTAAGAAGAAAAGTAAAAGTGTTTTGGAAATAGTGAAAAAAACCCACCTATTTTAGTGTGCAGGTTACAAAACAATCAGCTCATAGTATGAAAAACAGGTGTTCCCTGTGGCGATGGACTATAGGTTGATAGTTTTAAGTTCATTTTAATTTTTATTATAATACCTGCTGGTATTGCCTTTAGATTGATAGTTTTAAGTTAATTGTGAGTTTTATTATAATTGCTGTTGTTTTGTGTTGTTGTCTTTCCAGGTTGACAGCACATGGATACCGCCCCCGTCTCTGCACACCTTCCTACAGCAGGTGTTAAAACAAGGCAGTCAGGTGGTAGTGGACTCTCACCAGCAGACGTGTCTCACTCTCCTGAAAATTCACCTCGAGTGTGTCAGACACGGGACTCCGCTCAGGGAACTGTCCAAACACGGGTGCAAAGAGCTGAGGAAGTTTGTCAAGAACGTCCTCAAGGAACCCCACTGCAGAAACAACCTCGTGATCTGGAACGCGTACGCCAAGATGGAGTGGCAGATGGGCAAGAGGAAGGATGCGGTGGGGGTTCTCGAAACCGCTCTGGGGATGTTTTCACAGAACTGTGCAGACGACCAGTATGCCGGTCTGTGTTCGTTGTACCAGACGTACTGTGATATCATCCTCGGATTCAGTCCCGAGCGGACCCTGGTGATAGGAGTGAAGGACACGTCTACTTTTGAGTCTGCTCGTGACCTTGCCCTTTCTACTTTGTCCTTTCTGGCAGAAGGTTCACAAATGAAACCAGGATGTTCTGCTGACATTTCCGGCAGCCGAGTGTTGAAAATCAGAAAGCATTTTCAGGAGAAGTATTCCAAGCTAATGGAAAATTTCCAGACGACAGCAAACGTCAAGGCAGCCGACCTTGTCCTTCAGCATCTGTCATGTATGGCAACCTTTGACCTCTGTGCCATTGGAACAGACTCTGCTCTGTCACTGTTTGATGAGACAGCAGGAGTGTGTAGATCTCTAGAAGAAATGGATAAAGAACACCAGCCACTTGTCCGTCTGCTAAGGGAAGAGATTTTACACCGAAAGTTGTCTCTCATGCAGAATGTGTTCAGTACAAGAGTTATGTCCCTGGACAAGTTGAGGTCCGTGTTGAACAGTAACCTGGAGCAGTTTCCGGACAGTCCGTTGTTCCTGGACTGTCTGGTGGTCGTGGAGTCCAGGTCACACATATCTGGGAGACTGAGGCGCCATTTCGATAAGGCTCTCTCCCGTATGGGTTCGCCTGTTCCTGTGATATTTGCCATCCTCTCCGAGATGTTGAGACAGCATTATGTTCAGGCCCAGCTGCAGGACGGATCCAGCTATGTAAAAGGTTTGAACGAAGATTTCACTGTACTCTAGAAGTAATGAACAGCAAATGCATAACTTTATTATAAGCTCATTTGGGGAAATAATATTAAGTTTATTTAGTAATAAATATACAGTGTGGCAGTAGGTTTTTCTCCCACATTAATTGACAATAAACACTATATGTATGTTCAGAGATGACAGTTTTTAATCATCTATAAAGTGTTTCCACGTTTTTCACTGTTTATCAAAAGTTGTCCATGTTCTTCATTCAAAACTTAAGATAAGGATTCGACTGTTGCTTGTCATTCATTCTGAATGGAGGGGCGAGACGTAGCCCAGTGGTAGCACGTTCAGTTTGGGATCGATCCCCGTCAGTGGGCCCATTGGGCTATTTTGCACTCCATCCAGTGTACCACGACTGGTACATCAAAGGCCGTGGTATATGCTATCCAGTCTATAGGATGGTGCATATCAAAGATCCCTTGCTGCTAATCGAAAAGAGTAGCCCATGAAGTGGCGACAGCGGGTTTCCTCTCTCATTATCTGTGTGGTCCTTAACCACATGTCCGACGCCATATAACCATAAATAAAATGTGTTGAGTGCATTGTTAAATAAAACAGTGCCTTCATTCATTCTGAATGGGGACAACGATTTGTCCAGTCTCAGTACTCAACCACCATTATTAAAATTTCCAATTTTGTTGTTGTTTTGAAACCCACTTTTTCATCTTTGTATTATAGACACATAATTTCTGATTTACCAATCTGCTGGGGGTCATTAAACAAACATTCCTTTTCTTGTTTTTCCTAAATCAATGTGCTCTAGTGGCGTCGTTAAATAAAACAAACTTTACTTTACTTTTTGTTTTTCCTACAGATGTCACTGTTGTGAGCGAGACTGGAATCGTCCACCGAGTGAGGTCTCTGTTTGAACGAGGACTGGAACACAAGGCTGCAGAACACTGTCCACTTCTGTGGAGAATGTACATCCAGTTTGAGGTACCTGTAGTGCTATGAAGTATGGTTATTTTGCATCTCACAATGTACATCCAGTTTGAGGTACCTGTAGTGCTATGAAGTATGGTTATTTTGCATCTCACAAATGTACATCCAGTTTGAGGTACCTGTAGTGCTATGAAGTATGGTTATTTTGTATCTCACAATGTACATCCAGTTTGAGGTATCTGTAGTGTTATGCAGAGTTCGACAAATCCGCTAGCCCGACGCCCGTGGCTAGTGGTTTATAAGTTCGGGCTAGTGAGAAACGCAAAACCACTAGCCTGCAGGGCTAGTGGTTTCCACCTCACTCCTTATCGCTCGATCGTGTGGGGTTTTTTTTTTTTTTTTTTTTTCTCTCGGCTGAAATTTCGTTTAATAAATTTGATTGTGATGTTTGTCATTGAATAATATCAACAATGCAATCAGTATATAATAATAATCCACTTGAATTAGGTCTGAAAACTGCAGTAACATGCTATCTCTACATCGCCACAGTTACAGCATGCATTCAATGCAAACAATGATTGTTTATTTTTGCCCTTTCAAGTTTTTGGCACAGGAAATAAGTCTAATGACATGCATGTTTTGATTGGTTGGACACGTCACGTGGTAGTTAATCTCGCACATATGTTTTAGGCCAAGAACTTGGAAATCACCAATCGCGACGACAGGTTAATCTGAATCAAGTAAACCCCAGTCATGCTTTGAATTTCAGTTTGTTTTATTTACCTATTGTTTTCTAATTTAACACTTCGCTGACATGTGGTTATCGGCAATCAGGAAAACAATTTACTTTAATGGTAACCGCACATGCAATGACTCTGCTTGGCCTATTGGTATTACGTGTAGCGGTCTGGATAATGCGTCACAGCTGCCGATACAATATGATACCTTTTTTGTTCATTAATTAACAACGGATTAGATGTCGCCGTTATATTCTTTTGATATCAGTCTGACACGGGATAATGCCCAGTATTTGAGCAATTGGCATCACCGTCCCTGGCAACATAAATAGTAGGGCCCTAAACGTATAACCCCAAATCAAATGTATAAACGTTTTTAATTATTATTATTATTTTTTTTTTTTTTTTTACTAACACTCTCCCCACCCCTCTCGTTGTGAGCACAGTTTCTGGCCCTAGTCAGAAATCGTGCTCACAATGAGCGTGCTTGAACATTAAATTGATATAAGCACGTTAATTCCCGACATCTGACCTGACAGTCATTTGTGGGCATACATACATACATACATACATACATACATACATACATACATATAACCCACTACCGAATACACTGAACCATGTATTACCGTGTGTCATACTGTCGTACCCTCATTTAAATTTAATTATTTTGATAGTGGTTTTAGATATCAACCATGAGTTTGCTCAATTATTTTTCCCCGGAGGGAGGGCAAAAGCGAAAACGGAACAATGACAATGGATCACACTTGACAAAAAAACAAATGTACGACACGACAAAAAACTGAAATTTACAACATGATTTAAGTGTTTTTTTTATTTTACTGTTATACTCGAAAATGTGTTATGTTAAAAAAATTATATAAAAATCCAACTATAATTGATCAGGAATTTGGGCTAGTGCTTTATCTTGGTGGGCTAGTGGTTTTCACAAACCCACTAGCCCTGTGGCTAGTGACTTTTAAAAATATTTGTCATACTCTGTGTTATGACATATGGTTATTTTGCATCTCACAATGTACATCCAGTTTGAGGTACCTGTAGTGTTATGTTATTTTGATCTCAAACTTGTATCACGGGCCCTTTCTTTTGGGCTATTTCTCGTTCCAGCCAGTGCTCCACAAGTGGTGTAACAAAGGCTGTGGTATGTACTATCATGTCTGTGGGATGGTGCATAATATATAAAAGATCCCTTGCTGATAATCAGAAAGAGTAGCCCATTGCTTGGCGGCAGCAGGTTTCCTGTATACCTGATGCAGTATAACTGTAATTAAAATGTGTGGAAGGTGTCTTTAAATGAAACGTTTGTTCTTTCTTTGTTTGCTTGATGCGTGGTCGGTCTAGGATCGATCCCTGTCAGGGGACCCATTGGGCTATTACTCGTTCCAGTCAATACTCCACAAGTGGTGTAACAAAAACTGTGGTATGTACTATCCTGTCTGTGGGATAGTGCATATAAAAGATCCCTTGCTGCTAATCAAAAAGAGTAGTCCATGAAGTGGTGACAGCGGGTTTCCTCTCTCAGTATGTGTGGTCCTTAACCATATAACCGTAAATAAAATGTGTCAAGTGTGTCATTAAATAAAACATTTCCTTCCTGCCTTCTATGTTTTGTTTACCACTCACAAAGTAAAATTTAATTTCAAGCAAGTATGTATAAAAAACACAAATACAGTAGACCCTCCAAGTGTGAAATAGAGATTACAGCAAACATAGGTTAGCGCCACAAAAGATTTACCATTTTGCCCCACAACTGGTGTATCAAAAGGCCATGGCATGTACTGTCCTGTTTGTGGGAAAGAGCATATAAAAGTTCCCTTGCTGCTAATGGAAAAATGTTGCAGGCTTCCTCTGATGATTAGGGGCGTGACGTAGTTCAGTGGTACAGCGCTCGCCTGATGCGTGATCGATCTAAGATCGATCCCCGTCGGTGGGCAAATTGGGCTATTTCTCGTTCCAGCCAGTGCTCCACTACTGGTGCAACAAAGGCCATGTCTGTGGGATGGTGCATATAAAATATCCCTTGCTGCTAATCGGAAAGAGTAGCCCATGAAGTGGCGACAGCGGGTTTCCTCTCTCAATATATGTGTGGTCCTTAACCATTTATCCGATGCAATATAACCATAAATAAAATGTGTTGAGTGTGTCGTTAAATTAAACAATTCCTTCCTTCCTTTCTCTGATGATTAATTAATCAATGTATTCTAGTAGTGTTGTTAAATAAAACAACCTTTTAACTTTATTCTTCAGGTGAAATATGGCAGTACTGAACGAGCGAAGGGAATCTTCTACCGATCTCTACAGCAGTGTCCATGGGCAAAGGTCAGTTGTGCATGTCGGAGAGCAGGAATATGTTACTGGTGAATACTAGAGTAAATGTAGAAAGGAGGTGCAAGACGTAGCTCAGTGGTAAAGCACTCGCTTGATGTGCGGTCGGTTTGGGATCGATCCCCGTCAGTGGGCCCATTGGGATATTTCTCATTCCAGCCAGTGCACCATGATTGGTATATCAAAGGCCATGGTATGTGCTATCCTGTCTGTGGGATGGTGCATATAAAAGATCCCTTGCTACTAATGGAAAAATGTAGCAGGTTTCCTCTCTAAGACTGTCAAAATTACCAAATGTTTGACATCTAATAAATAATCAATGTGCTCTAGTTGTGTTGTTAAACAAAACAGACTTTAAATGTAGAAAGGAGAGAGAACCATATGTCAGAGGTCAGGCTATATATACACGTATGAAAAGAAACTCATTGTTTCAGAAGGGGATGTAACTCTATGGTCAACTGTTTGCCTTGAGTAGGTCCTAAGATTAACACCACCCACACATGGTCCCATGAAAACCAGTGCTTCACTGATCATACTTCGGGTACCATGGTATGTGCTGTCCTGTATGTGCGAAGGTTACCTTTCTGGAAATCATAAGTAATAACCTATGTAAGAAGGGTACACTTTCTGGAAATCTTACGTGATAACCTATTGTCAGGGCACATTTCTTCTCCAACAAAGTGTCACAATACTTTATTTGACACATGCATGTAATAGCTATCGATTGAATATTTGTCATGGGAACTTTAAACCAAATAACCATGTCTGATGATTTTAAACAGGTTCTGTCCGATATGAAATGTATTTAGTTCAGATTTATTTTTTGTATGCACGTTGAGGTTTGTTCTAAACAGTAATCAAGTCTTTTGTGAACAGTCCGTCTTTAAAAAAACAAGTCTTTTTAGAGTTTGTGATGCCCACATCAAATAAATTATGTGGAATGAATGGCATTGTCGACTCTTCACTATGATTTTAAATCTAGTTTCTGACAACTAAAGCTGTACACAATGTGTCCAATACCAGTATAAATTCTACCTTTGAGCCTGGAATCTAGATTTTTGCGCTCGCTTGCTATGTGGTCGGTTTGGGATCTATCCCCGTCGGTGGGCCCATTGGGTTATTTCTTGTTCCAGCCAGTGCACCACAACTGATACATCAAAGGCTGGAGGATGGTGCATGTAAAAGAGCAAAACAATGTAGTGGGTTTCTTCTCTACTACTCTGTCAAAATGACCATATGTTTGGCATCCAATAGCCGATGATTAATACATCAATGTGCTCTAGTGGTATCATTAAACAAAAGCAAACTCTCTTTTTTGTTGCTTTAATCAGTATTTTACATGTGTAGCTCTTCATCTCATTTCTTGGGTGTTTTTTTTTTTACTAAAATAAGTTAGTTTGTATGGTCTTTTATTCCTTTTTTCTTTTCTTCTTTTATCTAAATCCGTGTCTTTTTTCTTATGAGAACTCTTTTCACATTTCCATTCAGACCGCAGGACCTGTACCTGGGTATCTTATTTAGCTGTTTGCATCCACATCCCAATCTTTGCTTGTCCAACTGTGAAACAGGGGCAGGACATAATGAATAAAAAAAAGTTTGTTTTATTTAACGACGCCGCTAGAGCACATTGATTTTGTATCTTATCATCGGCTATTGGACGTCAAACATATGGTCATTCTGACACTGTTTTTTTTTAGAGGAAACCCGCTGTCGCCACATAGGCTACTCTTTTTACGACAGGCAGCAAGGGATCTTTTATTTGCGCTTCCCACAGGCAGGATAGCACAAACCATGGCCTTTGTTGAACCAGTTATGGATCACTGGTCGGTGCAAGTGGTTTACACCTACCCATTGAGCCTTGCGGAGCACTCACTCAGGGTTTGGAGTCAGTATCTCGATTAAAAATCCCATGCCTCGACTGGGATCCGAACCCAGTACCTACCAGCCTGTAGACCGATGGCCTGCCACGACGCCACCGAGGCCGGTGACATAATGAATAAATGCTCCAATATAAAAAATTCTTATTACTCAAAACAAAATAAAAAAAAACTGATTCATTTGTACTTCAAGAGTTTGACATATACATGTAATTCTTTACCAGTGGGCGGGATGTAGCCCAGTGGTAAAGTGCTCGCTCGATGCACGGTCGATCTGGGATCGATTCCCGTCGGTGGGCCCATTGGGCTATTTCTCGTTCCAGCCAGTGCACCACGACTGGTATATCAAAGGCCGTGGTATGTACTACCCTGTCTGTGGGATGGTGCATATAAAAGATCCCTTGCTGCTAATCAAAGAGTAGCCCATGAAGTGACGATAGCGGGTTTCTTCTCTCAACATCTGTGTGGTCCTTAATGATATGTCTGACGCCATATAACCGTAACGTGTTGAGTCGTTAAATAAAAACATTCTTTCTTTTTGGACATTTCCCCAAGTGTTTGTAGTACTGTTCAACTTTAGTATGTGTTTAACACTGATGTTGCAATGATTTCAGGTTCTGTACAAGGATGCAGTGAGTGTGTTTGGAGCGGAGCAGCTACAGGAGGTGGTGGACCTCATGACTGAGAAGGAAATACGTATACAGATACCAGTGGAGGAAGTCGACCTTCTGATGGCTTCAGAACCGGCTGCTGCACTCCAGGGAGAGTCGGACGATGGCATCATGTTGGACGATGATGCACAATCTGGTGATGGTGTGAAGTCAGATGATGGTGTGAAACAGAATGATGGGTTAGAATCTGGTGATGGTGTGAAGTCAGATGATGGTGTGAAACAGAATGATGGGTTAGAATCTGGTGATGGTGTGAAGTCAGATGATGGTGTGAAATAGAATGATGCTGAATCAGATGATGGGTGGTGCAGAATGAGATAATGGTGTGAAACAGAATGATGCCAAATTGGAGGATGGCATGAAATAGAATGATCCTGAATCAGATGATGGTGTGAAATAGAATGATCCTGAATCAGATGATAGTGTGAAATAGAATGATCCTGAATCAGATGATGGTGTGAAACCAGATGGTGGAACAAAATCATAAAATTGTGCAGAATTATAACCAGACCACACCACATGAAAACGAACTGTATGTACTGGGAATCAATGGATCACAGTTGAGATTCAACTATATACAGAAGATTATAGTGAACAAAAAACATTAAAAGTTTGTTACTCCATCCAACAATAACCATAGTTTCATTCCGTTTAGTATCTATGCAATTAGAACCTGAAGAAAAGGCCAACAAAAATGTTGATGTGAGAATTTGTAATAGCCAAGACATTGACATCGAGCTACTTGTCAAATTTGATTACAAATGATATTTAAAAATATATAGACATATATCTACATGTTCTGATCCATTTGGAGAAGAAACAATATGTATATAAATTATATACCGAGTATATATGTACATGTACTTGCATATCATATATGCAATCATTAAATGTTGAAAATAGAAATGTGATTTGATTGATAGTTATCACCAATTTCAATTGTTGTTGACGTTTTCCTGAAATAGTTTGATTGCAAAATAATAACAATTTACCATTGTCACCAACTCCTTGGTCTCCTCTGAAATTTAAGAACCACTTCTCTCGTTTTTGTACAAGGTTAACATTAAACAAACATTCCTGTCTTTGTTGAAAGGTTATTTTTGTTATAAAGAAAATAAAGTTACGAGTTACGAGTATTTTACCTTTGCATTTCATCAAATCATTGTTAACAGTTTAATTAAGCAATGAGTGAAACCCTGTGTTTTTTCAGCTGAGGTGTTGGGATTGTAACTCAGCAGTAGCTTTTAATGGACTCGTTCTGGGCCAGTGCTTATAAAACTTCAGAGAAGCTCAGAACAGACTCAAATCTTTAATGACGCCACATGTAATTTGTATGACGTTGCCATGATGTGAAAGTTTCAAGAGGTTATTAAACACTTGAGTGCTAGACTGAAGATTTTTATAACATGGAGCCAGGTTTCCTACAACTGGTATATCAAATCTTTTGTGTGGTTTGTGTATTCTTGATTACACTAATAATCTAAAACATATTCCTGACTGTGGGAAAGTTGACATTTTACACATTTTTTAAAGATTGTCTGTTCACAGATAAGTTTGTACATGGGTTGTTTTGTTCATACCCAGATAAATGTAAAACAAAAGACAATCCTTAAAATTAAATTTAAAATATACAGTAAAGTACACTTAGAACGAACATGCTTAGAACGAACTACTGCATAGAACGAACTGATTGTAAAGTCCTGTTTTATCTCCCTAGCCTATATATCAATAACCAACGTTTGCAAATGTGTACAACGAATTACGGCTATAACGAACTAACTATAATGGTCCCTTCTGCTTCGTTATAAGAGTACTTTACTGTACTTTCTAATAACAGCACTAAAAGTTAATATTTTATTTTGAATTATTTTTTGGTTCTGAAACAATAACGTTCAATAAGACAAAATACCAATACAAAGTGACATCATCAGATATGACATTTCCCCAACGACATAATTTTTACGTTCATTGAGATACAAGCAAACTCAACGTTGCTGCGGCTGGACCAATGAGATGATGTTATATTGTAATGAATGTAACAGAAATGTAATTTTAAACGCCTAAAACTCTGTTGAGTGATCTACTATGGCGCTACATCCTGTCCATGTGTTAAATGAGACTGAAACACCAATACTTGTAAAATATTTATTAAAGGTGAGTCATGGTAAAATGTTGTCTTTTATACGTTAAAGACACATTTATCTGCACATTGAGACCAATCTAAATAATCTCGATTGTAACATAATTTAAATAAATATTCAGCAGTTGATATATTTTTATGAAAGCAGTTGTACATTCCACTTTGTGAAGGGTATGACAGCAGTCATCCCACCGAATCTCCAAATTGTACAAGCTGTTGAACATATTTTTAAAATCCAGAGAGAAAAACACCATGATATGTACTAATAAACAAATTGATAAATCAATTAGTGTATTCCCATCGAGAAATGTATATAAAAACACGAAATAGTTTCTATTCTAAATTTACATGCATCATTATGCAATAGCATAAATACATTTTAACAACAAAATAATTAAATGGTGGCTAAAGTTATTAAGGAAAATATGTTTCCCCATGTGTGTGTGTGCATGAATCCATTTATGGTTTAATTTTTACCTCTATCCTGTGCACCGCAACTGGTATATCAAAGGCTGTGGTATGAGCTTTCCTGTCAGTGGGATGATGCATATAAAAGACCTCTTGCTGCTAATCAAAAATGTGTTGAGTGTGTCGTTAAATAAAACATTTCCTTCCTTCCATTAATGGTTTCAGCACACTGTTCTGGACACACACCTCAGCCATATTATATATTATTATGAAGAGTGTCTTGGACAGGGATTAATGGGATTAATGGGATTAGTGAGCAATTAACTTTCACATTTTAACTTGCATTTCAAGCTTATATTCAAATGAAGTTCAAAACATGATGTTCTTGACACACACCTAATGGTTAGCTGTTGCTGAAAAAGAAGTCAGTCTAGTAACCCGACACTTCCTACGTAAGCTGTAAAAACTCAATCTAAGTGAATGCCCGTATTGGGAGTTGAACCCAGCATCTACCAGCTTGAAGACCGATCGCTGAACCACTACACAAGAATGAATGAATTAATGTTTAATGACACCCCAGCATGAAAAATACATCGGCTATTGGGTGTCAAACTATGATAAATGCAAACCACTACACAGCCAAGGCTCTTGACAAACAGTTTCAACTACTGTAATTTTTTTTTTTACAATACTGGTGCAAATCCGGTTACACGTTCTATAGCCTTGGCCTGTTCTAAGGGCATCATCTGTTCATAGTGTGACAGTTCCATGGTGAAGGTGGCCATCCCGGAGCTGATGGTCCGAATGGCAGTCGAGTAGCCCATGAGTTCGGCGAGAGGCGTGATGGCCCTCACGACCCTGGTGTCCTGTCGACTCTGAATCTCGTCTACGTGACTTCGTCTCTGAGCCAGATCGGAGAGGATTCCGTGCAGCTTGTCTTCGTCCGTGTTTATCTGAAAAACAAGTTGACCAAGGTGATCAGTTAGAGATTATTACCCATATGGTTAAAAATATCTTGGTACATATCAAAGTGATACGTCCCACTAGAACACCAAGTTAGACGTAACACTTTCAACGTCACACAGTGACATAATCGATCGGCACACAACAACCTTACAGGAACGCCAACCAAACAAGTTGAGTGATATAAATTAAGATCAATTATGAGTAATAAATAGGATATTAAACTCAATTCCTGCTTATGTCCCTCATGAAATAATTATACAACCTTACAGAAACGCCAACCAAACAAGTTGAGTGATATAAATTAAGATCAATTATGAGTAATAAATAGGATATTAAACTCAATTCCTGCTTATGTCCCTCATGAAATAATTATACAACCTTACAGAAACGCCAACCAAACAAGTTGAGTGATATAAATTAAGATCAATTATGAGTAATAAATAGGATATTAAACTCAATTCCTGCTTATGTCCCTCATGAAATAATTATACAACCTTACAGAAACGCCAACCAAACAAGTTGAGTGATATAAATTAAGATCAATTATGAGTAATAAATAGGATATTAAACTCAATTCCTGTTTATGTCCCTCATGAAATAATTATACAACCTTACAGAAACGCCAACCAAACAAGTTGAGTGATATAAATTAAGATCAATTATGAGTAATAAATAGGATATTAAACTCAATTCCTGTTTATGTCCCTCATGAAATAATTACACTACAACCTTACAGAAACGCCAACCAAACAAGTTGAGTGATATAAATTAAGATCAATTATGAGTAATAAATAGGATATTAAACTCAATTCCTGTTTATGTCCCTCATGAAATAATTATACAACCTTACAGAAACGCCAACCAAACAAGTTGAGTGATATAAATTAAGATCAATTATGAGTAATAAATAGGATATTAAACTCAATTCCTGTTTATGTCCCTCATGAAATAATTATACAACCTTACAGAAACGCCAACCAAACAAGTTGAGTGATATAAATTAAGATCAATTATGAGTAATAAATAGGATATTAAACTCAATTCCTGCTTATGTCCCTCATGAAATAATTATACAACCTTACAGAAACGCCAACCAAACAAGTTGAGTGATATAAATTAAGATCAATTATGAGTAATAAATAGGATATTAAACTCAATTCCTGCTTATGTCCCTCATGAAATAATTATACAACCTTACAGAAACGCCAACCAAACAAGTTGAGTGATATAAATTAAGATCAATTATGAGTAATAAATAGGATATTAAACTCAATTCCTGTTTATGTCCCTCATGAAATAATTATACAACCTTACAGAAACGCCAACCAAACAAGTTGAGTGATATAAATTAAGATCAATTATGAGTAATAAATAGGATATTAAACTCAATTCCTGTTTATGTCCCTCATGAAATAATTACACTACAACCTTACAGAAACGCCAACCAAACAAGTTGAGTGATATAAATTAAGATCAATTATGAGTAATAAATAGGATATTAAACTCAATTCCTGTTTATGTCCCTCATGAAATAATTATACAACCTTACAGAAACGCCAACCAAACAAGTTGAGTGATATAAATTAAGATCAATTATGGGTAATAAATAGGATATTAAACTCAATTCCTGCTTATGTCCCTCATGAAATAATTATACAACCTTACAGAAACGCCAACCAAACAAGTTGAGTGATATAAATTAAGATCAATTATGAGTAATAAATAGGATATTAAACTCAATTCCTGCTTATGTCCCTCATGAAATAATTATACAACCTTACAGAAACGCCAACCAAACAAGTTGAGTGATATAAATTAAGATCAATTATGAGTAATAAATAGGATATTAAACTCAATTCCTGTTTATGTCCCTCATGAAATAATTACACTACAACCTTACAGAAACGCCAACCAAACAAGTTGAGTGATATAAATTAAGATCAATTATGAGTAATAAATAGGATATTAAACTCAATTCCTGTTTATGTCCCTCATGAAATAATTATACAACCTTACAGAAACGCCAACCAAACAAGTTGAGTGATATAAATTAAGATCAATTATGGGTAATAAATAGGATATTAAACTCAATTCCTGCTTATGTCCCTCATGAAATAATTATACAACCTTACAGAAACGCCAACCAAACAAGTTGAGTGATATAAATTAAGATCAATTATGAGTAATAAATAGGATATTAAACTCAATTCCTGCTTATGTCCCTCATGAAATAATTATACAACCTTACAGAAACGCCAACCAAACAAGTTGAGTGATATAAATTAAGATCAATTATGGGTAATAAATAGGATATTAAACTCAATTCCTGTTTATGTCCCTCGTGAAATCATTTTCATTGTCACTCATTAAAGCTTGTGACAACTGAAAATTATTTCACTCGGGGCATAAACATGATACTACACGGGTGGTCAGAGTAAAGCCTTTATTATAGGTTATCCAACAGACATGAGTATAGTTATTTTACTGCTTACAATGTTACATGTATCCTAAAAAAGAATGATTGATGGGATTGCCATTGTAAGATGTTTCCAGCTAATAAAGCCGTTTTCATGACTAAATTTACACATTAAATAGATCCTGCCTTGAACAGAACTCTCTAGCAAAGTAAGAGGTTATGCCCACGACAAGCATTCTTGACATTTCCTGGTCGAAGCACATCAAAAATGTCCCATACCCATTTTAAATATATTTTTTCTTGTTTAGAATATTAGTGTTTGTATAAAAAAGGTTTTTCTTGTCATCCTATTTATTGCTTGAACTGGCTGGAATGAGAAATAACCTAATGGACCAATCAATGGAGATCAATTCTAGACTGACCATGCATCAACTTATGAATAAATATATTTAAAACAAGTTGGATGAAAAATCACTGCTGCAAACATTAGCATGTGACTAAATAAAAAACACATTAGATATACAATTTTTTTTATTCTAAATAACAAAATGTATTTAATAACTGTTGTATCAAAAAGGTTTCTAAACAAAGTTTGTTTTGTTTAATGACACCACTAGAGCACACTGATTTACATGGCTGTTAACTGTCCGCCGTGAGACGGATTTCCGTCGTCGGAGAAATTGTGGAAATTATTTTTTCAATCATTTTTAAAAAATGTTTTAATGAGAATCACTTAGGCCGTTTTCGGTTTCCGTAATGTCAACCCGATTACTTCGGCCGTTTCCTTTGCCCCACTGACCCCCCTTTAGGTACCCATCGGATGGGTATAATCTACCATACATTTAGGGGCCGGTGAACGGCCCCATTCCCCTAACGTAAATTCCCAATCCAATATCAAACCTTTTCCCCAGTTACGACCCAACGGTTTTCCAATAAAGAGTCCCAAAGTTGCTCTCATTGTGAACACTTGAACTCATAAAAATGTTTACAAATTTAGCTAATAGTATATTTTTAAAAAACTGACATCGAAAAAGTTTCGTTTTGGTTTTCCGATTGATTACGAACACATGACGAACAAGTCTGACCTGGATATGCAAATTAGGTGCATCTTGTTTTTGACAGAGTCTGTTGTGTCATAGTTTTTAGTAATAATGCCTACATTGTCCGATATAATACAGTTTTGGTAGATTACAACTTTTTTGTTTTAATTCATCCATTTGCGTTAACACATATTTGGGATCTATCGCAACACGTCCAATCCGCTATTTACATAGTCCGAACGGACATAGAAAGTAAAGTATTGACTTTATGTGCACCCTGCACTGTCATTTGCTGTGCTATTTTAAGCAGACGATCTTATTTTGTAAAAAGGTGTGTACATATGTTTCGTACTTTTTTTCTTCAAATATTTTATTATTTTATTTTATTTTTTTTAAATCATTTTTGGTATGGTTTTTGTAATTAAAAAAAAAAAACAACGTTACTACAGTAGTTGTAAATTAAGTGAAAAAAACCCTTTAATTTAAATGTGCTACTCACTTCCTTTGAAGTAATGGTCGTACCCATTGTCACATCATGTGGCGTTGAACACTGTTACAATGTAATAGTTCTGCTGGGAGATTATTAGATTGCATATTATAGATATTGAAACTTAATAAAGTTGATCCGGTCAAATATAACATTTACCGACCAGCGGTATGTTACTTCTTTATTATTTACGATTGAATAATGGGTCATTCGAGAACTACGCAACGTGCACTGAGGAGAGTGGAAATTATGGGATGTGTGACAAAACGTAATTGGGGTGTGTGGGGGGGGGGGGTGTGTGTGTGTGATTATTGTGCAATGTAATGTTAATTCATAAAGTAAAATGTAACCAGTCATTGCCATTTTATGTTAACATATATGTATTACTAAAGACCCCAAAGTAAAATATGACACGGTCACAAAAAACGTTACAAGGGGAGGGGGGTATTAAAACTGCAAGATTTTGTGTTACGTATTGTTAAATGGACACAAAGATCAACAAAGGACTATTCCACATTAGCGTATTGCAGTATCAGACATTGGCTTTTACCCCAATTTTTAATGACCCCCTCCCCCTCCCATAATGAAGTTGCAATAACGCAAGGGCCACCCGATGTAAATGTATTTGAATATTTGATTTGCCGTTCATTAGCTGGCCAAGCCTAAATAAATAATATCGGGTAATAATGCAAACTTTAAAAAAATGCCCGTAGCTTATGAAAGAACACCCCAACAAATGTCAGCCTAATAGGACTATTTTCATTAATATAGGTTCAGTGCAGGACCCATCAAATTAATGTTTTTGTGCAATAAAAAAAATAACATGGTGTGGGATGGAAGAAATACATGTTTAAAGTGGACTACAATTGTCATATAAAACATTACCATTTTGAATGCCCTGTACCTTGAAATTTCAGTCACAACATTTTACTTTTGTTAACAGCCATGGATTTATTAATCATCGGCTATTGGATGTCAAACATTTGGTAATTTTGACATATAGTCTTGGAAACCAGGTACATTTTTCCATTAGTAGTAAGGGATATTTTATATGCACCATCCCACAGACAGAATAGCACATACCACCGCCTTTGATATACCAGTCGTGGTGCACTGGCTGGAACGAGAAATAGCCCAATGGGCCACTGACGGGAATTGATCCCAGACTGACCACGCATCAAGCGAATGCTTTACCAATGGGCTACATCTCTTTAACTGGTCTTAAAAGTATGATTTCTCCCTCCTCAACATTCCGAGGAGTGTAATTTGTTTTATTCTCTCGGGTTTTTCAACAACAAACGTCTGATGTACCTCGAGAATCATCATTGGCTCCAACAGGACAGTATTGGCTTGCTTGAGCGCTTTGTGCACAGCTTGAGCTGCACACGCAGATACCATGGCAATCGATGTTCCTGGTCCCAAGTGGAAGCTGTGAAGATGTACTGTGACATTAATCACTGGGAAGTTTAGAACAGGACCTGTAAGATAAAATTACATATCAACACAGATGTATAAATTTGTCTCGTATAAGAAAAGTTGGCTTGGTGTTAAACATGATTTTTTTTTTTTTATTTTTTTTTTATTTTAATTGTGATAGATCTAGATTTAAAAAACAAATCTCCATAATTTTTTTTTATTTAAAAAATGTTCTTGTTTTTAATTGTGATAGATTTAGAGTTTGTTTTGTTTTAACAATACCATTAGAGCGCATTGATTATTAATCGATGGCTATTGGATGTCAAACATTTGGTAATAGTCTTAAGAGAGGAAACCTGCTACATTTTTCCATTAGTAGCAAGGGATATTTGCATCAAGCAAGCACTTTACCACTGGGCTATGACCCACCCCAGATATAGATTTGTAATTTGTTTTTACCATTGGTGATGCCCGACTGAATGCCACTCTCTATGGCCTTCAGCTGGTGTTTTTTCACATGGTCCAGGTTTTCCTCTCGCGATGACATCAGAATGACGTGTTTGAACTGAGTGGCACTCGGGTCTGGATGTAGAGAAATCTTCATCTTCACTAGATGGTGTCGGTCTCCAAGCTTCTTGTCCAGTATCTCTTCCACCTCGGTGCTTTCTGTGGCCGTTTCCCTGGTAACATCAGTTTCAAATATACAAATGAGTGAATGAGTGAGTGAATGAATAAATATTAGGTGTCAAACAAAGAAAAGTACAGTTTATACAGTTTAACATCATTGTTGGTATATAATAATATAGAATTAAAAAACAATTCTCACAGCAGTATAAATTATGCTATAAATTTAAAAAAAGAAGTGATTTTATGCTAAAAATTAGGATTGCTAGTAAAAACTAAATTAACTTATAAAATGTCAGATGAGGCCCTATTTTCTTGCAAGAATAATAAAAAGCAAGGTCACGTCCGAGCTGTTGGGACACCCGATTGATTTTGCACAAGCGAGGTGATCCATTGCTCATGTCAATTTTAATGTTGCTAGTTAATATTATTATGAATTAAAATTGATTTGATGTAAAGCAACCATCAGTCTTTAAAAAAAAAACATGCTCTGTGGCAATTTTGTATCTAATTATGTTCAAACAAAAATGAATAAAATATAAAATTCTTTGCTTTCTTAGTTATCTCCCTTGGGTAGAAATCCTTCGGCTAAGTTAGCCAGCCGTTTGTCACAAACTTGCTAGACTGTTTTTTTCTGCTAAATATTAAACTGAATGACCACTTCAAGAAATGAAATATAACCATTTATGTCTGACTAAACTTAATGATATTTGAAGTAGAGGGTCTGAGCTATTTTTCTTTTTGGATGGCCCCACCCCACCCCCAATACATGTATATAATGGTAAAGTAGGAAAATAGATGAATCTCCAGTGTGTGGACTGGATACATATGTTGGACATTCAGGTGGCCACCTATTCGATCATAAAAAATATCCAGATTTTTTTTTGTACAAATTTAGTACTACCTGTAACATGTTTTTGTATTTGATGGAAAAACTCACCATAAAACCATAATTTTTAAGACCTTAAAAAAATAATTCTGATTTAAAAAACAAACAACAAATTGTCCAGTCTTTTTAATTTCTGCCTGTATGAAATGCTGGTAAAGGGTACAAGCTACTAATTAAAAGTAATCTGACGGTGCTACCTATAAAGGGGCGGGACGTAGCCCAGTGGTACAGCGCTCGCTTGATGCGTGGTCAGTGTGGGATCGATCCCCGTCGGTGGGCCCATTGGGCTATTTTTCGTTCCAGCCAGTGCACAACGACTGGTATATATCAAAGGCAGTGATATGTGCTACCCTGTCTGAAGGGTTGATGCATATAAAAGATCCCTTGCTGCTAATCGAAGAGAGTAGCCCATGAAGTGACGACAGCGGGTTTCCTCTCTCAATACCTGTGTGGTCCTTAACCATATGTCTGACGCCATATAACCGTAAAAAAAAAGTGTTGAGTGCGTCGTTAAATAAAACATTTCCTTCCTTCCTACCTATAAGCAATTTGGAGTGGGCCGAGATCAACATCTACATTGTATTCATTGGCTATCCTTGATCTGATGATGTCCAGATGGAGTTCTCCCATTCCTGACAGAATGGTCTGGCCCGAGTCCTTGTCCACGTCCACCTGTAGACCAAGATGACAAAAATAATAATGTGATATTTACAAACAAATAGAAACAAATTCACATTGACGTACAGGCGAATGTCCGAGTATATTTAGTTATGAAAAATAATGGAACTGAGACCTACTAGGACCAAGTCACATTATTTTTAAGGAATGAAAAGTTACTAGGATATTTCCTTACAGACAGCCATCATATACATGTAGTTGTGTTGTGTGCCCAGGACAGTGCACTGGATATAAGCATATTTAAAAAAATAAATAAATTACTGATGTTTTAATTATAAAAACATTTTCTGAAATTTATAAATTATAGGCAATTTTACACTAAATCTGTGACTGTTATAACTCAATAAATTTTTTAATATTTGCAAACAATTCTTATAATTACAAACAACGTGACTTAATTAGTTAAAAATTAGGGCTAGCTTTGGGTCAGCAGAACATTTTGTCAAATTATCTATTAAACTTAAAACACTGCACAGACCCATGTATTTTCAAACAAATTATCTATTAAACTTAAAACACTGCACAGACCCATGTATTTTCAAACAAATTATCTATTAAACTTAAAACACTGCACAGACCCATGTATTTTCAAACAAATTATCTATTAAACTTAAAACATGGCACAGACCCATGTATTTTCAAACAAATTATCCATTAAACTTGAAACATTGCACAGACCCATGTATTTTCAAACAAATTATCCATTATTTCTAAAATTACTTCGCCAAATCAAAATAAAATCAACCAATTGTTTTTTAAATTCGCAGTTGGCAAATTTGGCAAGTGCCAGAGCTAGCCCTGAAAATACACATAAATAAGTTTCTAACATCCTTTCAATGATCAGTTTTAGATAATAAAACCCCATTTGACGCAATGACATAATTTTTTGAGGTTTACCAAATGTTAACATTCAGGTTTTCTTTTAGCAATGTCATCCCATCAGAATAGCATAAATCAAATAATGGTGAAAGTTTGTAATTATTCTCGGATAAACAGTGGGACGGACAGCAAAACCAGATAACTTTGATCACCTTTAAACTTGGATCCTCTTTCTGCAAACACTCTAGTGCAAAGTCAAGCTGTTTCTGCAGAGCCATGGTAGGGGGCTCCACCGAGCAGAAGAATACAGGGGTGGGCACTTCGACTCCTGCCAGGATCGGAGCACCCAATTCCTCACTGTTCCTGGCATCTGTCGCCTTTGTCTTGTGGAATTCTCTAGCTGCTGCTCTGGCGCTCGACTGACTTGACGTGATTGTATCACCTGTGTAGGTCTGACAGAAACATTACATACATAAAATACATTACTTTTACAAAACTATTGCACATCACTGGAAATGTACTTGATAATAACCTTACGGTTTGGATAAACGTTTTGATAAATCATCAGTCTGCACCAACCAATTAATAATTTATTGATTAATTAGTTAAAATGTACATCATACTTTGGGGGTACTAAATCTGCTACTTTATGCCAAACCAGTTGAAGGTAGGGTTTTTGTTTCTTTATATATTTGTTGTTTTTTGTTGTGGGGAAAAGGTTGTGAGTTTTTGTTTATTTCGTTTTGCTTTGTTTCTATATACTAAAACAAAAGGCCACAGAACTGTATTGGCCCTAATCTTTCTGATATTTATTAATACAGTGAAACCTGTCTTAAGTGGTCACACACGGAAGTAGATAAAAATGGCCGCTTAAGACAGGTGGCCACTGATTACAGGTTGCCACATATATAGTCTTTAAAACATTTGTTGTTGTTTCTTGTTTTAGCATTTGTACTGCTAATCAACTTTTCACATGCTGTCTCCTTGAGAAATAATTCAAATGGAATGTATTAAATTGACCGTTATCACTAAATTTCTTTTCTTTTTCCATTTAATTATTTAATTCCTACTTTATACAGTGTATTGTCATAGTAAGTGTGAGGTAATTAGATGCATTCCATAGTCATACTTTCTTAATGATACACAGTAGAGATGGGACTGAAAGGGTACTGGTATTCCTGAAGGTGCGAAGATTGGTTATTTGCTGCACCTTATCGCTGTTGTTAAAATATCCCTTTTATATAGTAGTAAACATTTACTGTGGCCGCTTAATACGGGTATTTTAGCGATTTGGGATCTGATTTAGGTGGCCGCTGTCCACGTTAGACAGGTGACCACTTATTACAGGTGCATTTACATTATAAATCGTGTGGGAGGGAAAAAAGTGGCCGCTTAAGGCAAGCGACCGCCGATTACAAGTGGCCACTAGGACACGTTTGACTGTAATTGAAAATACAATATTTTCACGAAATGTAAACCCCAGGTACAGATTAAATCCAAAATAGCAACAACAGGGCTGAGTTCAGCCAGAAAAACATGTCCACTAGGCTGGTTTATGCGCTTCACAGTAAACCAAATGGCCATGCTGGGAACTAATCAAATAGTTTGTGAACGTTAGTGAAACGTTTGCTGGCTTAACTTAGGGCTGCTGAAATCTTAAATAATAAATACAATATTTGTTTTGTTTTGTTTAACGACACCACTAGAGCACACTGATTTATTGAATGAGTTATTGAATTGAATGTAAAAACTTTGGTAATTTTGACATACAGTCTTAGAGAGGAAACCCACTACATTTTGTTCCATTAGTAGCAAGGGATCTTTTATATGCACCATCCCACTGACAGGATAGCACATACCACATCCTTTGATATACCAGTTATGGTGCACTGGCTGGAATCCTGCCATGAGAAATAGCCTTTAAAAACATGTTTTATTTTATAAAATAAATAATTTGTTAATGTAAAACTTGAAGACTGATTTTTGGGTTTTTTTTATAAATAAATAAATAATTTTTAATGTAAATGGGCACCTGATGGAGCATGATGTGAATGCTTCACTACTGGGCTACGTCCTGCCACTTAAAAAATGAATAAATGCTCCAATATAAAACAATCTTATTACTAAAAACCAAATCAGAAAACTGATTTATTTGTACTTGAAGAGTTTGACTTATAAATGTAATTCTTTACCAGTAAATTTTATTTCATGATGCAGGGGGCGAGACGTAGCCCAGTGGTACAGCGTTCGCTCGATGCATGGTTGGTCTGGGATCGATCCCCGTCAGTGGGCCCATTGGGCTATTTCTCGTTCCAGCCAGTGCACCACAACTGGTATATAAAAGGCTGTGGTATGTACTATCATGCCTGTGGGATGGTGCATATAAAAGATCCCTTGCTGCTAATCGAAAAGAGTAGTCCATGAAGTGGCGACAGCGGGTTTCCTCTCTAACTATCTGTGTGGTCCTTAACCATATGTCTGATGCCATATAACCGTAAATAAAATGTGTTGAGTACGTTGTTAAATAAAACATTTCCTTCCTTCATGCTGCAATGTGTTCCACATACCTGTTTCAGTCCTGCAATCAGTACTATATTTCCTGCAACAGCCGTCGACATGTCTTGAAAATCATCGGCATACACCTGCAGTATACGACTGGTTTTCTCCGAACACTGTCGGTTAATATTGTAAACCGTAGACCCGCTTTTCAAAGCACCCGCATACAATCGCAAGAACGTCAGGGGGCCTCGCTGTTTATTGTGAATGACCTTAAAAGCCAGAGCACAGAGGTCGGTCCTGTAGAAATCGATGAAACTGTGATGAACATCCATTGGGCTCGGCAGGTAGAGATTCACGGCGTCAAGTAGAGGCTGAACACCTTTGTTTTTCAACGAACTGCCACACAGGACTGGGATGATCTTCTGCTGTATGGTGGCCGATCGGACAGCCTTGCGGACCGCTTCACTCTGGATATCGTCGAGCTTCGTATCAGCCAAAACCAAGTCGGCAATGCTGTCGTCAATGTCTGCTAGCTGACCAATCAGATGGTGTCTTGCTTTTAAAGCATCTTCATACAACTTGCCATCTGATTGGCTTAATAACTTCTTTTCAAATTTGATTCCATCTTCACAGATTTTCGAGTTCCATACGAGTTTTTCCATCATGATGACATCTACAACACCTTCGAATTCCCTCCCTGTTCCTATCGGTGCGTTCAGAAGAAGGGGTTGCACTTTGAGCTTCTGTTTGATGGACGAGAGACAGAGTCCGACACTGGCTCCGGGTTTGTCCATTTTGTTGAGGTAAACCATCCTCGGGACAGAGTAGCGATCTGCCTGCCTCCACACTGTCAGAGTTTGGGCTTCTACACCTATAAACACAAGAACAATGACTGAATGGAGAAACAGAACATCGTACAGACATTGTGGAAGAAAACAAATTAATGATTAAAGTTTATTTTAGAGCACATTGATTTATGAATCATTGGTTACTGGATGTAAAACATTTGGTAAATTTTTACATATGGTCCTAGAGAGGAAACCCACTATATTTTTTCATTAGTAGCAAAGGATCTAAATATGCACCATCCCACAGACAGGATAGCACACACTACGGCCTTTGATATACCTGTTGTAGTGCACTCGCTGGAATGTGAAATAGCCCAATGGGCACACTGATGGGGATCGATCCTAGACCAACTGCCCATCTGGCGAGCACTTTACCAGTGGGCTAAATGCCATCCTCAGTAAACTACTGACAACTGTTTAAAGTTTATTTAGCTCAAGGACACCGCAAGAGCACATTGATTTATTCATCATTAGCTGATGTGTGTCAAACATTTGATAATTCCGATATATAATCTTAAACAAAACCCACCACGTTTCCACTAGCAGTAAATGATCTTCATATACACTTTCCCACAGTCAATACAGTACATACCATGGTTTTTAGATATACCAGTCGTTAGGCCATGGTTGGGACAGGGGAAAATCCAATGGGTCTATCAAGGTTTGATCCTATGATCCAAACATCTTAGGTGAGCGCTCTACCAACTGAACTACACATAGATTCCACTTCTGGAAGGAATAAGGCTGCTGTGATAATAATGCAGGGCTCGAATTTAAGGATGGCACCGACAGCAATTGCCATCATTGAAATATAAATTGCCATAGGTCAGGGGCATTACTGATGGCAATTTTGTGCCAATGAATAAAAAATACTATCGTCAGTAAAACTCAATGACATCAAAATGTATACACAACTTGTACATTTGAAATAACTCTTAATACAGCAAAATAACTTTTTCAGTAATGTTTATTTTCTGCAAAAGTCACTTTTAAAAAGACAATTGCCATCGGACGGCTTAAACATTGCCGTCAGGGGAGTTTTACCTAAAGCAATTAAAAAAAAAAAATTGCCTTGATGACAAATTCTTAAGTTTGAGCTTTTGTAATGGGCAATTATTATCAGCCTGGTTACACAAATTGATTCCGTGAATACATAATGAATACAAAATGTACCTGCCGATGCATCAAGCACAGCTACCGCTCCGTCCAACACTCGGAGAGATCTCTCTACCTCCACTGTGAAGTCAACATGACCTGCAACAAGACAACACATTCAACTGTTTCACAATATAGACATCATACCATAACCAAAATAAAATCTATAAACACAATTGTTGCTTTAAACTGCAAAATATCTCTCAAAATGAAAAAATGTTGTGCTGTTTACATACAATAAGAAAAACCAAAACAGGCTAGGGATTTTCAAGCTATCTTAGTGCTATGAGGTCATAAAATCATTGTATGCCATAAGTCACTACAGCACATGCCATAGTGATGTCATAGCTAATGATGGTTTTATAATTCTGTAGTGCTAAGATAGTTTGACAATATGGGCCCTAATGGGTACACATATATGTATGTATTAATGAACATTTATCTACAAGCCCTTAAATATATAATATACAATGCACAATGTACATCAATAAAACATTTATTGAAATTCTGTTTCTTAGTCTAATGGAAAAAAAAGAGAAGTTTTGTTTAACGACACCACTAGAGCACATTGATTTATTAATCATTGGCTAATGGATGTCAAACATTTGGTAATTCTGACATGTAGTCATCAGAGGAAACCTGCTACATTTTTTTCTAATGCAGCAAGGGATCTTTTATACGCACTTTCCCACAGACAAGATAGCACATACCACAGCCTTTGATATACTAGTCATGGTGCACTGGGTGGAATGAGAAATAGCCCAATAGGCCCACCAATGGGGATCGATCCCAAACCGACCATGCATCAAGTGAACGCCTTACCACTGGGCTACATCCCGCCCCATAGTGTAATGAGTCAAAACTAAACTAATGTCTTTGTAATTATTACACGTATTTACTGGTACTTAATTTTCAATTAATCTAAATAATATCATCATGTAGAATACTGAGCACTATAACCTTTCGATGCAGTTTAACAAATCTCAAATGGGGGTGGGGGTGGGGGTGGGGGTGAACAATAGAATTAAAACAGTATTAAATTGTATGTTTGACAAAGAGTAATTTCCCCTTAACTGTAAAGGCAAAAAGAGGACATTTTTACAAATCTTTAAGTTTGACTACAATTACAACATACGCCTTAGTGGCCTATTGGCCAATCCCAAAACCATGTGTGTGACAGAAAATAAATAAATATTATTAAAACCAAGTACATTAAGTGAGAAATTTTAACAATAACTGTGTTTACCAGTCATTCCCAGTTAAGACATAAAAGCAGAGTGGCATGTAGCTCGGTGGACGAGCACTCGTCCTACATGTAGGTCATTTCCCCCATCTCAACCTGTATCCAAGTTCCAACAACTCAGTTACTGATATATCAAAGACTGTGGTATGTGCTGTCCTGTCTGGCAGAGCACATATAAAAGAACTCATGCTGCCATTGTGGATCGACCTTAGCGGTAACCCGGGATGTTTTGGCTACTCATTTGTTGCTCGGGCTACCAGATGTCTAAACCCAGTATTCTGCTGGGCTACAAGATTTTTGTTTTCACATCCAGTTACTCTGCAATCAACAAGACACTTAAACACTTCAAAAAACCCACCTAAATGATTTTGCTTTTTTCTCTCTTTTTTAAATTTATTAAAATTATGGGGCTACCAATTTTTACTAAGGACTACCAGATTTTATAACCTGGTAGCCCAATGGGCTATCACTGAAAAAAGTTACGGTCAAGGTCTGGAACTCTTGTGGTTTTAAGCTTAGCATTGGCATTGCTCTATCTATATGGCATTGCTCTATCTATATGGCATTGCTCTATCTATATATCTATATTAATGGCCATAATATGCTAGCTGCAATTTAAAACGTGCTAAGGTGTGCTTTAGCAAACATTCCTTTCCTTGCTAAATATAACACAGAAAAAGAAAATCATGGCCCAAACAACATAGAACATACTGTAGGGCTCACACTGGAAAAACATAGAACATACTGTAGGGCTCACACTGGAACAACATAGAACATACTGTAGGGCTCACACTGGAACAACATAGAACATACTGTAGGGCTCACACTGGAACAACATAGAACATACTGTAGGGCTCACACTGGAACAACATAGAACATACTGTAGGGCTCACACTGGAACAACATAGAACATACTGTAGGGCTCACACTGGAACAACATAGAACATACTGTAGGGCTCACACTGGAACAAATTGTCGTTTAGCCAATTTTGTGATATGTAGAGAATTTCCAAGAAAATTATTAAAAAGTGGTTAATTTAAGGAATATTCTATCAGCAAAAGGCTAAATGAAGAACTTGAAGTCACTTTGTATAAAAAGTGTTTTTATAGCAATTTGCTAATTTGGCAAAGGACAGGGTTAGCCATGTGTACATGCATATGTATGTAGGCTAGATGTTAATGTTACCTGGGTTGTCATGCCACAATCGGAAGAGATCAGGCCCTTTCTAAGGGCCCTACAGGCAACCTAGGGAGACACCTCATCATCCGCAGGTCCTAATTAACGAGCTACTCTCAGCCTACTAAATCCAAACCTATATGTAGCTCCCTAGCTTTTATTCTTTAGAATGACCATCAAAATTGCGCCAAACTTCCCTCATCAAAATGCGCACCCATTTCCCTTTGGCTTAATACTACAGGACATTCCAAATTACATAGCACCATACCACCTTCTGCCTGTTACCGGCTACGGTCAGACTGCTGGTGCTCCCTTGCACCTGCCAGTGCAGGCGGTCCCTCCTTCACCCACCCCAACCTTTCCTATCCTGTACGTGTGCCCAGGACAGGCGTGCGCTACAACAGCTTGCTCTGAATGTGCACATTAAAAAAAATTCAATTCCATTCCATTAATGTTACCGGGTGTATCAATGAGGTTCACTTTGTGGTGGTCCCAGTGAAAGGTGATGGCGGCCGATGTAATGGTGATTCCTCTCTCTCGCTCCTGTTCCATGTAGTCCATCACTGTGTCTCCATCATCAACATCACCTAAAATACGAGGAAACAGAATCCCATAAAACAAACTCAAATTTACAACACTCACATATAAACAATTCATGTAAGCATAAGTATATCACATTTACATACAATGATACATGTACCAAACATTCCCAGTCTGGAGCTCGATGCGGTAAGATGTGTTTGTTTCACTTGTGCACATTGCACATGCTTTCGCGACTCGACTTCGGGATCCTTCACTTCGCCTGTTTATGTCAGCGAAGTGAAGTTTTCTACTGGGATGTATGCGGCCATTGGAACTGATTGAACGCTTCTCGTTTCGACAGTTTGCACCTCCAGGTTGGATTATTTTTAGCAAGATTCCTTGCCTCCACGTCATTTCTCCGTCTGACTATGTTGACTTGTTTTTTTTCGTGGTTTCGTGTTTAGTCTCTACATATCCGAGCCTGTCCTAGCAGCACTGGAAGAGTGACCGCCCCACTCTAAGAAGAAATAGGAAACGGGGTCGGCCCCTACTACTCTTTTCTAGACTTTACTTTGTTTTATTGTGATATCATCTCGTATCCTCCGCACCACTATACCAACCCATGACGACTGGACTATACCCTAGTCTGATTCTCTCTCTCGTTCAGACGGATCCGGCTTCTCAAGATTTGTATTTCAGCACAGCACTACACCTTCAACATCTATTAACTGTCAATCTAGGGGTTTTCTTGACGGGATGCAACCCATCTCGTCCAGGGCTACAAGCTGTGCACCCTAACGGCCTTAACGAGGCCACTCGCGTGGACATATGGATCGGACTTTAAACTTTTAGACTGTCGTTCAAAAGTTCATGTCGAAATTACTTTCTTTTTTTTAATATTATTAAATAGTCCGACCCTCTCTTCTTTCTCTTATTTATTTTTGGACTGTCCTTCTAAAATGCTCCAAATTATATAAATATTCGACCAAGCAGTCAATTCTTTTTATTTTTGGCTTGTAATTTTTTTCTTCTTTTTTTAAATTCTATTAACTTGTTTACTAATTGCTATTTTCATGCCCATTTTCAACTCTACCCCCCCCCCCATCCATCCCGAGTCAGTCCACCGATCTTATTTAATTTCTTTTTGACCACTTGATCTAATCTAGCGACCAAATTTAATTAGTAGAATTCTCTTTATTAATTATATTAATTAGAAATGCACATAAATTTTTTAAAGGCCCAATATTTAATTTTTGGATGTAAATTTCTAAATTGTCCCCTTAATTTTTTTCTGTCCCAGGACAAGCCCCTGGCTATCCAGAGACAGGCCCCACGACAGACATGCTCGAAACTCTAGTGGTATATGAGCATGTAAAAATTATTCGCACTTGCACATGTACCAAATTTGTAATTAGCAAACCCACTTGAATAATTTTTAAATTGCTTAATTCATGTTACAACGGTTTAAATTTAATACGTACACAGACCTGTACATATATGTAAGCACAGTATATTACATTTTAATAAAAAAAAACTACTTTAATAGCAAACCTTAATTTCTGAAATAGCTTAATTAATGTTGCAATTAAATTATTTAAATTTACAGGGTTTTTTAGTCCTACTTTATATAAATAACGATAAAAATATAGTGTGTGCACTCACCCACCCCTGAAGTCATACCCCAGTCACTAGAGATTGTGCCCCCTCCCTACACTCACACACTGAGATAGGGTTCCTACGTGCCTGTGATAAAGCCACTTTAATTAAAAAAAAAAAAAATTACACCTGACCACAGATGCAAACAGATATACCTAAATGCCTGGTTAAACCCGAATAATACAACATTCTTTCCGTAGTGGTTGTTTTCCCAGCATCAATGTGAGCCATAATTCCAATGTTTCGAATTTTAGACATGTCTTCATGATCTACATTTGCTGTGCTGTACATTCGATATTGGCACCCAAATAGTGCCCCTCTAGACAAATGTCTTGAATATTTCACTTTTGCTAATTTGTCAGCTATAAATATATTCAGCTGGGGTAACCCCAAAAGCTGACGTAAACAGAGAACCCTAATCATTTTTAAATTATCGAACAGCTCAGACTTTATCTCAAAAACTCTCCTGCTACTAGTGCTAGTTGAACGCGCTCGTACTCCGGTTCATGGGCGCAGCCATGACAGTTGCTGAGTTTTCAAGGACAGCGGAAATATGCGATATATCTCGAATGTCGGAAAACAGCACTCGGAACATTTCGGACGATTCCACGAATCATTGTCTCTGACATACGACATTCATTTCAACTCTTTTTTTTCCCTTTTTTGTGTGCTTATATCCAATTATGGTTCAAACACGCCCTCCTGGGCACACACCTCAGCTATCTGGGCTGTCTGTCCAGGACAGTGGGTTAGTTGTTAGTTGGTTAGTGGTTAAGTTAGAGAAAGAAGAGGGTGTAGTGGTCTTACACCTACCCAATGAGCTCTTAATGAACTCGCTCTGGGTTGGAGCCGGTACAGGGATGCGAACCTTGTACCTACCAGCCTGTAGCCCGATGATATAACCAATGCGCCACTGAGGTCGGTGGACATACGACAGACGTCGACCCGAATGAACATGTTTTGTTTAATGACATCACTAGAGCACATTAATTTATTAATCATCGGCTATTGGAAAGAAAGAAAGAAATGTTTTATTTAACGACGCACTCAACACATTTTATTTACGGTTATATGGCGTCAGACATATGGTTAAGGACCACACAGATTTTGAGAGGAAACCCGCTGTCGCCACTTCATGGGCTACTCTTCCGATTAGCAGCAAGGGATCTTTTATTTGCGCTTCCCACAGGCAGGATAGCACAAACCATGGCCTTTGTTGAACCAGTTATGGATAACTGGTCGGTGCAAGTGGTTTACACTTACCCATTGAGTCTTGTGGAGCACTCACTCAGGGTTTGGAGTCGGTATCTGGATTAAAAATCCCATGCCTCGACTGGGATCCGAACCCAGTACCTACCAGCCTGTAGACCGATGGCCTAACCACGACGCCACCGAGGCCGGTCGGCTGTTGGATGTCAAACATTTGGTACAATTAAGTTTCTGAAATATCCGCTACATTTTCCCATTAGTAACAAGGTATCTTTTGTATGCATATATAAATAAATAAAACAAGAAAAAGAAGAAGCAAGTTTTAAACCTTCAAATATTTATTTTAATATTTTTATTTGTGCGTCCTTTTTTCTTTTTTTCTTTTCTTTTACTTTTTTCTTTAATAAATAAATAAATAAATATACGTTGATAAGTGTACGATCTAATAACAATGACAAATACACGTAAGTTGACTTGTACATCAAAAGCCGTGGTCTTGTCTGTGGGAAAGTGCATATAAAGATCCCGTGCAGTTTTATCGAAATGCCTATGGCGGAAGCGGGTTTCCTCTTTTTCTCTCTACCGACCAGATGTCGAAATATTCATATATCAGACATTAAATGGCCGTTTTTTAAATGTGCCAGTTTTTTCTCCCTTTATCACAAAAAGAGACTGCTCGACTGTGCTACCATCGTTGAGATGTTTTTGCCTAATGATACTAGGCTATGTTTTTCACGACTAAAATTACATTTTCTTGTTTAGACTATCAGTGCCTATAGACCACATGGGCTGGAATTACGAACCCTGTTTTCCTTAAAAGCAGCTGTTTAAAGTGACATTATAACTATTTTTAAAAACATAAATCAGACATTACGTTGATTTTAATATTTAGATAATACATCCCAAGTGTTTCTAGTCATCCAGGTGTTTCTAATATCATGGACAGTGCCGGATTTATAAGAGGGCAAAGGGGGCAACCCCCCCTCCCCCCGCCAAAGCCCCCCCCCACCCCCGACTAAGGACTTCCTTTATAAAAAATTAAATAATTATAAAATTAGTTCATTTTTTTTATTTGTCATGTAATTTAATTTCTATGTTGAGGGGCCCCCGAACCTGAAGTTCCCCGGGCCCCCAAGTCCTAAATCAGGCACTGATCACGAAAACACATTTTTCATAATTTCTGTAAAACGTCTGAGATGTAGCGGTTATGAAGACGAACTTTAGTCTACTTTTAAATGGTATTTCCCAGTTTCAAAGTCACATACTCTTGTTTCCCTCTATTGTAACTTTATCCAAATGTGTTACAGATTTGTAGACTGACCAAACTTAGTGTCCATCTTCACGGGTTGAAACTAGAGTCTGTGACTGTACATGTAGTTACAAGTCTAAAACAGGCTATGTACATCCGGTGATGATGATGATAACTAGTTTAACGTGTCCATATACCACTAGGGTTTTGAACACGCCCATCCCGAGTCCGACCTCCGATAAGATCGGTGGCCTGACTCGGGATGGAGGGGGGGGGGGGGGGAGGGGGGGTGAAAATGGGCAGAATTTTGAAAATAGCAATTAGTAAAAAAGTTAATAGAATAAATAAAAAAAAATAAAAAAGGTTACGAGCCAAAAATAAAAAGAATTGACTGCTCGGCCGAATATTTATATAATTTGGAGCATTTTAGAAGGACAGTCCAAAATTAAATACATCCGGACAGAGTATTTTGGGCCATCGCAAGACCCTTATGATGATTTCGGAATTCCAAATTGGAATCCAGCATGGAATATCGCCATATATATGTTTTAAACTACTGATAAAAATGGCTATATTAAATTTCCTTGTTCCTCATATATAGTGTTTCATATATCATCCATGTAATTAGAAAGTATTACATCAGGAAGTTGAACTTGTCGGTATGACGGTAGAGAAATAATTAAGACAAAAGAACAAGGCTTCTTCAGTGGCTAACATGCATACTATATATATATATATAGTTGTCGTTTTCGAGTTGAAAGACACTATTTTATAGAGTGCTCAACCGTGTGGGAGCCAGATACATCGTTAAAAGTGTATGTTTATCTCACAGAGTCCATTACGTCATCAGCTTTCAGTTGACGGTGTAATTAAATCTACATCTGATGAGTGAGAGCAATTCAACTCTCTCACGAAACAAGCCTGTCATGTAGAGATAAACATACACCTTTAACGATATATATATATATATATATCCGGTAAGAAACAAAAAATAAAGTTGGAAACTTTTAATAGAGGTAACTGCTATAGTCATCGAAATATATCAGGCCACCAGCTGAGAGTTTGTATTACAGGGGTATAAATTATTACAATCTGATTGTAATCAATTCTACCGTGGGGGGTCACCAACCCTCATTTGATTCAATCATGCTGTCCTGGACACACACCTTAACTATATGGGCCATCTGTCCAGGACATTGGGTTAATGGTTATTGTTAGAGACAAATCGTATAAGTCACTCTGGGTGGGATCCGGTACCGGGATGCGAACCCAGTACCTACAATGACTTAATCATTACACCACCGATGTCAGTAGTTATAGCACATACATTTCGTATTCCTAAAATACACGCAAAAAAAAGTTATCAAATACCGCCAAAAAAATGTAGGTCACTGAACAGTTTGAAAACTCTCAAACTCAACAGTTGGGTGCGAAATAGTTTTCCAAAAATAGCACTCAAGGATGTGTCGAATACACCCACGGGTGATCTAGTAAAGAACTGTGGGTGGATAAGCAATACATATGTATTAGCAATAAAAGTTTTCTCCTAAACCTTCACACAATTAACTTTTAACTTATGAATAGCAATACGATTATCATAGATCATGTTGTAAAAATGTGCTGTTATTATTTTCTGTCAAGAATGCAAGCAGTGGGCTGCCTTTGTTCTGTCTTTGAACATTACACCAATAGGTGTGTCCGGGTCTTTTCAAATGAATGGTGTCCTACAGCTTAACGACTGCTTGAAATATTTGCTTGTCACTATGCAAACAAATCAGGAAATACAGAAAAAAAGTAGATCTATTTTTGGCAGATATGTTTATTTCATAAGTGTTTTTTCCTGTGGTTTGTGTATTGAGAAGTGGTAGAAAATGGTCTGGTTAAATATACTAAGTAAATTGTAAAATTGTGAACGTAGTTGGTACACATTAATATAGTATAAAGACTGGGGGGTGGGGGGGGGGGGGTTGGTTTATTTTTAATGTTTTTGGTCAAGGTGGGTGGGTGGGGGGAGATGAATATAAATATATCTATTAAAGTTTGATCATTCAAATGTTTACATTCACACTAAACTTGTTTTTGTTGCTGACAGACATTGGGAATGCCATAGAATGAGCCAATAAAAAAGATAATAAATAAATAAAATTAAAAAACGAGGACATTGAGAATGAATGTCTAAGATTTATTTTATAATGGTTTTACTGATAAACTTACTAAATTTGATATGAAAGTAGAATTAGTTTTAATATTGCCGGTCAGGCGCGGATTTAAGAGGGGTGGGGTGGGTGCAGGACGTGTCCACCCCTTCACTTAACGGCTTCAAAGTATCCCAAAAATCTAACTTTTAACGTATGAACATAATTAATCTTTTATATTTTGTTGCTGGAAAGAAAAATCCTCCATCGTAGCTTGATACCGGTTTCTGTCTTTCTGTAGAATATATTAAATATTGATAAAAAGACTTTGTTAGCCAACTACATGTAGACAAATTGTTTATTTAGTTCCACCCCAGGTATACTGGTCAGCTCTACGTACAAGTCGTCATACATTTGTATGCATATTTACTGTTTCTGTCTTTTTCTGTAGAATACATTAAATATTGATATAAAGACAGTGTTACTTGCTGTTAATCTTTCCAATAACCTCTGTGTAAAGAGAATATTAATTCTATTATCATATATCCACGACATGTTCACAATTACTTGCGAATTATATTATAAGCCACACGGTCGAAACTTGGTGATGCTTAATTAATTTGCCAGAATTATATATTAAGCTGATGGGTTAAGGGATAATGCCATTACCTAATTACCCTATTTTAGTTAACAGTAAACATAATACATTAATACTTTGTATTAAACTACTGATTTAAAATGGCTATGTTAATTTTCCTTGTTCCTCATATATAGTGTTACATATATCATCCATATAATTAGAAAGTATTACATCAGGAAGTTTATCCGCTGCTCTGATTGGTTCATATATCCGTTTGTAAAATTTTCCCCGGGCAAAAACTCCGCTTATGTACACCACTTTTCTGTTTACAGTAGATTATTTTTCTGTTTAGCTATTCATAAATTCCCTGACATGAGTCTATACATTGACGCGACCATTGCATTCAGTGGTGAATATTCCTGGTGTAGATAGAGAACAGTATGTTTACTGAAGGTATACACACACACACACACACAAACAAACACACACACACACACACACGCACACGCACACGCGCACGCACACGCGCACGCACGCATACACACAGTGAGAGGCTATATATTTTATGTTGAAGTGAAGAATTAAATATTTTAAAGTTTATTTTGTTTAACGACACCACTAGAGCACATACATTAATTAATCATCGGCTACTGAATGTCAAACATTTGGTAATTCTGACTCAACAGTCATCAGAATGAATGAATGTTTAACGACACCCCAGCACGAAAAATACATCGGCTATTGGGTGTCAAACTATGGTAATGAAAACAAATAAAGTGATGATCAACATCAATATAAACATTCAAGATTTGAACAAAAACACAGTGTAAAGAACCGTGCAAAAACACAAATATCACAGATAGATACTGACTTTTACACAAAATTTATTTGTGCTATATTGGCCATTCTCAAAGAGAATGTTACACCCCTGCACCACGGTGAGGTTACAGCAGAGGAAACCCGCTACATTTTCCCATTAGCAGCAAGAGATCTTTTATATGCACTTTCTGACAGACAAGAAAGCACATACCACGGCCTTTGACCAGTTGTGGTGCACTGGTTGGAACGAGAAAAACGGCAATGGATTCACCGAGGTGATTCGATCCTGCGACGCAAGCACCTCAGCTAAATCCCGCCCATGGACATATTTATTTTGCACTAGTTATAAAATAATAAAGTGATGTATCAGCTTGTTACCAAAAAAAGTGTTTTGTTTAACGACACTTTACAAAACATCCGCTATTTATGTCAAACATTTGGTAATTTTTACATATAGTCTTAGAGGGGAAACCCGCTACATTTTTCCATTAGTAGCAAGGGATCTTTTATATGCACCATCCCACAGACAGGATAGCACATATCACGGCCTTTGGTATACCAGTCTTGGTGCAATAGCTGGACGTGAAATATACCAATGGGCCCACCGACGGGGATCGATCCCAAACCGATCGCGCATCAGGCGGGCACTTTACCACTGGGCTACGTCTCAATCCCAGCCTGTTTTGAGTAAGCATAGTATTGTATAAAATAGAGAGAAAAAAAGAGAAATGTTTTATTTAACGACGCACTCAACACATTTTATTTACGGTTACATGGCGTCAGATATATGGTTAACGACCACACATATATTGAGAGGAAACCCGCTGTCGCCACTTCATGGGCTACTCTTTTCGATTAGCAGCAAGGAATCTTTTATATGCACCATCCCATAGACAGGATAGCACATACCACAGCCTTTGATATACCAGTCGTGGTGCATTGACTGGAGTATAAAACAGAGTTGCATACATATATACGCATTTCACACACAGACATACACACGCGTACATACACACACACGCACGCACACACATTGGCAAAAAAAGACCTGTCTTTCAGCTCACCAATGCATCAAAATATACAATGTATCCTTTCCGTAAAAGCGCAGGCACGTAGGAACCAAAGGGGCGGGGCGGGTTTTTTTTTTTTTTTTTTTTTTTTTTTTTGTGCTGAACCCACTCGAGTTTTTTGTCCTCTATATAAATAAAAATAAAAATGTGGCTTGTGCCCCCTCCCCACTAGAGACTGCCCCCCCCCCCCCCACGCACACACACGCACACACTGACTAGATATAGTGCCCTCCACCTCCAGATATCGTTCCTACGGGCGTGAAAGCGTCAATAGCTTTAAGTCAAATAATCCACACCCAATGTCACACACACATGTAACAGCAGAAACAAACGTTTTGGGGGACTCATCAACATTCCTTCGGTAAACTTTATGTTCTTCGAACGCGAGCACCACAATAACAGGGAACATTGTCTGTTTTAACATTGACACTCCGGCTCTTGTTTGGAAAGCTTTTAACAAACATTGATCCTGCTTCTTCTAAAAGTCTTTACGACTGTTCCGTCCCAGCTGTCTTAACACGTGCGTTAAAAAATGATCAAATGCAAATCTAGAAGTCAAGACAGTGTGGATGGTTATATTTTTTTGGAAGCGTTCGCTAGAACAGAGTAAATAGTGGAATTAAGGTATTAGGATAAAAATAGGGCCCAAGACCAGAGGAGCATGTTGATAACATACAGTAGAAATAAGTCGCGTGAGATTCTAACGCCCAGTTAGGAATGGCGCGACAATGACACTTATATGCGAAGGTTGCGAAGACATCAACATTCGTGTTTTAAATAGAAACGTACAGCTCTGTATGTTTTAGATTATATGATCCTTTAGTTTGCAAGGGATCGAATCACTTTTGACAAGAAACGGTTACAGACAAAAACACACACACACACACACACACACACACACACACACACAAACACACACACACACACACACACAGAGAGAGAGACAGAGACAGAGACAGACAGACAGACAGACAGAGATAGAAGGAGTGAGAGAGATAGAAGATAGGAGAGAGAGATAGAAGACAGGAGAGAGAGATAGAAGACGAGAGGGGGGGGGAGAGGGGGAGAGAAGTGGGGGAGAGAGACATATAGAGAGATAGAAAATACAGTGAGAGTTAGAAGAGAGAGTGGGGGAGAAAGAGAGAGTGAAAGTGTTTTTGTTTAATGACACCACTAGAGCACATTAATTTATTAATCATCGGTTAATTAAGTTTGACATATGGTCTTAGAGAGGAAACCCGCTACATTTTTTTTCCATTAGTAGAAAGGGGTCTTTTATATAGACAGGATAGTTTGTTTCGTTTCGCTGTTTCGGTTTTGTTTGTTTTTTGTTTTTGATTGTTTTTGATTGCTGTTTGTTTTTCAAGAATAGTGAAAAAGCAAATAACCTTAATTCATTTTATTTAGTTTTCATTCAATCAATCAGAATGTTCATCTATACCAGGAAATTTATTTTGTAACATTTATCTACCGCCCTCGACAAATCTTTACCTGGTGTATTCGCTGGACATCTGAAAAGTGGGTCAAACAATAGCCGACATTGTCTTCGTGGTCAGACGGAAAAGTGCAGACGAACTTCCCATGACGTCATCTGTTATCGTTGACCAAAGTTATTGGCACATCATGCAGGATTTCGATATCAAATTGTCGTAGAATAATTGCACGTAGAGTTACAAACAGCTAGCGCCGTCGCGCTTCTGTGTTTGTCACTCGGGCATTCTCGGAATCATTGTACGATCTACGGATGGAACTTCATACAATGATGATCCAGATACACACGAATACACACTCCAGAGACACTGGCCCTAGTTATTGACCTTAGTTATTAGGCAGTGTAGAATATGTTTCGGATATTTACATGAGCTATCCTGAATTTTCAGCCCTAGCAAGACTCCCATTTGTTTCCCAACAAAATAAGCACACATCCTGCTACACATACCGCATAATATTACATTGTCCAGAAATGACTTGCCCATAGATATATTAATATTCTAAGCAAGGAAATGTAAGTAAATTGTAATTTTAATAATGTAAACATATTTATTTAACAAAAACCTTTTAAAAATAGCTACAAACTCAGGCTACTCCCTTTAACACACACACACACACACATACACACACACGTGTGTGTGTGTGTGTGTGTGTGTGTGTGTGTGTGTGTGTGTGTAAAGCCTTTAAATTACACATTGGTAACATTTGTTTGGGTAAATTATTAGTTTCGGCAAATTCAATGTGTTTATGTTTGTAGCAGCCTCAGGGCAGGATATTCTCAACTTTCGCGAACACCTGATACCATAACTGTTTTCACAGTGATTCAGAAGTGGTTGTCATCACAGCTATATTTATTCTAATAAGCTCCGTCCTGTGCTAATTGTGATTTAGTAAACTGGTCTGGGTGGCAGTCCTCTTTTGGCAATGCTGTATTGTCCAGTAAAGGATGTTTTCGGAAGTGGCTATCCTCCTATAGACTAGGCACTAGATAAATATTCATGGGATTAATCCCTATTTTGCCAAATGCCCATTGTACTCTACATTGTGCAGAGATACTGTCTTGACTGTGGATAAAGGTTTTGTCGTTCACATTTTATGCGATACAAAAAAGATGAGTGGCACACTGAATGTGTTAAGTTTGATAATTTAAGGTTAAAAAGTAAAAGGTCAAACCTATTTTACATTGCCTAATAACAAAATCTAGGCTTAGTGCCTTTAACATTAGATTATGATTCGCGGTCGGTCTAGGATCGATCCCCGTCGGTGGGCCTATTGGGCTATTTCTTTTTCCAGCCAGTGTACCACAACTGTATATCAAAGGCCGAGGTTCGTGCTATTCTGTATGTAGGATGGCGCATATAAAAGATCTATTGCTAATAATGGAAATATGTAGCGGGTTTCCTTTCTAAGACGGTAAAAATTACCAAATGTTTGACATCCAATAGCCGATGATTAATAAATCAATGTGCTCTAGTGGTGTTGTTAAACAAACTTTAACTTTAACATTAGATTATGGTGAGTGCCATAGCAATGATAGCAGCATGTTCACTATTGATCGTGATGAAAGTTAAATGTTTGCTTTATTTTACGATATCACTAGAGCACATTGATTAATAAATCATCGGCTATTGGATGTCTAATATTTTATAATTCGGACACATAATCTTCACAGAAAGTCCGGTATATTTTTCTATTAATAGTAAGGGATTATTTTTTCTTATTTTTTTGTGTGCACTTTCCAATAGACAGGCTGGTGCATACCACAGACCTTTGATATACCAGTAGTGGGGCACTGGTTGAGATAAGGGGATGGGTCCGCTGAAGAGGATCGATACTACGACACAATTAGCTCAGGCGAACGCTCTACCGACTGACGCAAAAACCCGCCCCCACCCTTGAAAAATCGAAGATGTGCATTATTAGGCCCATAGTACACCGAAGATGAATCTGGCGTGAAGAAATGCACTGAATCGAATGTGACAAAACACACCACATTTGTATTGGCGCGAAATATAGACCTATAACGCAACAGACGACGTAACAAAAAACATGCTATGTAGTTTTACATTGAGAGACTTGCAGCTGCACAATGTTCGAGTCAGACGTTTTAATTTAAACAGTAACGGTATGTATACTCTTCAAAAGAAGAAACGCAAAACCACATTGTCGTAACATTTGGAGAATTGATTTAATTATTGAATGGCGAGTCCGATAATTACCAAATGTTGCCGGATTGTTCACAATTCACTCTAGTCCATTGTGAGTAAGTGATAGGACACACCACCAAGGTCAAGGTCATCTGGAGTCAATACCGGGTGTGGCCTCCGCGTGTGTTGACAACTGCCTGGCACCGCCTGCCCATTGAAGCAACCAGAGTACGGATGACGTCCCGGGGGATGGTGGCCCACTCGGCCTGCAAGGCTGCTGCCAGCTCGGGCAGGGTCTGGGGCTGTGGTTGTCGCTGTCGGAGGCGTCGGTCCAACTCGTCCCATAGATGCTCAATTGGGTTCAAATCCGGTGATATCGATGGCCAAGGAAGGACATTAATGTTGTTGTTCTGTAGGAAAGCCGTTGTGAGACGTGCTGTGTGAGGCCTGGCGTTGTCATGTTGGAACACTGCGTTGGCGTTGGCCATAACTGGAACGATGTGTGGCCGGAGGATCTGGTCAATGTAGCCCTGTGCATTCAGGTTGCCCTGCACGTGGACCAGGTCAGTTCTGCCAGTGTGTGAGATGGCTGCCCACACCATGACACTACCCCCGCCGAATCTGTCCACTTCCTGCACGCAGTTTGCCGCATAACGTTCACCACGACGCCTATACACGCGACATCTTCCATCATGACGTCGGAGCAGAAATCGGGACTCGTCACTGAACCACACCTGTCTCCATCGCAGTTGAGGCCATTGTCGATGAATCTGGCACCACTGCAGTCGGAGTCGACGGTGTTGTGGTGTTAAGATGACACCTCGAACTGGACGTCTGGCACGAATTCCTACCTCACGTAGGCGGTTCCGTACGGTCTGGTCGGATATCCTGCGCAAACCTGGTATTGCTGCGGCTGTGGAGGTGGCAGTAGTCAATCGTTCCCGAAGGTGGCGTACCCGGATGTAGCGGTCCTGCCCGGAGGTAGTGACCCGTGGTCGACCGGATCTAGGGAGGTCACGTGTTGATCCATGTTGCTGGTAACGGTCCCACAGTCTGGAGATGGTGCTTGGAGACACATGGAATGCCCTGGCAACGGCCGTTCTGGATTCGCCTGCGTCTAGTCGGCCGATGGCATTGTTTCTCTGCGGTTCACTGAGACGTGGCATGTCCTGGATTGTCAACTGTCGGCCAGATACAGAGGCCAGGCAAGCGAACACCCTGCACTTTTATACTGTCGGTGTTCATGTTGCACGTGCAGACAACGCACGTGCAGTGGTGACATGGTTTGCACGTGGCTGCGTTTTTGCGAATATTCACATTTTGAAACTTTATTTTACAGTAGCTGCGTTTTATCGAATGTAACCGTGGGAATGTGTTTGGGACATGCAATGACCTTATATTCACAAAGCATGAACCGGTAGGAAACATAAAATCGGAGTTATAACCCATCTGTACCCTTTTGCGTTTCTTTTTTTGAAGAGTATATTAATCAAATGTGGAATTCTCACTCGTACGTATGAAATTATTTAAAGACAAAATCCAGTTTGGGCTTCTTACAAATATTAAGACGACCAGAGACACACTGAATATACAGATACTGATATTCTAAACAAAAACATATATTTAAATATGTAAGTTTAATCGTAGAAATATTTTATCAGTCGAAAACATCTTACCATGCAGCAAACTCAGGAATGTCCCTTTAAAAGGTACAAGCTTAATTGAGGAAGGTCATGTTCCTACAAAAAGTGCTAAATTTGATAATTTAAGGTTAAAAAGTAAAAGGCCAAAACTATTTTACAATGCCAAATATCAAAATCTAGGGTTAGTGTCTTTAACATTATATTATGGCGAATGTCATAGCAGCATATCCGCTCGTGATGAAAGTTAAAAGTTTGTTTTGTTTCATGATACCACTATAGAGCACATTGATTAATAAATCGTCGGCTATTGGATATCAACTTACATCAAAACCCTTCTTAATTCTTTTAGACAAAACGGAAACGTTGATTTCTGACTTTTATCATGTTAAAACTGTTAATCTTCCCAAAATTGTAAACGATTATTGTGAAGGTTCTGTAATCATAACTGGAATCCAAACAGAAACAAATTTCAATCAAAAACGTTCTTAAAAGGTACAGGCTTCATTGAGGAAGGTCATGTTTTTTTTTTTTTGTTGTTTTTTTTTTTTTTTTAAAACCCACAACAACAAAAAGCCACAACATTGCTAGGAAATGTTTGACAATGAAAATCATAACACTTGACTTGTAGCCAAACAGAAAGAACCGTTCTTTATTTGAGTGATTCCGCTCATTATTTGCAAGGTGGGGATATAGTTTCGGCTTACCTTGGCCAGTTTATATTTGCATCACGAAGACACACAAACAGATACAGGATCCACACGTCCCTGCATCGACTTAGTTCCTTGATACAACACAATCTAACACTTACACGGTTTGCAGTTCCATGTATTTCGATGCAGACGTCATCTTTAATTCAGAGGCCCTGACCTTCCCAAACACGAGTAAATAGTGTACGGGAGACCGAACTTTGCCGATCATACACGGATCAAAAGTCTGGCCCGACAGCTCTGTTTGAGAGAAACATTTTATATCTGAATTCAATATTTTATGGCATAAATTCTAATTCTTTGCCAGAATTGTTTTGCAGATAGTATTCTTTGTGTGCCGATTTTGGATTTTGAAAACGGCCAAGGACAACATTCCTATAATAGATTGTTTTTGTTTAGATTATTTTATGATCATAATTTAAAAAAATTAAAAATCCATATTTCACTGTTAAAACCTGCAATCTACTTAATATATTTAACAGCGTTCTGTCCTTTTTATATTTGTGTTTTAATCATAGATGCCCTGGTAGGCAAAAAGAAGTAAGTAAAATTCGGGTACAAAATGAGTTAAAGGGATATTCCTGAGTTTGCTGTAATTTTGTAAGATGTTATCAACTAAGAGACTTTTTAACGATTGTAATTACATATCAAATATATTTTTCTGCATAAAATATTAGTGGTTGTATATGAAACGTGTTTCTGATCGTTCTAATATTTGTACTAGGTTAAATTTCATTTTATTGCCTAAAATATATTTTTCATACGTACGAAATTATTTGATGACAAAATCCAGTTTGGGCTTTTTACAAATATTAAAACGACCAGAAACACATTGAATATACAGACACTGATATCCTAAACAATAAAATATATTCAGTATATAAGTTTAATCGTAGAAATATATTATTAGTCGGAAAATCTTACAATGCAGCTAACTCAGGAATGTCCCTTTAATGTAGAAACTGTGGTATTTTCCCGCTCTGCTAAGGCAAAAGGCGATACATGAAAATCGGTTAGAAAATAAGTTAATGTATAAATTGTGATATTTTAAAACAAGCATCGAAATAATATAACCAGGTACTGAAGAGACATATGAAGCAAGATCATTTAATTGCTTAATAAAGCCTTTACCAGATGGACGAAAGGGACACAAATGTATCTTCTCAAAATCGTTAATTCACCACTTTCTGCCTTAGCATAGCAGAATCTGATGTTGTGATGTGCTTTCTATAGTACTTCCATTTAACACGGACAGGTAGGAGGTAGTTTAAGGAAGCCAATCTCTTGGGCAACGTAAGTCTTTTATCAGGATTAAAAATTATTTAACTAACACAGTATATAATTGGCAGACTTAGACTCAGCAGGGTGACTGGAACATTTGCTATACATGTATGTTTTCTTTCATATAAACGAAGATGTTTCGTCTGGCCTGGTTTTGTTTCCATTAAATTCAGTATGTTACTTCATGGCTTGTACAAAAAAAAGACAAAAAAAACAACAATAATAATAATAATAAGCAAACATAACGTCAGAAATGTTAAGTTTACACAATTTGATAGACAAGTGACCTTGGAGTAAAATTTTTGTGTGTATGTACCTTATAATATGCAAGGTGGTCATTTGTCTGGTGTTGAATTGCGTTTATACAACATTGTTGTTGGCAGGCCCGTACGCAGGATTTTTAATTGGGGGGGGGGGGGGGGGGGAGTCCTCGTGATGGGACATAATAATAATAATAATAATAATAATAAATGTTAACGTAACGTTATCTAAATTTGATACCACAAAAATGTGGATCTTTGGTAAGTTCGGGGAGGGGGGATGCGTGCGCACCCGTCAACCCCCACCACACCCCACCCCATCACACGTGTACGGGCCTGGTTGGTGCTGATGATAAACAGCAAACATTTGTTAGTATGTTACGGTTATGACTTATTTGATTACAGGTTACCTTTATTTTCAATTTAAGATGCATTCTAAGAAAGTCAATCCATTTTGAGATTGCGCACACTAATCTAGTGAACAGAAAACTATACGTAGTAACAGGAAAACGGAAATACCCGAACTACTTATTTAACCAATCAGAGGACAGACAAAACGGCATTATGACGTCATAAACGCTTCGCTTTAAAATTAAAGCAGCGTGACTCTTGTGTGTTGTAAGAAAACGTGGTTTTCGTTTTGGATTTACTGTCTTGATGTTCTGAAACGTAAAAGGTAAGCATTAACTTGTTATGTTATGTCAGCGATCCCAGGTTACAAGGTCGTTTACTTTTTGTTTTGCATAAAAAATTAATAACATTTGCTTTAGGCCTCGGTGGAATTGGTTAAGCCATCGAATTTCAGTCTTGTAGGTAATGGGTCTCACAGGTCACAGGTACTCCCCAGACAGAACCCCTAATACATATACTATATAAAGAGAAAAACGAAAAAGTCCAAGACGCACCGCGTCTAGGACACAGGTATCCCCAAACAACAACGTCAGATATATCATAGTAACGTTATGTAATACTCTTTATATAAGAATAAGAATAAGAATAAGAATAATTTATTTGCTAACACCCGAATATGGGCAGAACAAAAATAACAATATAATATACTAATATTACATATAGTAATAGTAACATAAATATACATTAATTACATGAACAAACATCTGAATCAACAAATACATATGTAATTTAAGCCTTATTATTAGTGATATTAATATTTAGGTAAAAGCAAATATTGTCAGAAGTGTAGAGCCATAAAAAACCATCAACTATGGCGTTCGTGAATTATTTATATATGTAACTATAGCATTTGCATTACGGGTTTCTGTTTGGGGGTACCTGTGGTCTAGGAATTGTAAATCAACTTATGTTGAACAAATACATGTAAGTTCAGGGGCAGCGCAGACGGTACCACGTGTGTGTGTGTGTGTGTGTGTGTGTGTGTGTGTGTGTGTGTGTGTGTGTGTGTGTGTTTGTGCGTGTGCGTGTGGGTTATATTTGTTGTATCTGTAAACATGTCCTTACAAGTACTTTAAAAGGCGAGTCTGACAACCACAAGCCGTACCACTATTTTTTACACTGAGCTTTATTACATAAATAGGCCTACCATTTTATTTTTTTAATGAAAACAATCATTTACGATTACAGTATTGTGTAACTTTTCGTTGTTAAAAAGGCCTATGTTATTTATTTTTGAAGAAGATTTAAAAAATCTGTTCAATCGGAAGTGTCCTACCTTTACTCTTAAAAGTAGGGCCTATAACATATCCGATGTCTTTGTTTGGGGAGACCGGCCTCAGTGGCGTCGTGGTAGGCCATCGGTCTACAGGCTGGTAGGTACTGGGTTCGGATCCCAGTCGAAGCATGGGATTTCTAATCCAGATACCGACCCCAAATCCTGAGTGAGTGCTCCGCAAGGCTCAATGGGTAGGTGTAAACCACTTGCACCGACCAGTTATCCATAACTGGTTCAACAAAAGCCATGTTTTGGGCTATCCTGCCTGTGGGAAGCGCAAATAAAAGATCCCTTGCTGCTAATCGGAAAGAGTAGCCCATGTAGTGGCGACAGCGGATTTCCTCTCAGAATCTGTGTGGTTCATAACCATATGTCTGACGCCATATAACCGTAAATAAAATGTGTTGAGTGCGTCGTTAAATAAAACATTTCTTTCTTTCTTGTTTGGGGATACCTGTGCCACAATAAATAACTTGTAGTAAATTACATAGTAGTACAGGGGCATAGCGTGAGCTGGACCTGGGGGGGGGGGTCGAATATGAACCAAGTGGACCTTCTCTATTTTGTTTTTGCACCACCAGAAACTCCATATTATGTATAAACCTGCATGTTTTAGTCCTGAAAGCGGACCATTTGCTTCAGCGGGGGGGGGGGGGGGGGGGGGTTGGTTGGGGGGGTTCGTCCGAACCCACCCACCCCAGCCTACGCCCCTGTATTAAAAAAAATAAACAAAGGCGTTCGCTGTGGGACGGACTATAAATACCATAACGTAGTGCTGACATCGACAAGGTCTTCTCGAAGACGTTGGCGAAAGTTTCCGTTACAATACCGAAACTATAGCTCCCACCCAGGACCGGATTTAGACCTTGGGGGACCCGGGGCACTTCAGGTTCGGGGGCCCCTCAACATAGAAATTAAATTACATGACAAATAAAATTTTATAATTATTAATTTTTTGTATAGAGGAAGTCCTTAGTCGGGTGGGGTGGGGGGGGGGTGTGTGTGGCACTGGTCCCACCCAGAACAAGATTAACGACATAGTGGGTAGATGTAAGGCCACTACACCGACTTCTCTCTCACTAACCCCCAACAAATTAACAAATTAACCACTAACCCGCCGTCTTGACAGTCCAGATACCTGAAACTGTGTGATATACAATTGGTTAGCAAAAAAAATAATAATATCGGTAATGTGTAGGCCTATTTTAATCATACAACAGCCGGAAGGTCACACCGTCGGTGCCTTTAAAATTCAGAATAACAAAGAATTGAACTTTTGAAATTCAGTAACACAAATAAATACATTATTCCCGGGACACATATTTGTCTCCGAGTAAAACCTGGGCTATCGGGCGTTAAGTAGGGCTATCGAGCGTTAAGTAGGGCTATCGGGCGTTAAGTAGGGCTATCGGACGTTAAGTAGGCGATCGGAACTGAATTTTTAATTTGAGGGCGCGTATGCGGAAAACAATTCAGGAGGTGAAATCCAGAATATGGCGAGCGAAGTTTCTAGTGTTCAGCTTACAATTGTCGTTTGATAGCACCCCCCCCCCCCCGCCCAACACACACACACACACACACACACACACATGTCAATTATATTAGCTAGACCATAATGTCACGCATGGTATTGTTCCATTTTGACGAAAGTGGGTCTAAGCAACCCATAAATGAATTAAAATCCACTGTCATTGACATTGTCGACTAGTTCTAATGGCAAAAACATGCTTACATTTGCACGTAAATTAGGGCGAAAGCGAAAGGTCTGCTAAGTGCCCATAACTTGCTTTTTCACAAAGCGCTTCATTTGCACGCTTTGCACGTGTAATCCATGTTCCCAATGCTGAATTTCCGTATAATTGGAGCTTGCGTTCGTGTACGGTGCACACTCCAAATTCGACTTCAACTGACTATCGAAGATCGAGGAAGGGCTATTGCTTGGCTTCAGGATGGCAATACGCAAAGAAATGTTGCTCTGAGACTTGGAGTCAGTCAGAGTGTCGTTGGCCTACTGTGGCAACGGTACCAAGCAACGAATTCTGTTCGAAATCGTCCACGTTCGGGAAGACCCCGAAGCACTACAAATAGAGAGGACCGCTACATCACCAATACGGCTCTACGTCAACGCACAACCACTGCACGCCGATTACGTGACAATCTGCGAACTGCGACTGGAACTCGAGTGTCTGATCAAACCATACGCAATCGTCTGGGAGCCAATAATCTACGCTGCCGTCGCCAGGCTGTTCGACCACCACTCCTACCACGTCATAGAACGGCCAGACGTCACTGGTGCACGCTTCATCTGCGGTGGCAACGTGTTCAGTGGGGTCGAGTGATGTTCACTGATGAGTCCAGGTTTAGTGTCCAGTTCAACGACGGTCGGGTTCGTGTCTACAGACGTCCTGGGGAGCGCTTCGCTGACGTTAACGTTAGACAACGTCACCGGTTCGGTGGTGGTAGCGTCATGGTGTGGGGCGGCATCTCTATCCACCACAGGACCCCCCTCTATTTGATGGATGGCAATCTGAATGGAATCCGCTATCTGAATGAGATTATCCGGCCGTTGGTTCTCCCAGGCCTTCACCAGATTGGCGGCGGGGCAGTTCTGCAGGATGACAATGCCGTCTGATCAACAGCATGAGGCAACGATGTGTCGAGTGTATTCGCGCCAGGGGTGGATTAACACACTATTAAACGAATGTTCTAATGTGTAAAATCCATGTTTGACAACCTTCAACTTTGACAGCATGTCATGTGACTTTTTTGTATACAGTGACATTTATTTGTGTTTTTTTGTAAATATGGAACAATAAATAAAAAAATTGGTGTAGTTTACATCATCAATCTAATACACTCTGAAAGTTATTTGGTTATAAATTTTTGACCCTTAAATTCTTTTGAGTAGTATATATATATATATATATATATATATATACTCTTCAAAAAAAGAAATGCAAAAGGGTACAAATGGGTTATAACTCCGATTTTATGTTTCCTACCGGTTCATGCTTTGTGAATATAAGGTCATTGCATGTCCCAAACACATTCCCACGGTTACATTCGATAAAACGCAGCTACTGTACAATAAAGTTCCAAAATGTGAATATTCGCAAAAACGCAGCCACGTGCAAACCATGTCACCACTGCACGTGCGTTGTCTGCACGTGCAACATGAACACCGACAGTATAAAAGTGCAGGGTGTTCGCATGCCTGGCCTCTGTATCTGGCCGACAGTTGACAATCCAGGACATGCCACGTCTCAGTGAACCGCAGAGAAACAATGCCATCGGCCGACTAGACGCAGGCGAATCCAGAACGGCCGTTGCCAGGGCATTCCATGTGTCCCCAAGCACCATCTCCAGACTGTGGGACCGTTACCAGCAACATGGATCAACACGTGACCTCCCTAGATCTGGTCGACCACGGGTCACTACCCCCGGGCAGGACCGCTACATCCGGGTACGCCACCTTCGGGAACGATTGACTACTGCCACCTCCACAGCCGCAGCAATACCAGGTTTGCGCAGGATATCCGACCAGACCGTACGGAACCGCCTACGTGAGGTAGGAATTCGTGCCAGACGTCCAGTTCGAGGTGTCATCTTAACACCACAACACCGTCGACTCCGACTGCAGTGGTGCCAGATTCATCGACAATGGCCTCAACTGCGATGGAGACAGGTGTGGTTCAGTGACGAGTCCCGATTTCTGCTCCGACGTCATGATGGAAGATGTCGCGTGTATAGGCGTCGTGGTGAACGTTATGCGGCAAACTGCGTGCAGGAAGTGGACAGATTCGGCGGGGGTAGTGTCATGGTGTGGGCAGCCATCTCACACACTGGCAGAACTGACCTGGTCCACGTGCAGGGCAACCTGAATGCACAGGGCTACATTGACCAGATCCTCCGGCCACACATCGTTCCAGTTATGGCCAACGCCAACGCAGTGTTCCAATATGACAACGCCAGGCCTCACACAGCACGTCTCACAACGGCTTTCCTACAGAACAACAACATTAATGTCCTTCCTTGGCCATCGATATCACCGGATTTGAACCCAAATGAGCAGCTATGGGACGAGTTGGACCGACGCCTCCGACAGCGACAACCACAGCCCCAGACCCTGCCCGAGCAGTTGTCAACACACACACACACACACACACACACAGAGAGAGAGAGAGAGAGAGAGAGAGAGAGAGAGAGAGAGAGAGAGAGAGAGAGAGAGAGAGAGAGAGAGAGAGAGAGAGAGAGAGAGAGAGAGAGAGAGAGAGAGAGAGAGAGAGAGAGAGAGAGAGATAAACGAGTTTCCTGTTATTATCAAATTTTATGCCCAGAGTGAAATAATTTTCAGTTGTCATTTAAGTCTAATAAAGAGAACTTTTGTCTTTGAAAATTATCTATGAACGTGATTAAATAACAAAGTTATAGCAATACTCAGAACAGTGCGTAAAGTGGTTTATATCGTTTCTATACACGTACGTGCATGTGTGTCGAAAATAAAGGCTTTTAGAAAAAAAAATTACTCGGGTAATAAGTAGAATAACAAACTCGGTAACAGTTATTATTAAATTTATGTCCCTCGTGAAATAATTTTCGGTTGACAAATGAAAATTATTTCACGAGGGACATAAATTTGATAATAACCGGAGACTCGTTTATTAACCAATATATATATATATATATATATATATATATATATATATATATATATATACAGTAGAATCTCGTTAGCTCGACCTCGGAAGGGTCGATCACACCGCAACGCTCGAACCAAACACGAAGTCCCGAGTTTTTTGTTCGATAAACCCTTATATTAACTGATATATATATAGGGTTTGCCCCCCCCCCCCCCCCCCCATATAAAATCCCGGTTACGCCAGTGAATGATCCAGTACTTCTTTTTGTGTGGCTTTTTTTTTCAATATGCCCCCGGACACCCCCCCCCCCCCCCAGCAACTCGGGCGCTTCGCCCGTACAACAACCCTAAACGACACCCCCCCCCCCCCCCATCTCAAAATCCTGGCTACAGGCCTGCTTGTGGTTGACATAAATATTATACATATATACCCTTAATACCGATATGCTATTATATTATACAGTAAAGTGTACATAAATTAGAATCTGTACGCAAAAGGTCGTCCTAGATATTAATGTCTTTCCTTGTAGTTTGATAAAGTATCAGAAGAAACCGAAACTAGGCGTGTTACAAGGAAATTGTCTTATCGTACGACTTCTGATAAGTAGGCCGCTATATTCATACCTGGTACAAAGGGGCAGGTACTGTTCAAGAGATGGGACGCTATCCTGTTTCCCACTCCCCCACCCAAAGCAGCACTTGACCCATGACTAGAACGTCAAAGGCATATATACCTGTCCTGTCTGTGGGAAAGACAGTGTGAATGTTTTTTATTTGCTATATTTTCGAAATGAGTATCCTCTATGGCGGCAGCTATCTCAGTCTCTCCTCTCTCTCTCTCTCTCTCTCTCTCTCTCTCTCTCTCTCTCTCTCTCTCTCTCTCTCTCTCTCTCTCTCTCTCTCTCTCTCTCTCTCTCAACCATGTGTTGAAACTATTATTTTAGATTCTCAACCATGTGTTGAAACTATTATTTTAGATGTCATGTATAATAGCCGTAGTTCAAAGAAATAATATTATGATGAGATGTCGTTAAACAAAGCTATATTCTGTTCTGTTGTGCCTCTGTTAGCACCCTACCACTACGCTATAACCAGATAGTTATGAGTATGGTGGGCGTGCAGGAAATTGTTTAGGGGTGAGCGGTCTTGAGTGTCGCGCGCTGACTTCCCAGGAATATACATTTAAAATAAATGGAGCAGGAGAATTTCGACACATTATCCCCCCCACCCCCCCACCCCACACATATCTGTATATATATATATATATATATATATATATCTATGTATGTATGTATGTATGTATGTATGTGTGTGTGTGTGTGTGTGTGTGTGTATGTGTGTGTGTGTGTGTGTGTGTGTGTGTGTGTGTGTATATACCACCATCTCTTTTTTAAACAGCTGACTGTCGGTGGTAAAGGTTAAAAGAAACTTAAACGTAAGGCTAATTATTCACGTTAAAGGTGCAACCACACAAATTTCTTGTGTGTTTCCTCTCTTAAATAATACATTTTCTTACACACCCGTTGGTAAGAACACTATGCATGGATTGTTTACACACGTACGTGTGTTAACAATTTCAAGACATACGACTGGCTGCTCCTAGGTGATGACCAGGTCACCAGTGCCATACAGCCAATGAAAAACTACACGATGGAAATCGATTAGATTGTGTCGTATAGTTAACCTGACATCCATGTGTTTGTGACGCGTAAGTCAGCTACTAGTGTAAATAACTTTTAGTCGAAAAAGATGATAACATTTGCTTAAAACCTGGTTTTTGAGGATATGTAAGTAAATAGAATAATACATTCGTGTCCGTTAAATACCATTTATCTCACAACTCGTTGTTTCTTACACATTCGTTGGTGAGAACACCATGTATTATTTTTGATAACACATGGGTTGTTAACAGTTTCAAGACATACGACTGGCTGCAACTCGTGAGATAAATGGTATCTAATGGCCACTCGTGTATTATTCTCCATGCATAAAACTTGCTTAAATTATTAATTTTGGCAAATCCAATGCATTTCTTGTCGGCCTTTTGTTTGTAGTAACTCAAAAAGTATTGTATGCAAAACAACAAAAAAGGTATGTAGTTCAGGAACTAGAGTTTATAACTATAAAATAAATAAATAAATATACTGGTGGAAAAAAAACAAACCCCCATTAAATATTAATTGCAACGAAAACCCTCATATCCTCTATCAGGAAGTTAGCCATGTCATTGTCAGTCAATTCCACAGTTACTGAGTACTGCCATTCAATCCCACATCACACCTCTATATTTTTATTCTCTTATACAGTGAATGAAATTTGGACTCAAATACCACGTGTTCCCTTATTTGTTTTCATTAGTATACATATACTGTTGCTTTAAAAAAAAAAAAAAATTATGGTGCTACACACCCTCTGTCGCGCCCCACACTTTCTTTTCTTTCTTTACTGGTCTCGGTGGTGTCGTAGTTAAACCATTAGACAAAAGGCTGGTAGGTAGTGAGTTCGCTCCCCCGTACGGGCTCCAACCTAGAGTTTTAACGACTCAGTGGGTAGGTGTAAAGCCACTACACAGACTTCTATCTCACTAATTACTAACAACCAACCATTAATTAACCCTCTGTCCTGGACAGACAATCCAGATAGCCGAGGTGTGTGTGTGCCCAGGACAGCGTGCTTGAACCTTAGTTGGATATAAGGACGAAAATAAGTAAAAAAGAATGAATGAATGAATGAACGAATTCTCTCTTTTTTTGTCTTCTTTAAACAAAAATAATAAAGATATGATGGAATAAGTTATTATGTTAAAAATAAAAATAAAGACTTATATCAAGGAATAAGTTCATTTTATTGCAAATACAAGACAAAGCTGACCAGCAGCACATATAAATGTAAAATACATTTCTGTATCGCAGTCCACAATGTGCACACACACACACACACACACAAACACACACACACACACACAGAATTTAGTTTGCAACACGAGAACGGATGCTGTCGCCACACACAGTGAAACTAAGATAATAAATACTACACGTATAAGCATACACCCTTACACAACATTCTTTGAATAAATTACACGCACGAACAACAGTTTACAATATCACTACATCCAATTTTCCATCTGACTTCTGTTACACTTTTCTAAGTTAGTAACACCCATTTTAAATTATACTCCTGTTTGACGAGTGGAACAAGTTTTACATGCAGTGTCAGCTTGTTTTGACCCGAATTTAGGTTCCGTTTTAAAAATAAAAATAATCTGTACGTACGTAAAATATATATAACTCTGTACGAAGTAGACTATAACGATACATTGGCAAGGCTTTAATACAATATTAGTGTATAATTTTAATGAGTCACTGTCGAAGCCGTGGGAATACCAGTCGAGTACTAGGTACGACAACGCCCCATTGTCAACTGGGTTAGTTTGACCCACTATACGCCTACTCGCCCACCCTTGCATGCATGAGGTAAAAACGAGATATTATACAAGTTTTTATTTTGGTCATAAACTAAAATAATTTAAATTGATGTTAAAAAAATAAAAAAAATAAAAAAAATAAAAAAATGGGGGTGGGGGACGTCGTAGTTTACGTTTATTTAATTAAAAAAAATCACGCACATTAAATATTCCAGAGATTACATACCTTACCGAAAAAGTCGAAACATAAGGTAATGAAGTCTAAAATTATTTAGAGGTCGGTCTACAACACAAAACAAAATTGTTTACACCCATCATCGCAATCAAAGGGCGGGTCCAACAGCTTGTTTAAAATTTTCATTTCATGAATGCCAAACATAAATTGATTGGGGTGCCCTTTTTGGAAGTTGGCCCGTGTGTCCCGGGTCCACCTTGAAAGTGTTTTGTAAAATATCGATGGGACGGAGAGACGGGATTTGATGGTTTAATTGATTTGCCAAAATGTGTGTGTGTGTGTTTGTGGGGTGGGGTTTTTTTTTTTTTTTTTACTACTACGATCAGACGGCCAGGGCTAATTGGAAAAAACCCCTACAATTTAGACATCTTCGAATTATCACAACATAAAGCCTATTGGGTGGGTGGTGGTGGTAGAGGGGTTCAAAAGGTGGAACTGGACAGGGCACATTTTAGTGAGAAGTTTTATTGACGTTGGTATTTCAAAAATCCTTTTCTGAGCGCTTGGAATGTCATTGATAGACGTTTAGCAAAATGCACCGGACATAAATGGATTGGAAACAATCATGCATGTATTCATGAGTAAATTGTTCAGTGTCATATTTCGCCCGCGGGCACCAGCATGTATTAACATATTCTCTGTTGATTTGTTAAAGTAGTGATAATGATTGTGACTAATGCCACAGACATCAAGGATGTTTGATTGATGACGTCACTCGTAACATTGAAGGTCATGGTCACGCAGGCAACTCCTTCCGTAGGTCAGTTATGGGGTCTCTTTTTTGATAGCGGCAGAACGCCAGAGCAGACGACCGAATGACCATACCGGGTGGAACCTGTCAAATAGTCTGCGAACGTTAGCGTCGCTCGTCGTCGCTGTAGTCACTGGGGGATGTCTCACGTCCGGGGGCATACACCGCTGGATATAAATAGATCACAGAATGAGATTCGTGGAGTGGACTTTCTGTGATCATCGGTGCCGATCGGCGGATGATTATTGAGGGTGCTCTGGGAAGCACACAGATGATAAGGAAAATACCACAGAAGATATTTCAGTTCTGATTCAGCATCAACGAAGTCCAAAGATGCGATTAATTATGTTGCTTTTTTTCTTCCTGTACTTGAGGGCAGAAAAGATAACGTGTTCGAAGACGGCGTTAAGTCCTTCCCGGCTCTGTGCCGAACATTCAATGTAGCAGTCGGCGCCAATCTCTTTGGACAGTTTCGCGCCTTCTTCGAAGGAAACTTGGTCTTCGTAGCCGCTCCGGAGGTCAATCTGAGTTCCGACGAGGATCACCGGTCGTCTCCGCTTTGTGTGTCGCTTGATCTCGGGAATCCAAAGATCGACAATACTCGTGAAGGATTGTCGTTCGCAGACGGAGAAACACAGAAGCAGCACCTCGGATTCTTTGTAGGTGTAGGCGCGCAGACTTTCAAAGCCCACCTGAAAAATGAAAAAATGAAAAAAAATTAAAGTTTAAAAAGTAAATAAAATAATAATGTTTAACTAAAAATTGAAAATCTGATTATAAGTTTAGTAATTAATTTTGATTGTTTTAAGTGCTTGATAAAGACAAGCGATTATCAGTTTTAAATGTTTTGCGCCAAATTTTACGGTTCTAATTACCAACTAATCGATCATTACAGTCCTGACAGTGGGACCTATTACAAATTGTAACATTTTCAATTTGAACTGTATTGTGAGGTTCTGTCCCTCATTCGCACCCGAGCGGCGGGACGTAAACCAGTGGTAAAGCGTTCGCTTGACGCGCGGTCGGTCCAGGATCGATCCACGTCGATGGACCCATTAGGCTATTTCTCGTTCCAGCCAGTGCTCCACAACTGGTGTAACAAAGGCCGTGGTATGTATTATCCTGTCTGTGGGATGGCGCATATAAAAGATCCTTTGCTGCTAATCGAAAAGAGTAGCCATGAAGTGGCGACAGCGGGTTTCCTCTCTCAATACCTGTGTGGTCCTTAACTATATGTCCGACACCATATAACCGTAAATAAAATGTGTTGAGTGCGTCGTTAAATAAAACATTTTCTTTCCTAAAACAAAACTAACTTTTGAACTCATTCAACAGCAACTACTACACAGTGGACTTTCCTCTAGTAGGCACCTGTCTTAATAGACCCTTAGGTGGCCGCTTAACGCAGGTTTCACTGGACCGAGATAATGCTCAAAGCATTTACAAAATTCAATTTGCTTTGTGTACAACACGTCCACAAAGAATTGACCGGAGTTTTACAGCATTTCCCCCACAACTTTCGGAAATACTTTAAATATCCGGATGTTTGCGACCATTGCACAGTGTCAACAGCACGTGCCAGGGAAGGAATCCCGACGTTCGGACGTTTGCGGCATTTGAATGTGTTTCACATGTACCAACCTGCACCATGGTTGTACCACGTTCACACACGCTCAAACACCGGATCTCGTTGAGCCGAAGTTGAACAAATCTGAACCGAATCATTAACATGTTCAAGCTCGTATCTTTGCATAAGAGTTAAAAAGTTAAAGTCTGCTTTATTTAACAACATTACTAGAGCACATTGATAATATTAGTCATCTGTTGGATGTCAAACGTTTGGTAATTTTGACATAGTCTTAGAGGAAACCCGCCATCATTTTTTTTTTTTTTTTCATTAGGAGCATGGGATCTTTTATATGCACTTTTCCCCCACTTTTCTGTGCACTCTTACAGCTCGATTCTCTTCGTTTACAACTCCTACGACCGATCAGTTGTCAATCTACGCGAACCCGTAATTAGTCGGGTCTTTAGAAACTTACAACGTCATGCCAGCTGATAGTCTGAGCCTAAAATGATATTATAGATTGAATGGTATCATGGTAAAGACACGTACCTGTCCTGCAGTGTCAAACATGCTGATTACAAACTCCTCTCCCCCAACCGTCAGAGGCACTGAAAATACACAAGAAGATACATACGTTATAGTAAAATGAAACCCATCAATACGTACGGGCATTAGAATAGTGCATATATCAGTGAAAATACGTGCATCAGAATAGTGCATTAGTACGTGCATCAGAAAATACATAAATGCATAAAGCTTTAAGTAATACAATATTTGTCCCTGGCTAAACTGTTGGGTTTTGTTTTTTGTATTTTTGTGGGGGTTTTTTTTGCGCGTAGTTGCGATATGATAAAAGACGATGAAACCAGTGAAATTATTTGCGAGCACTGGGGCTCCTAAACACGCCCTGTCTCCAGCCTTTATTAAAGGGACATTCCTGAGTTTGCTGCAATTTTTAAGATGTTATCGACTAATAGAAACGTTTTAACGATTGTAATAACATATCAAATATAGTTTTCTGCATAAAATATTAGTGGCTGTATATTAAACGTGTTTCTGATCATTCTAAAAAAGTTGTACTAGGTTGCATTTTACTTTATTTCCTAAAATATACATTTTGTTTCGTATGTATGAAATTATTTCAAGACAAAATCCAGTTTGGGCTTCATAAAAATATTTAGACGACCAGAAACACATTGAATATACAGACACTGATATTCTAAACAAGAAAATATATTTAATTTGTAAGTTTAATCGTAGAAATATTTTATTAGTTAGAAATATCTTACAATGCAGCAAACTCGGTAATGTCCCTTTAATATGCATGCATGAGTGCATGCCTTCTAATAGTTTGTAATAGGATGTCAGTTCTAATAAATTCGTAGCAGACAATCGTGTCCCGTTTAATCCATTTGGTTTCGTAACAGAAGTCGGATGACATTACAAGCAACACGTGAACATCTTTAATCTTGATGTATCTATTTTCTGTTATTTTCTGCTATTCGGTGTACGTTTGTCAGTTTGCCAAAATGCGTAGCACGCTACGTTTCTTCAGGCTAACTTGTGTGGTGGACACGGAATATGAACTGGGGATGACCACATAAACGATGCATCTTAGTCCTAGAATATCCACGCATCTGTCCGTATGTTCGTAATATAGATTTAGGCCTAGGTTTGGGTCACGTTTTTAAAACAGAGAAGTGTTGTTAAGTGTCGTGGTATGCTTGCGGTTAAAACGCCAAAACGAAACAAGGTTTATTATGTAAGATCGGTTTGTTTTCTGCACGTCAACACATTTTTTTTAAATGTAACATATTAAAAAACCTAGCCCCCTCCCCCAAAAACAACAAAAACAAACATAAAAACAACAAAAAATCCTCAACAACAATACCCCCACAAAAAAAAACCCACACAAAAAAACCCCTCACATTTTAGATATACACAATTATTGTGTATATCTCTGTTAAAAATTCACCTGTCTAAACAGACCACTTAATTTTATCTCAGTGATAGTAATCGTAACCTGTATTAAGCAGCCAACTGTTTTTAGAGACCACTTTTGTAGATACGTTCTCAGATATTCCCCTAGTCCGAACGGACGTAAAAAGTAAGGAAAGTACTGACTTCATGTGCGCCCTGCACTAATATTCCCCATGCTTAACACACACTTGGCTATAGGGTAAATAATACACTACATATTACTTCTAATAATCATAAACATATTAAAACGTCAGCTTACAAGAATAATCTAACGTTTTTTCTACTTGTTAGAGACACAGGACAAGTCTGGAGAGAGAAGTGGGGGTCGGGTGGGAGGGGAGGAGGCAGTGGCGTAGCGTGGGTTGCCAGCGCCAGGGGAAAGGCAAGTAGGCCTATTGCGCCCCCTAACCAGTGGACCGTTAGCACTTCCCCCGAGTCCCTTCCACCAGTCCAGAATTTTGCGCCCAGGGCAACCGCCCCGGTGACCCCGTCTACGCTACGCCTGCGACTGCGGGCAGGGGGGGGGGGGGGGGGGGGGGGAGAGGGGGGGGGGGGGGGGGGGGGGGGTGGGGGGGGGGGGGGGGGGGGGGGGGGGGGGGGGACGAGGGCGTGTATGAAGGAAGAGGAAGGGTTCCCATCATTTTAAATAATTATCACAAAACGGATCTTCTACCTCATATAACACTTTACAATCTAAAAATAGTATAAAGTACTTGTGTAATTAAAGGAAATGAGATATAAAGGAAACGGAAGCTTGCACAATAGTAATTTTTCAAACGCTCTACACTCTTTCATTGTTTTCTGCGGTGGACAAATACTCCGAGCCAGCGGAAGCAAGTGTCGTGCGCTGACCGAGTCAACAAATCGGAAGTGATCGGCACGCGTAATGCGGCCGTGGTAGCTGTTGAACACGTCGCCGGGTCGCATGGATCATGTCGTACATCTTTAAACTCTGTTCGTACCATGGTACACAGAAGAACGCCATTTCTCATTTTCTTTTCCCCTCATACCAAGTTATATATATATTTATGGAATTACGTTCTTATAAAAAATACTTTTTAAGTTAAGTAAAGGGTAGTGATGTTAATATCCAATGGTCGATTATAATAGAACATTGATCGCAGTGGGTCAATCGAGATGATAATCAATTATAAAAATCCATAATCGATTGTTTGGGGGAAATGTTAACTGTTCCTCCAGTTCAGATGATGGGGTCGATACAAATATGTTGGTATTGGTGTTTGTTTTTATGTGTGCATAATGAATGAATGAACTATTACAAACATTAGAACAAAAACAACAAAAAACACCATTGAATATATGGACTGATGGGCCTATTGTAACCCCCCCCCCCCTACAAAAAAAAAAAAATAATAAAAAATAATAATAATAATAATAATAATAAAAAAACAACAAAAAAAACCCCCAAAAAACCAGCCCCTCCCATCATCCCCCCCCCCCACTTTTTTAAAATAAATAATTTAGTAATTAGAAAATCTCTGTTAGTCGACACATCTTAATAGTGGCAGCTGTCTCTTTTAAATTACATTTAAACTATACTACGAATCGCGTGTCTCAGAGTGTCTGTCAATTATATTTCATATTTATTATTACTAATTGATTCTTTAAAGTTACTTAGTTTTAAAATTAACTTGAAAAAAAGCACAATTAAACAATAAATACCAAACATGAGATCTACAGCGCACTTCAGCACCCACCCCGGATCCGCGCCTGTCACTTTTAAGAAGACACCCACACAACATAGAACTTTGCACCAGACACCAGTTAAGCAAGCATATTAAACTATTAAAATACAATATTCATATAACCAAAAACTAGTTGTAGAACCGCAAGTAATGAATTCATAATAATTATTGTAAAAGCGATTTATCATTATTTAAATATAATTACCTGCATAATTTTCAAAAACTGTGGCAGTATAATTTTCCATGAAAGCCTTCTGGGTGTACGACAGTGTAAGGCACGTTTTCCCCACCATGCCATCTCCCAGTATGGCACAGTGTACGAATTTCTTTTTGTTGTACTTCATAGCTCCAGCTCTCATAATAACACAGGTACGCTCTCTGCAAGAACGAAACGATCGTCGGCACAATCAAACGTTATGTACAAGCGTGTATGGGGCTAATTTTAGCCTCGCGCGCTTATAACCCAGACCGCCAGCCAATCACGTGAAGCTTCTGGCATAGTCCGTCCAACCAAACCAACCAGGGCATTCCCGGTAACTATCATGTGTTAACGGTAAAAACCATGATATTATTGATAACGGTATTCGCGGAAATGACTAAGCAGTGTAATCTTAAATCGAGTAATTGAAATATATCGCCAATGACACGTCGATATTAATAAATAACCAGTGTAATAAATAATCATACTTGTAAAAACGAAAATAGGTACCGGATTTGGGTTTTTTACTATGTCCGCCTTATTATATATATCAGTAGACCTAGAAGACGCGCGCGGATGTGCGTGTGTGCGTTTGTGTGTGCGTGTGTGTGTGTGTGGGGGGGGGGGGGGGGGGGGGGGGGGGGGGGGGTCATACTGTAGCAACAATTAAAAGATATAAAGTTCGATATATTTTTCGGAAGAACACGACTCGACCAGCCCCTATGAACTTCGATCGCCAATCTAGATCCTGTCTCCATAAATTCTTGCACACGCACCTGCCTAGGTTCAGGTCCGTCAAAACTTGATTTTTGACGTGAGTAAGGAAGGGCATACATAATGTTTGCAGGCCCGTGGGGAACGACATCTGGAGTATGTGTCAGTGGCGTAGCGGGGGGGGGGGGGGGGGGGGGCAATAACTTTTTTTTTTACTATATTAAATTTTATAAAATCAAACATACATACATACTAATACATAGTGTGAGTCCCCCCAATATAAAATTCTGGCTACACCAGTAGTGTATGCGTATGTGTGTGTGTGTGGGGGGGGGGGGGGGGGGCAATATCTAATGCGGGGTATCAATATTGTAATCGCTATTTATATGAGCAGGACAAAAAACCCGAACACTTTCAAGGGGGAGGGGGGTACGTGCCTCCCCCCGTTCATACGGGCCTGGATTGGTCAACCTAGGAGATATGAATTATTGCTGTATTTTGGGACATTTCAATTCAGTGGTTTTATATATATTTTTTTAATTTTGGTCGTCTAGAAGTGGCAGCAACTAAGGGATCTTTTATATGTTTCAAGTTCAATATCTTTATTTGCTTTTGTTTTATTTGAGTTTACCTAACATAATACAGCATATACATGTAGAACAATACACTATAAACACGTATAGAACAATGGCAAGTGTGGTCTAAGGGGAGTATCCCGAGTTTGATGCTATTAATGGCTGAAATTACAATTGAAATGCATATTCATGCTTAGTAAATCGGTGTCTGTCTGTATGTATGTATGTATGTATGTACACACACACACACACACACACACACACACACACACACATACACACACACACACACACACACAGTGTTTGTGATAGCCTACACGTTTCTGGAAGATTTTATTTCCTAATGATTTCGTACGCACGAAAACATATATATATATAATTAGGAAGTAAAATGAAATTGATGATCTGAAACACATTGAATATACAGACTGTAATATTCTAAGGCCAAAAAAAATAATATGTGTGTTTCAGGTTTCATCTCTGGAAAAAATAGGGTAGGTAGGTAGGAACCTTTTTTTTTTCTTTTTTCTTTTTTTTTTGACATACTGCATATAACCTGCATATAACGCGGTAGATGTTGGGTTGTTTGTTTTTTTACGCCTAAACAATAAAATTCATTTAACACATAAGAGTACGAGATGGGGGGGGGGGGGGGGGGGGAGGGGTTAAAGCATATCTTCTAAATTTGGATAAAAACAAATGACAGATAATCGGACAAAATGAGCTTGATCGAAACCTTTTTACCACGCAGTTCCATCATTCTACCCACACTATTGTAATCCTGTTTGGCAGTAATGCTAATATGAATAAATGTTGTTATCCAGATTGAGGGCATTTTCGTTTAAGCCTCCCCGCTCCCTATGATTTAACGTGCAATTTTAGTTGTTAAAAAGGTTCTGCTAGTCAGCGATATAGACATCTTACAATGGCTGCAAACTCAGGACTTCCCCTTTAAAGGCATATTGTCACAGACCACTGACCTATTAAATGGCCTAACAAAGTATTACGTGAAACATATGCATTTGATTTGTCTCTAAACGTACTTTATTCAACAATCTACGTAACCATCATACTCCACATATTAATGATATTTTGCAAAAAAACAACAAAAAACAAATTGAATTATGGCAATGGTCCATAATTTAAAAATTAATATTGCGAAGAGGATTGACATGGATTTCATTCCATCATGGTTTAGTTAAGGTGATTCAATAGCCAGATTTGGTTTCCAAACATTGATGTAATTTTCATTTATTATCCACTTTTGGAGAAATAAGGACCTCAAATCCGCGACAGTATGCCTTTAACAGATATAATCATGTACAGATAAGAATGATATGTTATATTTCCAACATTAAGCATGTTCCTGCTGTACCTGATCTTTAAGTTCATTCGCCTGCACTATAGGGTGTATACTACCAAATCAAATCCCATAGACGACAATAGTAACATATGCAGCTAAAACTGCTACCTGCAACGTATCAACCGACATAAACGCCACGGATATAAATACTACCACCCCTTACACTTAAAGTGAATCAGAAAAAAATGGGGGTCAAGCTGCTCGCTTCTGAGATAACGGGTAGCGTCTATGACTACCCTAGTTTCGCACAAAATTCGAGTACTTTTTTTTACAGGTACCCCATACATGTTTCAAGCACAAGGCTACTTGACATATTGGTACTAGATGAAATAAAATTGCAATTTTGTTTTACCCAGATGAAACTATTATTTTTTACAACCAACACACTCACATTTATAACCAATCACAGGACTTGTGGTGTTCACTTCTCTATCAAAAGTTGGGTGCACCTCGAACTTTGACCCAGCCGGAAGTTATTTGGTTTAGTACTACCTAAACATTGTTCCAGGTTATTACCGGTGGTTAATTACTGTATAAAAAGATACAGTTTGTTTTGTTTAACGACATTACTAAAACTCAGTGATTTATTAATCACCGGTTATTGGATGTCATATATTTGGTAATTTGGACATATAGTCTTAGAGAGGAAACCCGCTATATTTATCCATTAGTAGCAAGGCATCTTTTATAGTCCCATACCACAGCTAGGATAGCACATACAATAGCCTTTGATATACCAGCCGTGGTTCACTGGCTGGAACGAGAAATAGCCTAATGGGCCCACCGACAGGGACCGATCCTAGACCGACCGCGTATTAAATTACTGTAAAAAAACCCGATAAAGACCTGGCCGTGTATAATAATACAATTTTATATACATTGTACTTATTAAGCAAATCTTCATATTGTGGACACTCAGTTATAAAGTCATATCCATCTTCTATAACATTAATTTTACACAGTGACTATATTCTTTTCGATCGTTCGATGTTTCGATACCTGCCAGATTTCACAGTAATTTTAATTTATGAGAGCAGATTCTAATCTCAGATATTCCCTTTATATAGTGTGTTTCCGTTGGGAATCAGGGTTAAACTAAGTGTAATTCTTTTTCTTTATTATTATTATTATTTATTTTTTTAAATGTTTTTTTTTTGGGGGGGGGGGGGGGGGGGGGGGTATCAAATGTTATTACAGCAGTCATTTAGGCGTTGTCGTTGTTTTGCTGTTATATACTTATTTAAACATATACCATATTATTTTATTGATTATAATGTAGACCTTGCATTTGTCAACATATGATAAATTCCAGTTAGTATACAGTTCCTGACTAATGTTCATTAGCTTGTGTTCACTGCATTGTGTCATTTCTTCATATATACAATTAGTAATATAAACACGTAATTTTATCAAATATGTAAAACAAATTTACAATTTACATATTAACAATATATAACAAAAAGCTCCCAAATGGCCACATACCGTATTTAATTAAAATCTGTATATATGCTCTTTTTAAATAAAAGATTTTGATTGTATGCCCTAACAAAATAAGTTTTTAGAAGATAATAAACTAACTAACTAAATAAATAAATATATTAAAAAAAAATCTAATTGGTGAAAAAAAAGAGGAAAAGAATTATTCTTAATTTGCTTAACTACACTTTAGAATATTTTAAACCATTTGGTTTCTAACATATCATTATTTCCACACTTTTGTCAGAGGGAGAAAGAAAAGAAACCCGCCCCTGAAAAAGCACCAAGCGATAATTTAATATGCACTTTCCCATAAAGGATACAATGCATACCACGGCTTTTGATGTGCCAGTCGTGGGGCACTGACTGGGACAGGAAAAAGGGCGAAAACTGAATACAAGGTATTATGGATGAGGAAGTATATTTACTTTATTTGCTTTTCAATAGAAGGCGTGTCTGTTCCAATAGAAGGCGTGTCTGTTCGCTTCTCTCTTCTATTTTTATCGGAAGTAATAAATAAACAGGCATAAATCAGTAAAATTATCAGCAAAATCAGACACTATAAAGAAAATGTCGTTCTATATAGTGATCTCTTTCCTTGGAAGTTCCGATAAAAACACCTGTCATTTTCAAATAGAAATAGAAACCATACTTGTCACAAGGAAACTGACATTGTGTAACCTGTCATATGATACAATGTGTCATATGATACAATGATAATGGGCACTGCCACACATATCGGCATCTCATTACCACGTGTGTGGGTAGCAGCATCTTTAAACTCAACATCACGAGATTTCAGTACACATGGATGTCACGACAGATTAACGACGACGTCATGTGAGAACCTACAATCTGACAGCCTTGATACCTTTAAATATATATTTCCCGGAAAGTTATCAGTTAACAGAACAGATAAACGAATATGGTTTATAATCGTAAATCCGTGACCGTGACTACATACATGGGAAATTAATATGTTAATTTATTCCCTATAGTAATAATCAATACAAAACTCGAATAGAAGGAAAAAATGGGTTTGATGATGATAATCTCTATTCTCCTACTCTCTCACTACCACTGTACCTCTCCTCTCTCTCTCTCTGTATATAAAATACGACTCTCTCTCTCTCTCTCTCTCTCTCTCTCTCTCTCTCTCTCTCTCTCTCTCTCTCTCTCTCTCTCTCTCAACTATGTCAGTATATGTTTCTATTTCCTTCCGTCCTTCCCTCTGTTCTATTCACCTTGAATTAAACATGAGAGAGAAAGAGAGAGAGAGAGAGAGAGAGAGACAGAGAGAGAGAGAGAGAGAGAGAGAGAGAGAGAGAGAGAGAGAGAGAGAGAGAGAGAGAGAGAGAGAGAGAGAGAGAGAGAGAGAGAGAGAGAAACAGACAGAGAAAGAAAGAAAGGGAGAGACAGAAAGGGGGAGAGAGAGAGAGAGAGAGAGAGAGAGAGAGAGAGAGAGAGAGAGAGAGAGAGAGAGAGAGAGACAGACAGACAGACAGACAGACAGACAAAGAAAGAAAGAGAGACAGAAGGGGGGGGGGGAGAGAGGGTCGTATTTTATATACACACAGCGAGAGAGAGACAGAGAGAAATAAATAAAGGGAGAGAGAGAACGAGAGAGAGAGAGAGAGAGAGAGAGAGAGAGAGAGATTGATATGGGGGGGGGGGGGGGAGGGGGGGGACGATGGATATGGGGGGGGGGGGGGCAATGAGAGTGTTCTATTTCTGAACTTCACCCGCCCCTACCAGTTATCAATGTACTGTACATATCACACGTACGATAAGACAATTTCCTTGTAGCACGCTTAGTTTCGGTTTCTTCTGATACGTTATTAAACTACAAGGAAATTAATATCTAGGACGACCTTTTGCTCACAGATTATAATTTAATTTGTGTATACTTTCTTATATACTAACATATCGCAATAAGTCAACCACAGAACAAACAAATCTTGTATTTTGTCTTATTTATTTCTGACCAACAGCCGACGATTAATAAATCAATGTGCTCTAGTGGTGTCGTTAAACAAAACAAACTCGCTAACTTTTATTCCTAAGGTTGTTGTTTTTTTTGTATTTTTTAATTATTAATATATTTGTTTATGTTTTTTTGTTTTTTTTGTGTAGGGGTTTGGTCTTTTTTTTTCTTTTTTTTAAATCGAATTTAAACTTAACATAACATCAAACTATTCAGTTAAATCTCTAAAAAAAATGCCAATATAGCCTACCACTAAAGGAAAACGATTCGTTACATTTTACTTATAGAGAATTATACTAAACTTAAAACATTTGTATACATATTTCTTAATATTCCGGTAACTAGGACATGGAATTACCCTACACCCCATTGGTCAGTCTGTCAGGGTTAAATACGGAAAGACTGATCTAGGCACTTTTACGTCCTCCGTTCAGTGCACGTTTAATAACTGTCACGCCGTATATATTACCTGCTTACAGTAGTAATAGTGTTCAAAGATGCGTGAAAACGGCAGCGATAAACCACAAATATGTTTACCTTGCAGCAGTGTCACTTAGGACGTTTCCTGCTAGAATGTTTATATTTGTCAGTGAGACATTTTGACAGGACTCTGGGGAAAACGATTGTTATACATGAATGTGGAATTACGCTGCAGATTTTTATCGCCCCTCATAAAAGTATCAATTCGTTTAATTTATGATCATAAATTATTTGGTAAAGTAAAAATAGAATACTAGTACGTCATTATGACAATAAAACAAAACAGTGAGTGGTATGAGACGTATGTATGGGGCATTTAAAGAAGATGACCCACCTCCACCACCACCACCACCACCATCACCACCACCCACCACCCAAAAGAAAAAAAGACGAAAAAAAAAGACGAGTATATCAAAAGCCTTGATTGAAACATATTTTATTGCATATAAGGTACAAATGGATTGGGCACAAGTTATCCAACTTACGAGACCCTCTTCTAATAACATACAATAATAACAATATGACAAAAGCCTTGGTATGTGTTGTCTTGTCTGGCAAAAGAGGACATGAAATATACCTATTACAGTCAATGACCCTAGTGCGTACGGTTCTGACGGGGGTGACGTCGTCCAGTGGTAAAACGCTCGCCTGATGCGCGGTCGGTTTGGGATCAATCCCCGTCGGTGGGCCCATTGGGCTATTTATCATTCCAGCCAGTGCACTACGACTGGTATGTCAAAGACTGGTATGTGCTGTCATGTCTGTGGGATAATGTATATAAAACATCCCTTGCTACTAATGGAAAAATGTAGCGGGTTTCCTCTCTAAGACTATGTAAAAATTATCAAATGTTTCACATCCAATAGCCAACGATTAATAAATCAATGTGCTCTAGTGGTGTCGTCGAACAAAAACCCCTACCTACCTTCCTTTTCTCTTTCACAGAAATGCATTTTGAACTACTACAAACACCAGGACGACCAGAAACCCTCCGGATTTGTCAAAACTGATCATGTAAGCAAGAAGTTGTAAGAAATGCGTAATTTAACGGTAAGAATAAGCTATATCAAAGGGACATACCCTAGTTTTTAAACACTAAGGCTTATGTTTTGTTTTACCATTAGAGCCATTTTTATAACTGGAATCATACTTTACTTAGATTTTACTGTTTAGATTATCCATTTCCGTACATTCGAAGTGTTTTTCATCCTGGTGTTTGTAACATCACAAAACGCATTTCTCATGTTTTTAAAAAACGCACGTGCATCTGAGAAGTAACAGTTATGGAGTCGAGTTTTAGTCTATTTTTAGAGGGCATTTCACCATTTCAAAGTCACAGACTCATGTTTCACTCAATTTTAACGTTATCCAAATGTGTTACAGGTTTTTAGACTAAATAAACTTAGTGTTAATTTTCACGGATTCAAACTAGGGCCTGTCCCTTTAACAGAATGTGTTTTAAACAGTGTCAGTGCCTTTAATACTGCCGCTAACTGAGATTACCTTATGTGGCGTTAAGTAATGTCACAATTACCACATATTACCGGGCTTTAACCTTTTCATATATATATATATACTTTATTAGCCGTAAACATACAGTTCATAGGCATTACAAACATTAAATGGACATTCCTGAGTTTGCTGCATTGTAAGATGTTTCCGACTAATACAATATTTCTACGATTAAACTTACATATTAAATATATTTTCTTGTTTAGAATATCAGTGTCTGTATATTCAATGTGTTTCTGGTCGTCTTGATATTTGTAAAAAGCCCAAACTGGATTCTGTCTTCAAATAATTTCGTACGTACGAAAAAATAATATTTTAGGAAATAATTGAAATTTAACCTAGTAAAAATATTAGAACGATCAGAAACACGTTTAATATACAGCCATTAATATTTTATGCAGAAAAATATATTTGATATGTAATTACAATCGTTAAAAAGGCTCTGTTAGTCGATAACAGCTTAAAAATTGCAGCAAACTCAGGAATGTCCCTTTAAAATATAATACATATATCATTAAAATGGGAAAACAATTTATATTGTATGGAAAGTGATGAAAATATTCAATAAAAAATGTAATAAAAATTATCAATATAACAAAGAGTGTATATAATAAGGAGAATGTATATACTCCACTTAACTATTGCTCCGACGGCAACTGTCGTAGCTGCGATGATAATTGCCGTTGGTCATGAACGTTTCTGATGACATTTTCTTCTTTCTGGTTTTTTTTTTGCCGCTGGATAAAACTTATTGTCGTCACCTGACGGAATAATGTTTTCTAATAAGTTATGTTACTGGTTTAACATTGCTATAGATGGGTTCAAAAATGCCGTAAGTGTGCATTTTGCCTACGGCAAAAACATTTTAAACTAGTAGTAGATAACGAATTCCTAAGTTCGTGCCCTGCATATAACATATGTTTATTAAATATATCTCTTATATTGAATTAGTCATTGCGTCGAGTCTCCCATGTCATGCCAATTGCGCCAAACTTCCTTCATCAATTTGCGCACTCATTTCCCTTTGGCTTAATCCTACGGGACATTCCAAATTACACAGCACCAAACCACACCTCGCCTGTTACCGACTACGGTTGGACAGCTGGTGCTCCCTTGCACCTGCCAGTGCAGGCGGTCCCTCCTTCACCCACCCCAACCCTTTCCTGTCCTGGACGGAGGAACCGGCTGAGGCCGGTTCTTGTGCCCAGGACAGGCGTGCGCTACAACAGCTTGCTTTGAAAGTGCACGTTAAACAATTTCCCAATTCCCAATTCCAACTGAATTAGTCGGTGGGCCCATTGGGTTATTTATCGTTCCAGTCAGTGCACTACGACTGGTATATCAAAGGCCGTGGTATGTACTACCCTGTCTGTGGGATGGTGCATATAAAAGATCCTTTGCTGCTAATCGAAAAGAGTAGCCCATGAAGTGGCGACAGCAGGTTTCTTCTCATTATCTGTGTGGTCCTTCACCATATGTTTGACGCCATATAACCGTAAATAAAATGTGCTTAGTGCGTCGTTAAATAAAACATTTTTTTCTTTATTTTGAATTAAACTTGGTGATAAGGTGTCGTTAAACAACCGTTCCTTTCCTTTCGTAACGAAAATAAAAATAAAATTAAATACTGGAATAAAATGGTGAATATTCAGACCCGTAGGAACGTTGCTGGGGGGGGGGGGGGGGAGGGGGGGATCGCCTCTAGTCACTCTAGGGAGGGGGGAGACAGGCCATATTTTAATCTTTATATATATGGAGCAGGACAAAAAACCATACATTTTTGTCGTCAAGTGATTGTGCCCCTCCCCCCGGCCCCCTCGGTTCCAACGGGCCTGATACTAAGACTTATCTTGTCCAGGTTAGCAAAGGGCTTTCTACTCAAATCGCCCATCTGTTTATTCATCCATCCATTTCAACATCGAGCTAGGTATTTCTCGTTCCAACTAGTGCTCCACAACTGGTGTAACAAAAGCCGTGATATGCACTATCCTGTTTATGGGATGGTAATTATAAACGATCCCTTGCGGCTAATCGAAAAGAGTAGCCCATGGAAGTGGCGGCAGCGGGTTTTCTCTCAGTGTCTGTGTTGTTCTTAAAATATCACCACATATTTCACTTCCGGGTGAGAGTTCATTCATCATTGGATTGGATTGGATTGGATTGGAATGGATAACATATTAACGTATCTACATCCAATTAAGGTTCGAGCACGTCTTTCCCGGGCACCCTCTCTGAATTAGCCAGTGACTGGGTCTGGGACAGAATGGGGAGGGGGTGAATTGGAAATGGGCATTCATCACGGTCTACTGCAGCTCTTAATGTTATGGTTCACATGTTATTATTGTTTTTAATACCGACTTTTTTGGACATGGGTTTACAGCAGATTAGTTGACCGGTGCAAATATGTTCCCACACCACCTGTACGAATCGATACTGCCGCCTGAAGAGGTTATATATACATATAGCAAAACAAATGAAACGTAAATGTGTCAGTATGAAAATTGGTAAGATTTTGAGTTGCACGTGTTTATTCTGTGGTGTGAATTTCACAACAATACCCATAACAGTTCTTACGCTCTTAACATTTCACGAGTAACAGGAAGATTTAAAACAGTTTTGCTGTTACGTACACTCGATCAAGGTCAAAATGTTTTTGTATTTATCCATCCATCCATCCTTCCAATCCATCCTTCCATCCGTACATACATTTTGTATTCATCCATCCATCCATCCATCCATACATTTGTATTCTTTCACCCATCCATCCATCCATACATACATACATTTTGTATCCATGCATCCATGCATCCATACATACATACATTTTGTATCCATCCATCCATCCATCCATCCATACATACATACATACCAAGCCATAAGAATTCTAACTTCATGGGAAACACCTTTCCGGTTCCATGCCTTGAGATCATGGGAACCGATTGGAAACTATATTATTTTTGTTGAATAGTCGTACTCATATAATAATCATGGGAAACGAAATTTTGGTTCTGTGATTTTACCGACACGCTACCGACTCGCTACCGGAAACGATCGTTTTCGGGAAATCCGAAGGCCGTACATACATACATTTGTATTCATCCTTCAATTTATCCTTCCATTCATCCATCCCTGCCTCCCTCCCTCCCTCCATCTATCAAACCTGCCAGCCAGCTATATTGATATAACACATATTTCAGCTTATCAGTTTAATACAAATTATATTTTATGAAAGGATGAATTGTTTCTTGAAATGGTATATATTAGATATATATTTCCTATTGATAAAACCATTATTTACACTGCTTTCAGTTATTTGATTTATGTATAACATTAAAAAGAGCAAGATCGCCAAATACCTAAGAGGCAGGGTTATCTGGTGATCTTTGTTCTGTTACATACAGACGCCAAATAATATATCATTTATCAGAAGACTCATAGAATAAGCACGATTCCATTCCACACGGTGCCAAAGAAAGTACATTGTACATGATATTAAGTACAACTCAGGGGCGGATCGAGCATAATGGGGGGGGGGGGGGCGGGATTTACCTCAGTCGACTGAGGTGCTTGCGTCGCAGGATCGAACCACCTCGCTAGAACCATTCAACTGATTGGTTGTTACTCTCGTTCCAACCAGTGCACCACAACTGGCCAAAGGCCGTGGTATGTTCTTTCCTGTCTGTGGGAAAGTGTATGTAAAGGATCCCTTGCTGCATTAGGAAAAATGTAGCGGGTTTCCTCTGATGACTACGAGTGATAATTACCAAATGTTTGACATCCAATAGCCGATGATTAATTAATCAATGTGCTCTAGTGGTGTCGTTAAACAAAACAAACTTTCAGGCGGGTGCTCGGCCGACTGAACTATATATATCCCGCCCCTGGAAATCTAAGAATGTTTCGAACTATGTAGAGCATAGCAATATATTTTAATTAAAATTAAAGAAAAACTGACTAATGAAGGTTGGACAGACAATACATGAATGAATGAATGAATGAATGAATGAATGAATGAATGTATGCATGAAAGGATGAATGAATGAATGGTTGGACGGTTGGATGGATGGACGAATGAATGGTGCCATTGAATACTGTGTATGTGTGAGAGAGAGAGAGAGAGAGAGAGAGAGAGAGAGAGAGAGAGAGAGAGAGAGAGAGAGAGAGAGAGAGAGAGAGAGACGGAGAGAAAGTCAAAGGTGTTTGTTTTTTTGTTCAACGACATCACTAGTGCACATTGATTTATTAATCATCAGCTATTGGACGTCAATCATTTGTCTTAGAGAGGAAACCCGCTACATTTTCCCATTAGAAGCAAGGGATATTTTATATGCACACAGGATAGCAAATACCACGGCCTTTGATGTACCAGTCGTGGTGCAATGGCTGTAACAGAGACAGAGATACATAGAGGGAAAGGTATATAATACACCTGAACAACCCTCCACCCCCACCCCACCCCTCCAAACGCTACCACTGATTAGGTAACATAACAGTCATTGACCTTTTCTCTCTCTCCTAGAAATTACACATTGCGTCTTTATTCTCTTAGGTGATTGCCCGCAAACAGTTGTGTTTACATTTCAATGATCGACTTAATCTAGCGCTAGCTGACGACCAGTATAACCCACCTGTCTGTGTAATGATATACCTATATCTGTACGTTCTGTTTTTGTTTTCAAGTAATTGCTTGGGTAATATATCCAACCTTCTGATTTCTCTGTTTACAAATACTTGATTTCCTATTTTCGTTGGCTTTCTCTCTTTTTTTTTCTCTCTTTTTTTTGGTGTTATTGGTCTTTGCTTTCAAAGATCCCTCCGACATTTAGTGGTGTCAAGGAACTCTTAGTTAAGATCAGGAGACATAAGCTCAAGGCAGTAGGTACAGACTGGGAACACTGCTGTATTGTGCTGTAAAACTTGCAGTGTTTGCATTTGCCTCCACGTGGCACAGAAGGCAACATGCAACTGACCTGATGTGAACTCTTGTGTCTGTCGGCAGTAGATGAAACAAACACGAGAATCAGACACCTGTCAAGTTTAGTAATTACAATTTGTTTAGCCCTAACCCTTACCACATAAAAAAAATAAAAAAATATTTCAATTAAATGTTGGACGAATAGGTTTAATGTGATGTGATGCGATGTGATGGGTAACGATTTTATATTGCATTATACACGATACGATACCATACGATACGACATGATACGATACGAGATGTATGATATATGAGATGTATATATGAAACGATATGATATATGATATGATATGACATGGCATAATATACAATATGATATGAGATGAGATGAGATGAAATGAGATATGTTATATGATATGACATATAACAGAATATGATAAGTTATTACATAATGAGAATATATCTGTATTCTTATTGGTCAAAAACCAGTCACATGACCTTCGGTAAATAATGATATTGCCCTCAGTCGATCTCACCGGTCCGATCAAAAGTGATATTGCCCTTGGAGATTTAACCAATGAAAACAAAGAAGAGAAAAAATTATATCCAATTAATCAGTTGGTAACGTACGCGTATAGATCCAGTCACCTAAATTATAAGAATTGACGTATTTCTATATTCATAACCAAAGCAGGAATGTACGAGTCTTATGGATGTCATTATGTAATAAAATAATTACTGACCATATTTCGGGCATTATCAGGTTTTATGGACCAAAGAAACTAATATTGACCTAGGCTGTTGTCTTCGGTCAATATCAGTTTCTTCGGTGCATAAAACCTGATATCGCTCGAAATATATGGTATGGTATGGTGTCGTGTGCTGTGCTGTGGTATGCTGTGGTGTGGTGTGGTATGGTATGGTATGGTATGGTATGGTATGGTATGGTATGGTATGGTATGGTATGGTATGGTATGGTATGGTATGGTATGGTATCGAATCGTATCGAATCGTATCGAATCAAATCCAATCGTATCGTATCGTATCGTATCGTATTATATGGTATTATATATTTTATGCTATGCTGTGCTGTGCTGTACTGTGCTGTGCTGTGCTGTGTGCTGTGCTGTGCTGTGCTGTGCTGTGCTGTGATGTGCTATGCTATGCTATGCTATGCTATGCTATGCTATGCTATGCTATGCTATGCTATGCTATGCTATGCTATGCTATGCTATGCTATGCTATGCTATGCTATGATATAAAATATATGATATGATATGAGATGAGATGATATATGATATGTTATGTTATGTTATGTTATGATGATATGATATGATATGATATGTTATGTTATGTTATGTTATGTTGTTATGTTATGATATGATGATATATGATATGATATGATATAAAATATATGATATGATATGAAATAATATAATATGTTATGTAGTAATATGATATATTGTTATGATATGGTATATGTTTATATTATGCTGTGTTAATGTTTCTGTTAATGTTTCTGTTGTGTTTCTGTCTATGCCAGTGTCTATATGTCTATGTCTATGATTATGCCAATGTTAATGTTTATGTTCATGTTATCATATGTTAATGCTAATGCTAATGGTGATATGTATGTTGGTATATGTATATGTATATGTATGTGTATATGTATGTATGTATGTATATGTATGTATGTATGTATATATGTATGTATGTATGTATGTATGTATACATATATATATATATATATATATATATATATATATATATATATATATATATATATGTATATAATACTAAACGAGCTTACCTTTCATAACTTTTTATGAAACAAGTGAAGAGTTTTGTTATCTGACGAATTAAAACTAGTCAGATACTAACACTGTTAAGGAATTTCAGAAAAATGGTATGACAGGCAAGCTAGTTTAGTGTTTTATTTATTATAAACCGAATGCAAACAAGCCGCAACGCAGAAGTAAGCAAATGTCGATACCTACAACACGTTATTTATCTACGAACTGGGTCAGTAAGGGATCTACGTCACACGTAAACGTAAATGACGTCACAATGAGCAACGAGACGTCAGCAACGTACAGTTTAGATTTTAACGCGAAGCTTGCATTTATTATTAGTTAATGAGGTGTTGAAATTCATAATAATGACTGAATTGTTGATCAAACCATCAACGATTGAGCTGAGTAAATGGGATGTGATTGACATTTGGTAAGAAACAAAGAGTAGCAGTTTAACGACACTTGTCGTAACCTCGTTTTGTCTTCGTGCACAACAGACTCAAATTTAACAGTCTATCTTATCGCAATTGCATATTTCGTAATGGTACACTTTTAAATTACACTATGTTGTACAAACACGGTCAGATACGTTAATAATATCTGAACAAAACATTTTCAGCAGAGGTTTTGTACTTACAATTGTTTTCTAGCGTTCGGAAAAAGGAAGCGTCATACACCCAGTTTATTTTATTGCAGGGAGATGCAACATGACGTCATTCGAATACCGACGTAATTCAAATAAAAAAAGCCTACCGCTCCAGTCTGCGCGTGCCAGTATCAAACTACATATAGCTAGATATTGAGTAATTGTTATGACATGATTAATATCTTACACCGGTGTGTAATAATTTATGACATGATATGATATGACGTTATGATATGATGTTATGATCTGACATGATACAATATGATATATTATGATATAATATTTTGGGAATAACTGGTTACTATCTTAAGATATCGGCTTTGTCCTGCGAAGGCTAGAATGGCGAATGCAGAGAGGCTCTTCCGAGCTGCATTCGCCATTCGACCTGAGCAGGATAAAACCGATATCTTATGACGGTAACCAGTTATTTCGTTTGTCCTGCAATCCTACGGGAATAGTCGAAAATAATTATTTATTTAATTTTTGTGCAAGCAAATAGAGTATTGTTAACCTAGCAAAGCTTTTGCCGTATGACGTCATACAAGATACATGACGTCGTTTTTTTTTAAAACGCTAGGTACATTCTGTCACATTCAAAACGCGTTTCTAAACTAGTGGATAAATAAATAATAATAATTGTTATCGCAAAACTAAACGTTATTTGTATTTACTGTACTTATACAAACGATTTAAAGAATATATTTGTTGAAAATGTAATCTGAAATAGTGAATCTGAATCACATGACCTATATTTTTGGTCATTGACCGAAAATATGGATATTAATCTAGTCATCATATCTTGCCAATGTATACGGTGATTGCGGGTAAATTATTATATGGTATGATATGATATGATATGATATGATATGATATGTTATGTTACGATATGTTATTTTTTGGTCTTTGTAATCTTTAAACGGTTTATTTCTGCATTCGTCTGCTTGTTGTACCACGCCCTAGGATTACGTGACGTCACAAAATGTCATCAGTTAGAATTCATTGCAGGGAATTATAAGAACTGGTACATTTCGATTCTGATAAACAAAACAGGACTGCACGAGTCGTATGGATGTCATTATGTAATAAAACAATTCTGCACCATATTTCGGGGAATATCAGGTTTGATAATATGTTATGTTATGTTATGCTATGTTATATGTTATCTTATGGTATGGTATGTGTTGAACTTATAATATGTTATGATATGATGTTATGTTATATGTTATGTTATGTTATGATATGATATGATACGTTATATGTTATATATAGAATACTAAACGAGCTTGCCTGTCATACCATCTTTATGAAACGAGTGAACAGTTTTGGTATCTGACGAGCGAAAGCGAGTACTGTTCACGTGTTTCATAAAAATGGTATGACAGACAAGCTAGTTTAGTATTGTATTTATTACAAACCAACTGCAAACATACCGCAACGCAGAAGTAAGCAGATGTCGAGACCTACTACATGTTATTTTTCTATGAATTGGGTCAGCAAGTGATCTAAGTCACACGTAAACTTAAATGACGTCACAATGAGCAACGAGACGTCAGCAATGTACAGTTTAGATGTTGGCATGAAGCTTTTGTTAATTGTCAGTTAATGAAGTGTTGAGATTCACAATCATAACTGAATTGTTGATCGGACCACCAAAGATTAAGCTGAGTAAATGGGATTGACTAAATCTGACGCTGACATTTTGTACATAGATATAGAATACTATACGAGTTTTCGCTAGATATCATTTTTACGAAACGAGTGAACTAAAAATGATATCTAGCGAAAACGAGTGTGGTATTTTATTTATTACCCTCCTTTAAATCACGCAAATTATGAAAAATAAATAAATCAATCAATCAATTTTGTAGCCTATTTCAAGACCGGATGTTGATTTGCATAACTAGCCGGTGGACGACTACATACCGCCGCATTGAGAAATAGTTCGTTGTACTTCCGCTACTTCTCAGTGACGTTTTCAGGGGAGTGGTGTAGACGTACTTCCCGATAAATTTCCATCGGGTTTCATTTTTTAATTTAAAGAAAGCTGTAAGGTACATGCATCAATATATGTTTATTTTCATATTGGGTGAAAAATGGGTAAAACTAATGCATAATTCCATATTTTAACAATTAAAACGCCCCCAAGAAACATGTTTCCGTTACGCCACTGGTTATGCTAATAATGATGAATTCACAAATCACAACTGACAATAACAATTTGTTGACCAAAAATCGAACCAATAAGAGATTAACAAGTGTTTTTGCAGTTAAAAATGTGTAGCTTGCAAAAGAAGATGAGTTCACAGGAAAACTAAAGTTACAACTTTAAGGTCGACGACAGTCATTTTTCGAGCCCTTGTTTTGGCTTTGTACACAATAAATATAGCATATCTTACCGTAATTTCACTTGAAATCCATATTTCGTAAAAGGTACAATTTTTCAATCACAGAATTTTCTTCAAACACATTCAGGTGCTTCAGTAATGTTCGAAAAAAAAAAATCAATAGGAATTTTGCATTGGATTGTTTCCAGCATTCTTAAAACGGAAACGTCATGTACCCAGTTTGTGGTTATTGTAAGGAGGTGCAAAGTGACGTCATTGAAATTCTGACGTCATTCAAATTCAAAATTAGCTATATTATTACAATGTATCGCCACATTAAAATAAAAACTGGTCTACTAATCTTGACCCCTGTTAAATTTCTACAACAAGCAAACAACGCTGTTTACAGGTCGGTATATTTTACTTTTTCATAATTCTACAAAAAATATTTATATAGTAAAACTTGTGGAATGTTGACAACGTAATTTTTCATGAATGAAAAAAAAAGTCCCGGTAGACTTACTGTCCAACCAATCATAATAGCCTTGCTTCATTGTCAACCAATGAAAAGACGTACATCCGGTACGACCCTCGTGGTGCGTACCGTATTTGTACGACACCGCTATACGTTCACCAGGTGGGTGATAAAAAACAGTAACAGGTCGACGACAGACACTTGCCTCAACATCGTTTTGGCTTTGTACACAATGGGCTCAAATATAACAGCCTATCTTATCGTAATTTCAATTCATGGCCATATTTCGAAAAGGTGCACTTTTAAATTACACTATTTGGTACAGACACAGTTAGATACGTTAACAGCAATTTTGCACTGAATGTTTTCTAGCGTTCTGAAAAAGGACGTGTCATGCACTCAGTTATTTTTTTTGCAGGGAGATGCAAAGTGACGTCATTCGAATACCGACGTCGTTCTAATTACAAACTCATGTCAGTCTGCGTGTGCCAATATTACACTAGTTAGATATTGAGTAATTGTTATGACATGAACAATATCTTACACTGGTGTGTAATAAGTTATCATGTTATGATATGTTATGTTATCTTATGATATGTGATGTAATCTTATATGTTATATTATATGTTATGTTATATGTTATATGTGGTAATATCATGTTACATTATGTTATGATTTGTTATGTTATACGTTATATGCTATGTTAATCTTAGTGTTAGTGTTAGTGTTTGTGTATGTGTCTATTTAAGAATTGACCGCAATTATTTTTTGGTTCATGCAAGTATGAACGAAAAAACGATGTGCACACTGTATGATCCCGCGTAGTGGGTCATACAAAAGTGTGCACATCGTTTTTTCGGTTCATACTTGCATGAACCAAAAAATTATTGCGGTCAAATCTTATAATTAAATTTATATGCATACTTTAACAATACATAACTGAATTTATTTTGTTTCACTTTAAATACGCCTGTAGTATTGTTTGTGTAAACTTCATTGATACTTATGTCGCGTAAGAATGCGAACGTTCATTCACTATTATTTGAATCAGGTGATGTTTTGTAAATGACGTCATTTCCTCTAGCTGCTGTGCATTTTTACGGAAGGAATTGTCCTATTCGTGTTCAGTTTATATTTTATGAAAGTGAAAGAAGGGAACGTGTCTAACATTTATGCTGTCTGTGGAACAGTTTAATTTTCGCTAACAGCTGTTGAACATCGCTTACAAGTAAGTTACAGGCGTGAAGTTTCCTACATGATTTTTTTGGCCAACGACAGAGTCTCATGTCATGATTAGCGAAGGGGGGGGGGGGGGGGGGAGGTAGTAGGCGTGGCTTAATTTTTTTGGGTTCATCGAGATATGAACGAAAAAAAGTAAGCACCTCTGGACCAATCAGATTGCCGCAAAGTGTATAGACGCAAAGAAAATTTAATTATATGTCTATGTCAATAACAATGTTAAAATCAATGTTAATTTTATGTGATATGTTATGCTATGAGATGATATATATTATGATATATTATATGTTATGCCGTTATGATATGATATGATATATGAATTGATATGATATGATGTTATGATATGTTATACGTTATGATATGACATGTAATTGTATGTTATGTTATGTTATAATGTTATGATATGGTATATTATGATGTTATGATATAATATAATATCATACATTATGATATGATATGGTTATATGATATGGTGTTATGATGTTATGTTATCTAGGATATGTTATATGTTATTACATGTATGTTATGATACGTTACGTTAAGTTACATTATGTTATGATATTTTACATGTAATGTTATGCTATACTATGTTATGCTATGCTATGCTATGCTATGCTATGCTATGATATGCTATGATATGCTATGATATGGTATATGTTATGATATGGTATTTTATATTGTGTTGTGATATTGTATGTTGTTATATGTTATGTTACGTTGTGGTGTGTTATCTTATGATATGTTATGGTATGATTTGGTATGGTATAATATGGTATGTTATGACATGCTATGGTATGTTATGATATATGATATGATAGGATAGGATAGAATAGGATAGGATATGATAGGATATGATATCATATGATGTTATGCTATATCATGTTATATGTTATGATGTGTTATATTTTATATTATCTTTATGTTTCTTTGTTTATGTTTATATTTATATTTGTGTTCATGTTCATGTTCCTGCTTGGTTATGTTTATGTTTGTTTGTTTTTAATGTTAATGTTAATGTTAATGTTTTAAAATTAATGTTTATGTAGTGTTTGTGTTACATGTTTATGTTATGATATGTTTGTTATATGCTATGTTATGATATATGATATGAGATACTGTATGTCATGTTATGGTATATGATATGTTTTATTATGCTATGTTGTGTGATATGATGTTGTGATTTATTTTATGATATGATGTTATGTCATGTCATGTTATGTTTTATGCTATTTTATGTTATGCTATGCTATGTTATGATGTGTTATGATGTTTTGTATTATGTTAGTGTTATGTTTATATTATTTTTTGTGTTTATGTTTATGTTTATGTTATGTTTATGTTAATTTTTGTGTTTATGTTTATGTTTGTTTGTGTTTAATGTTTATTTTTATTTTAATGTTTTAAAGCTAATATGTTTTTGTTTGTTATATTTTATTTTATGTTATGTTATGTTATGATATATTATGTTATGTTATGTTATATTATGTTATGTTATGTTATGTTATGTTATGTTATGTTATGTTATGTTATGTTATGTTATGTAATGATATCTTATATATTTTAATATGATATATATGTTGTGATATGAATTTATCCTATCAAATGGTATGTTGTGCTATGGTATGATATGTTATATTACAATATGTTATGTTATGTCATGCTATATTTTATGATATGATATGTTATGTTATGTTATGTTATATTTTGTATTATGTTTATCTTATGATTATGTTTATTTTAATTTTTGTGTTAATATTTATGTTAATGTTGATGTTGATGTTAATGTTAATGTTAATGCCAATGTCAATGTCTGTGTGTATATAAGTTATGTTATGTTACTGTTTATGTTATGTAGCGTTGTGTCGTGTCGTGTCGTATCGTGTTATGTTTATGATATGTTATATGTTGTTATGATATAATAATATATATGTTAAGATATGATATGTTATGATATGATCTGTTATGATGTTTTATATGTTTTAATACATTTAAGTTATGATATGTTAATGTTTATGTTAATTTTCGTGTTACTGTTTATATTAATGTTAATGCTTTTTTATGTTTATGTTAATGTTAATATTAATGTTTGTTTTAGTGTTTATGTTAATGATAAATTTTATGTTGATGTTAATAGGTTTGTTACTATTTATGTTAATGTTTATGTTTATACTGATGTCAATATATATGTCTATATCTATTGCAATGTCAGTGTCAGTGTCTATTATGATATATTTATGTTATGATATCTTTATGTTACGATATGTTTATGATATGTTATATGATAGGTTATGATAATGTTATATTTTATATGGTTATGTCATATATTTTATGTCATATGATGTGATATGATATACAGATTTGATATGTTACGATATTGTATGTTATGAAATGTTATAATATGATATATAATTATATGTATGATATATGTTATGATATGTTATGTTTCGATATGTTTTATGTTATGATAATAATATGTTATGCTATGTTATTTTATATGTTATGATATGTTATGATATGTTACATTACATTATGATATATTATGATACATGTTACGATATGTTATGGTATATGTATGTTTATTTTAATGTTAATGTTATTGTTTGCATTTGTGTTAGTATTAATGTTTATGTTAATTTTTATATCAATGTTTATCTTTATATTAATGCTGATGTTAATTTTGATGTTTATATTAATGTTTTTGTAAATATATTTATATTAATATTCATATTTATATTTATATTAATGTATGTGTCTTTATCTATGTCTATGTTTATGTTATGATCTTTTTATGTTATGTTATGTTTATTATATTATATGATGTTATGATATGATATATGTTAAGATATATGTTATCTTACAATATTATATGTCTTATAATATGTTAATATTTATGTTAATGTTTATGTTAATGTTTGTGTTTGTGTTTGTATTTGTGTTAGTGTTAGTGTTTGTGATATGTTTATGATATTTTATATGATATGTTATAATATAAGTTTATGTTATATATTGTATATGATATGATATGGTATGTTAATGTTATATATTATGTTATGTTATCTTATGATGCGTCATTATATGTTATGTTATGATACGTTATGTTACTATATACTATGTTATATTATGATATGCTTTATGTTATGATAATGATATGTTATGTTACATGTTATGATACGTTGTGCTATGTTTAGGTTATGTACATATTTACGTTTATGTTAATGTTAATGTTAGTGTTTGTATTTGTGTTAATGTTAATGTTTTTTCATATTTATGTTAATGTCTATGTCTATGTCAATGCCATATATATGTGTTAATAGTTATGTTATATGTTTATCTTATGATAGGTTTATAAAATGACATATGAAAGATATGAAAGATCCACAAAACACAGACTAAAATAATCTTTAATAGATCTTGGATCAAAAACAGAGAAGCTAACACTTCGATGGATACCCTGGCACTGTAAAGTGGCTGGACACGAAAAAGCTGACAAGTTAGCGAAAGAGGGATCAACGAAAGAACAAGTCGACAACAATATCTCTTCCAAGAAGCTAAATCTATCATAAAGTCTACCATGAAAACAAAATGGAGCAAACATCACCCACTCTATGATAAACACGATGCCTATTATCAAGTCGGCCATAGAGAACAAGTAATAATCTTCCGACTAAAATGCGAACACAACAGACTGAGACATCATTTGCACAGAACATTCAAAATTGGCGATTCCAAAGACTGGCCTTGTGGACAAGCGGCTGAAACACCCGAAGATATTCTACAACACTGCAGCCTACACAACACATCCAGACAATTAATATGGCCAAACACAACACTCGCCACAAAACTGCATGGAACAGTCACTGAACTAATGAACACCGCCTCTTTTGTGTGAATGACTGGTCTGGTGATTTGACTGACGAAGAACGAGAAGAAGAAGAAGATATAATATGTTATATTATGATGTTATATGTTATGATATGCATGGTATGTTATGGTATGATATACTATGCATGATATGTTATGATATGATATATTATGATATATGTTAAGTTACGATATGTTTTATTTTGATATGTTTAAGATGTTGTATGTTATAATATATTATATTTTAATACAGTTGTGATAATATAGTATGTTATGTTATCACATATTATGATAGGGTATGTTATGTTATATGTTATGATACATTATGTTTATGTCAATGTTTGTGTTGATGTTAATGTTTTTATTAATATTTATGTTCGTGATAATATTTGTGTCTGTGTTAGTGTTTATGTACATAGCAAGACATGTCATGATATGATATATGATATGGTATGATATAAGTTATATGTTATGATAATAATAGTTTACGTTATGTTATGATATGTTATGATAGTGTTTGTCTTAATGTTGTTACATGTCATGCTATATTATGCTATATCAGAGGCGGATCGGCCCTAAATTTTGCGACAGTTATAAGTTTATTATATATTAATTTTCATTTTTTTTACGATCCCCTCCAAACCTCCCCTAAAGTTCCATTGGCATTACGCCTCATGTCATTGCCCCCCCCCCCCCCAATGGATTTTCTGGATCCGCCACTGTATATTATGATATGACATATATGTTATGATATGATATGTTATGAAATGGTATGTTATGATATGTTATGATATGATATACTGTTATATGTTATATTATGATATGATATGTTATGTTAAGATATGATATATTGTGATATGTTATCTTATGATATGTTATGATATCTTATATTTTGATATGATATTTATATGATATTAAACGAGCTCTCATTTCGTATCATGTTTATGTCCCGAGTAAAATAACTTTCAGTTGTTACGAGATTTAATTATGATATGTTATGATATAATATGTTATATTATATGTTATGATAATGATATTTTACGTTATGTTATGATAATGATCTTTTACGTTATGTTATGATAGTGATGTTGTGATATGTTTATATTATGATATGTAGAGATTATTGTACTAGCTTTTGTGTCGTACAGATGTTACGAAACTAGTGTCTGGATTCTTGTGTTGCTCGAGCCGAAGCGAGCGTACTACGAGAATCCTGACACGAGTTTCGTAAAATAAGTACGATTCACAAGCGAGGGTAACAATTTCTTTATTATCCATATTGTCCATTATTTTTTTTTTATGAACTAACAAGGACCGTGTCAAAACCTTTCAAACATAACCAGAAGGAGATATAAGCGATTACACAGAGGTAAGTCAGGGGAAGCCACATTATGTTATGACGTCGCTTCCCAAAATGAGGTCATTCGTTGGTCATGTGAAATCGTTTTGACATACGTGTCGTACTGGTTATATGTCACTATATATCTTGAACTGTGTAGATAAGTTATGATGTCATGATATGATATAATATGTTGTAATATGATATGTTATATGTTATGATATGTTATGTTACGATATGGTATGTTATGTTATAATATTTTATGATATGCTAATGATGATATGTTATGTGTGTTATGATATGATAGTTTTGTGATGTTATGATATGATATATGATGTGATGTGATGTGATGTGGTGATGTGATGTGATGTGATGTGATGTGATGTCTTGTTCTGTGTTATGTTGAGTTATAATATGTTTTGCTATGAGAGAGGGCCAGGACGGAAATATAGGGTTTTTTCCCCTCTATATTAATAACAAATGTGGCTTGTGACCCCCTCCACACACACACACACACACACACACACACACACACACACACACACACACACACACACACACACACGCGCGCGCGAGGTTGTAACCCCACACGAGAACGTGTTCCCCTCCTCCACTTCAGATATCGTTCCTACGAGTCTATGTATAGCATATGACCAATGACTCTGGTAATCATGTCCTATACGGGGTGGGGTGTCCATACACAGACACACACACGCGCGCACGCGCGCACACACACACACACACACACACGAGGCTGTAACCCCACACGAGAACTTGTTCCCACCCTCCACTTCAGATATCATCGTTCCTACGGGTCTATGTATAGCATATGACCAATTACTCTGGTAATCATGTCCTGTATGGGGTGGGGTGTCCATACATATATACACACACACACACACACACACACACACACACAGACACACACGCGCGCGCGAGGTTGTAACCCCACACGAGAACTTGTTCCCCTCCTCCACTTCAGATATCGTTCCTACGAGTCTATGTATAGCATATGACCAATTACTCTGGTAATCATGTCCTGTACGGGGTGGGGTGTCCATACACAGACACACACACACACACACACACGCGCAAACAACCACCCAGCCATTACATACATACACACATAGATGCCATACATATACAATGACACACAAACTATCACAAAGAATAAATAAGTAACCGCCCCCACCTTCCCGGAGTATATCCCAACAACTACCGAAACAACATACCTGTTTATAAATACTTGTGTGTATAAAACAAACTAACAAACAAACAAACAAATATATTGTGTGTTTCTGTTAAAGAAAAATGGTGGTGCCCATGACTCATTCACACGGATGCAGTTATGTATCAATAGCTACGGTAGGCTAAATATTTACCTCATTGATAAATATACATAATAGAAAAGTTGTAAACCGAATTATAGCTAGGTGAGATCATTTCCTTTCCCTCTGTTCGACCGACACATAATCCCTGTATTGTATTGGGGTGTACCTGTAACGCGGTATATAATATTCAATATTAATTACCAAGGCGGGTCTAGGATTTGACCAAAAACAAGGGTACTGTCATAATGTTTTTGTTTACTTTACTTATTTATGAAATGGTGGAACCATAATTATTAATGAAGTACAAACTTGGGATACACATATTTAAATGAAAATAAATAACTGAATAAATAACTGAATGAATGAATGAATAAATAAATAAATAAATAAATAAATATAAAAACTAAAATAAAAAATACAATACCTATTATAGGCTATATACACCAAAAGAATATGAGGCGCGGATGCAGGAATTTTAGCAGGTGTGTGTGTGTGTGTGTGTGTGTGTGTGTGTTTCTATGTTGTGGCGAGCAAAGTTTATAGGGGTGTCGAGTCGTGCTCCCGTGGAAAATATATTGAAAACCCCCCACAAAAAAACCCCAACAACAACAACTTTGCGTGAGCAGGGAGGGGTTTCAACCTCGAAAACTCTCCCCTGTACACGCGCTTACAGGGTGAGGTGTTGGGGTGCGTCCCCTTGATGTGCCTCTAATATTCAGTGTTCAGCAAATGAATACGTTGTATTTATTTGTGTTTATTAGGGGACATGTAATATCTTCGTCGGCTTGGTGTTTAGGAGGAGTATTGCCATACACATGTGTAATGTGTATTATAAGATAGAATGAATGAATGAATGAATGAATGCATGTTTAATGACACCCCAGCACGAAAAATACATCGGTTATTGGATGTCAAACTGTGGTAATGGAAAAACAATGTAATGATCAACATCAATGTAAAAATTCAAGTGTCAAATAAATGAATGAATGAATGAACGTTTAACGACACCCCAGCACGAACAATACATCGGCTATTGGGTGTCAAACTATGGTAATGCAAACAAATAAGGTGATGATCAACATCAATATAAACATTCAAGATTTAAGTAAAAACAGTGTAAAGAAATGTGCAAAAATACAAATATCACAGATAGATACTGACTTTTACTCAAAATTTCAATTTGTGCTGTATTGGCCATTCTCAAAGAGAATGTTACACCCCTGCACCACGGTGAGGTTACAGCACGCGCAGGGGTTATAAGATAGTGTACTTTTGAATTTTGTAGGTGGCCTTTCGAAACGTACGCGTGGCACCCCCTCCCTGAATACTTCAGGTACTCCTAATAAATGTTGCACCCCTCCCTGAAAAGATCCTGGCAACGCTCCTGGATATAACGTATACCTTTAAACTTACGTTACTCAGGTACCTAATGACATTAATATGACGTCAGATGATTGCATAATGTATTTAGATTAATATGTACAAAGTGTGCATACCGGTAGTGGATTGTGTGGGAGTGTTATAAGATTCCAAAATATTTTGTTATATAACCACCTGACCTAGATTAAAATGTGATCTCTCAAAACAAATGGCTGCTTAATACATTAAACTTTCGTTAGCCGACTTCGAAAAGGTGATCTATTTCATTTCATTTCAACTTATTTGTGTGCTTATATCCAATTAAGGTTCAAGCACGCTGTCCTGGACATACACCTCAGTTATCTTGGCTGTGGCCAGGATCGTTGGTTAGTTGTTAGTGGTTAGTGAGAGAAAAGAGGGTGTAGTGGTGTTACACCTACCCAATGAGTCGTTAAAACTCGCTCTGGGTTGGGAGTCGGTACCGGCCTGCGAACCACGTACCTACCAGCCTTGTGTCTGATGACTTAACCACGACACTATTAAGACAAGTGGTTAACTTCACAAAATTAATGTGGTAGGTGAACAAGTTTGACTCATGACAATAACTTGCACTAAGAACATGGCAGATTGTTAGATTTATTAACACAATTAACACTTATAGCCTACATGGCAAAAATGCAAAAAAAAAGAAAAGGACAAAATGTGGAATGTAAATTAATATAATATGATTTCGTCATGGGAAAATAACGACGACGCCCTTAATTGATGAATTTAAGTTCACTGACGTCATAATATGGACGCGACAACGGGGAAGACATCATTGTTATTCATTGACTGTTCAGTTACGAACGTACAGAAGATATTTCATTTTATATCATGATACGTGTATGACTCAGTTGAATACATTATGTAAATTACGGTATTGCCAGTCTTAACACTATAGTGGTTAAACTATCAGTTTTAAGACTGGCCCCGTGCTTATAAAACTTTTAGAGTCTAGACAGAGGCGTATCTAGGGGAGCCCCCCCCCCCCCCCCCTACATTGTGCGACAGTTATAATTTTATTATATATTAATTTTTAATTTTTTTTACGATCCTCTCCAAACCTCCCCTAAAGTTCCATTGGCATTCCGCCTCATGTCATTTGGGCCCCCCTAAATGGATTTTCTTGATCCGCTACTGCTAGACTCAAGGCTCTTAATCAATGTCATGGCAACACAATGTAAATTGTACGCATGTGACGTCATTACAGACTGAGTCTAAACTAAAACATTTATAAGCACGGAAGGAAGGAAATGTTTTGTTTAAAGGGACATTCCCGAGTTTGCTGCATTGTAAGATTTTCCCGACTAATAAAATATTTCTACGATCAAACTTACATAGTAAATATATTTTCTTGTTTAGATTATCAGTGTCTGTATATTCAATGTGTTTCCTGTCGTCTTAATATTTGTAAGAAGCCCAAACTGGATTTTGTCTTCAAATAATTTCGTACGTACGAAAAAATAATATTTTGGGATATAAAATGAAATTGTACCTAGTACAAATATAAGAACGATCAGAAACACTAATATTTTGTGCAGAAAAATATATTTGATATGTAATTACAATCGTTAAAAAGTCTCTGTTGGTCGATACCATCTTAAAAGTTGCAACAAACTCAGGAACGACGCGAACCCAATACCTACTTGGGCCCGTGCACTGTGGGATGGTGCATATAAAAGATCCCTTGCTGCTAATCGGAAAGAGTAGCCCATAAAGTTGCGACAGCGGGTTTCCTTTGTCAATAGCTGTGTGGTCCTTAACCATATGTCTGACGCCATATAACCGTATGTGTTGAGTGTGTCCTTAAAGGGATTCCTCTGTTGACTACGTGTCCGAATGACTAAATTTATGTTTGACATTCAATAGCTGATGATTAATTAATCCCGTTTGACCTCTTGTTTTGTACAGTCAAGCCCATAGTTGTATTTCTCGGGACAGCGTACCAAAACCATAAATGGCTATACTGAATATGTAGCCCAGCCAGTAGGAACAATGTTTTAAAGGTATTATATGGTTGGGGGTTTTCAAGTTCAAGTCATTTATTGCGTTAAGTTTTGCAACTTATCAGCATATGTAGGCCTACCATGCCAAAGCCCTCCCTGCTAAAAAAAAAGCTTCTTTTTTTCCCCTCAATATATTTTACGGGAAAGCATAACTCGACCCCCTATAAACGTCTCTTGAAGCAGTCTAGCCCCCCCCCCCCCCCTCCTGCTAAAATTCCTCCACACGCGCCTGATGCCATTTGCAAACGCTATATAGTTGGAAGGGGGAAACATTCACATGTTTGCTTTTGGTATCTCTGTGTGTGTGTGTGTGTGTGTGTGTGTTTGTGTGTGTGTGTATGCGTGCGTGTGTGCATGCGTGCATATATGTATATATGTAGGTGTGTTTTTTGTGTGTATGTGTGTACGTGTGTGTATGCACATGCGTGTATTCAACTTTGTCTACTAATTCCAAGACCGGTGGTGTTGTGTACGTTTATACCTAATTAAATTGTCATACACATTTCGGGGCTATACGTGTGCATGCATGTGCCTTGTGTCAACGCGACATTTTATCCAGCGCATCAACGCAGCTGTGAATTAAAACTATTTCTGCAATGTATCAAAGGAATGCAGGTAATTCAGGTTTGACGTGTGGACGTATTGTGTGCAGGGAGATGTGTTAAAAGGTTAATAACGAGAGTGTGTCAAGGAATACATATGTAAAACGAGCACCAGGTACACTCTTTTTATCACTCACCTCTGGAAACATAATCGATTGTTAAAACGGCATTCGGTGTGAGTCTTATATACTCAGGCACGTGTGCTTCGGGGGTTGATTGATTGAAAACATGTTTTATTGCATAAACAACAAAAGGATTGGGCACAAGTTTGACAACTTACTTGGCTCTCTCCTGTATACATACAATATAATGGCGACAATTACGTAATAATAATATAACAGTAATGTATACATACAAAATTTGTATACAAATGTATTTTAATGACAATCAAATTGAGGAAAAGAGAGTTTTATGTACAACAGGATTTTGAAAGAAACTAAACAGAAACAAAGAAGTACATGTGCCTTTAAGTTCAAACCATTAGACTATTTTAATCAAAACGATGTGTTTGTTTAATAAAATTTTGAACACAAATAAATATTTTTTAATTATAGAGATCACTTAAAGTATTTTGACCATATAAAAGCATTCGGGGGCTGTGTGGGTGGTGGTAGGGGGGTCGGAAGTCGAAAGACTAATGCTTGAAGCAAATTTTCTTCTTTTTAAAAAATATTTTTTCAGGGCTAGCATGACCTGAATCTCCCTAGAAACGTCGGTCGCCACAGGCTAGAGTCCTCTCCCCTACACCCCCCCCCCCCCCCCACCCCCGCGTAATACTGATACTGGTTACGCGAAAAATATAATCCTACATAATTATACATTTATATAGTAAAATATACAATCATTCCCTTAAACATGTAACATAATAATATAAAGTTTGTTTGATTTAATCACACCACTAGATTACATTTCATTAATCAGTCACCGGCTATAAGATGTCAAAATCTTGTCTGTGGGATGGTGCATATAATAGATCCCTTACTACTAATAGAACGTATAGCGGGTTTTCTCTCTGAGACTATAATATGTCAAAATTACCAAATGTTTGACATCCAATAGCCGATGATTAATAAATCAATGTGCTATTGTGGTGTCGTTAAAAAAAATAGATTTTAGATTTTAGACACGTAGTCAGAGGAAATCAGCCACGTGTTTCCATTAGTAGCAAATAAGAGAATCTTTTATATGCACATTCCCATAGATATTACAATATATACCACGGTATTTGATATACCAGTCGTTGGGCGCTAGTTGAGATGGGGGAAACCCCAAATAGGTTTGCTGAGTAGGTTCGCTCCCACTACCCAACCACGTCAAGCGAGCGTTCTGAGGCCTATTTCAGAAAACATTGTAAGTTTACGTCTGCGACTAGCAGTTATACCAGGCAAGAAGAAGAAGAAAATGGTTTATTTAACGACGCACTCAACACATTTTATTTACGATTATATGGCGTCGGACATATGGTTAAGGACCATACAAATATTGAGAGAGCAAACCCGCTGTCGCCACTTCATGGGCTACTCTTTTCGATTAGCAGCAAGGGATCTTTTATATGCACCATCCCATAGATAGGATAGCACATACCACGGCCTTTGATGCACCAGTCGTGATGCACTGGCTGGAGCGAGAAATAGCCCAATGGGCCCACTGACGGGGATCGATCCCAAACCGACCGCGCATCAAGCGAGCACTTTACCACTGGGCTACGTCCGCCCCTTTATACAAGGCATACATTTTTAAGTGTTTGGCATCTATTTCACGAAGAAATTTACATCATTACAGAAGACGGAGCATTTTAAGGACAAAAGAAAATGAAAAACGTCTACTTTTAGCTATAATAGTAGTAAAAGAAAATGTGGTTTTGTCGTAGATTTACGTTTACGTGTAAAACTAGGCTTTCGGTGTTTTGTTAAATTGGACCCTGTTGTTTAATGATTGTTGTCACTGGTTTTCAATTGTGATTCATATCTGTTTATAAACAGATCAGTCAGGTAGCAGCTGTAACACAGTTTCTGACTCCGGTCATATAATAGTAATACCAGTTTCACGCACATCTATATATGGTTTCTTTCGTTTAATACGTTACATAAAACTTATTGAAGCGGAAGTAGGTTCCAGTAACATTCAAGTAATGTCCATTTTTCTTGTACTTTTTGATTTGACAAATTGTCCAGATCTACGTAAGTCGTGCGTAATGTTATAATGTATGTCTGTTTGATTATAGGATATTAACCGAGCTTCCATTTCGTATCATTTTTTATGTCCCGAGTGACACAAACATGATACGAAATAGTAGCGAGTTTATTATCATATTTATTACCCATATTCGATCTTAATTTATACCACTCAACTCGTTTGGTTGACGTTCCTGTTGTAGTCCACCAATCTATGACATCGAAATGTTACGTCCCACTTGGCTAAGTCCGGGGTGGGCGTGCCTGAACCTCTGTGGATATGGGCACGTAAATAGAGTTCCCATTCCCATCTTCTCTTGGTAAGGAGTCATCCAATATTCCTGTACATATTCAGTTTGCTTCTGTGTCAGTCTGTCCATTTTCCTGTCTCTCTTTCTCTCTATCTCTGTCTCTCTTCTGTTTCAGTATCTGTCCCTATTCAGGACCGGAGAGTAGCCCAGTGGTAAAGCGTTCGCCTGATGCGCAGTCTGTCTAGGATCGATCCCCGTCGGCGGGCCCATTGGGTTATTTCTCGTTCCAGTCAGTGCACCACGACTGGCATATCAAAGGCCATGATATGTGCTATCATGTCTAAAATGATGCATATAAAAGATCCCTTGCTACTAATGGAAAAATGAAGCGGGTTTCCTCTACGACTACATGTCACAATTACCAAATGTTTGACATCCAATGACCAATGATTAACGTTTAACTGTCTATATTCTCTCTTTGTCTCTGTCTCTTTGCGATAGTTGTGTAGTTATCAAATTTATCATAACAGATATCTGTTTCAGATGTTTAGCAACATATATTTAATATTAGTTTTATTCTGCAATGAGTATTATTTGTATAAATGTATATTATTTGGCATATCAGGGCTGTAGCTAGGATTGTTTTTGGTTGGGTTTTTTTTTTTTTTTTTTTGTTTGTTTGTTTGGTTGGGGTTTTTTTTTTTTTTTTTTGGGGGGGGGGGGCAACTGAGTAGTTAATAGTCTAAAACTCCTTAAACGGTTAAGAAGAGAATTTTCTTTAAGTTTCCATGATGCTTTCCGGATTTTATGCCGCCCCCCCCCCCCCCCCCCCCCCCCCCCCCCCGCTAGCTACGGCCCTGCATATTAACCGTACTCCCACATCCCCTCTCAAAAACATCCCAAACTTGTTACGTTATGCTTTAATCACTAACTTGTTGATTTGTTAATGGACCACGTATACATGTACATAACTTGTTTTCCAACCAGTTAGACGCCTTGGGACATAAAATGCTTACACGAATGGCGCCAAAACCTCTGCCTTTATTTACACGTTAAAATCTACAATTATACCGTTTTCCTTGAACATACCAACAATGAACAATCAACTTTGTGGTTGCGTAGTTTATAAACCGGTTTCAGATCGCAGCTGTGTTTTGTAAAGTGATCACCGGTTAATGCTCCGCCAGAGTAAACAAGTTCTGTATTTCCGTTCTAACTGTATACATATACCTATGAAGTATGTGACACTCGAGTGAAAGGTCAGTATCGAGGTCGTTTCCAGTTGGTTTTGTACCCGATTCGGATTTTCGTTTTCCTTTTGGGAGGAGCCTTGAATCTACGTTTGACGACTTGTTTTCGTGCTTTATATCCAGTTGAGATTCAAGCACGCTGTCCTGAGCACAGCTATCTGGCTAGCCCGAATACTCTGACTGTAAGAGGGCAAGACGGACATTTGGACGGTTATTTAGCCCTAAGTAGCCGTCCAAATGTCCGTCTAGCCTTCTTGCAGTTAGAATACTCGTTCTACTATATTGCCTTTCGGTCCAATGTCCCTGCGCCTGCTGTAACCTCACCGTGATGCAGGGGTGTAACATTCTCTTTGAGAATGGCCAGTACAGCACAAATCCCCTTGTTTTCTTCGAGATACAATTGAAATTTTGAGTAAAAGTCAGTATCTATCTGTGATATTTGTATTTTTGCACAGTTCTTTACACTGTTTTTATTTAAATCTTGAATGTTTATATTGATGTTGATCATCATTTTATTTGTTTGCATTACCATAGTTTGACACGCAATAGCCGATGTATTATTCGTGTTGGGGTGTCGTTAAACATTCATTCATTCGGTCCAAGGCCCCGTTTTATGAATCGATTTAGGGCTAATTTAGGCCCGTGTGGGGCACTGTAATTTTACCTTTATTTATATAGAGAAAGAAAAAACCGCGTATAATTTCGTCTTCGGAGAGGGGGGGGGGGGGGGGGGAGAGGGGATTTAGCTCAGTTGGTTGAGTTATCGCTTCAGGTGCTTGCGTCGCAGGATCGAACCACCTCGGTGGATCCATTCAACTGATTGGGTGTTTTTTTCTCGTTCCAACTAGTACACCACAACTGGTCAAAGACCGTAGTATGTGCTTTGCTGTCTAAGAGAAAATGTAGCGGGTTTCCTCTGATGATTACGTGTCACAATTACCATATGTTTGACATCCAATAGCCGATGATTAATTAATCAATGTGCTCTAGTGGTGTCAGTAAACAAAACAAAAAATTTAATTTATCAAGGGGGGATACAGACCCCCCCCCCCCCCCCAGGGTTCCTACGGGTGCACTTAAGGTGGTTTTAGCGTCAAGATTACTTCGAAAAACGGGGCCCAGAACAGTGGGTTAGTAGTTGGTTGTAAGTGAGAGAGAAGTCGCTGTAGAGGCCTTTCCCACCGAGTCGTTAAAATTCGCTCTGGATGGGAACCGGTGTAACGTGGTACTTTAGCTCCCGTAGAAAACCGACCCTGGTATTCTACGTAGAAAAGTGACAGGGGGACAGTTTTCTACGGGAGTCAAAATACCACGTTACACCGGTACCAAGATGAGAACCCAGTACCGGTATTTACCGGCCTGAACTATGTTATTTTCATGGCAACTAATAAAATATAAAGCAAATATTTAAGTACATGAATAAGATTCCGTGTAGATGATGGATATGTCTCTGTGGGATAAACTACATTTCATATTTAAATATTCATTTGTTTTACAACATAACATATGTGATTTACATCGAGAGAAATATTAGGTTTAAGTTTCTTTATGCCAAACTGGTATTTCTTTTCAAATTGACGGCTATTGTTTTCATGGATACGTGACGTATGTTTTTCAGTTTTGATATGCTCGAGTAATTTGTAATTCTTTATCACAAATAAAATTTTGGAAATGTGCAAGAATTATAACGCACTTTTAAAGATGTGCACCTTCGCCAAAATTGCTAGGTTTTCATAAATACCAACTAAATTGTAAGGATGTTTTATAATTTAGCACGCTTCAACTGATCACGAATATAAGAACGTAGTTCATTCAGACCGAGCTTAAAAACCTCCGCCAGACTGGTTTATGCGCTTCACGGTAAACCAAATGGCCACGTTGGGAACCAGTCAAATAGTTCGCGAACGTTATCCGACTGAACTTGGGGACGTATTCACTCGTCTCCGGAAAGGGTCGGGACGTAGCCCAGTGTTTTTTTTTTTTGGGGGGGGGGGGGGGTTTGTGTGTTTTTTAAGCGGTCTAGGATCGATCCCCATCGGTGGGCCCACTGGGCTGTTTCTAATTCCAGCCAGTGTTCCACAACCGGTGTAACGAAGGTCGTGGTATGTACTGTCCATTCTGTAACATGCTGTATATATATCCCTTTCTGCTAATCGGAGAGTAGACCACGAAGTGGCGGCAGCGGGTTTCCTCTCTAATTATATAACTGGTGCTTAAACATATGTCCGACGCCATATAACCGTAATTTAAAATGTATTTTTTTTAATTTATTATTTAACGACGCCGCTAGAGCACATTGATTTATTAATCATCGGCTATTGGATGTCAGACATATGGTCATTTTGACACAGTCATAGAGAGGAAACCCGCTACATTTGTTTTTAGTAGTAGCACAATCTAATTAAAATTAGCTCCACTATTACATGTAATAGTGGAGCTAATTTTAATTAAATTGGTAGTAGCACGGGATCTTTTATTTGCCCCATCCCACAGACAGGATAGCACATACCATGGCCTTTGATATACCAGTCGTGAAAATGTATTGAGTGTGTAGCTAAATAAAACATGTCTTGTTTTTGTCTCCAGATTAAAAAAAAAAAAATTCACTGGGCATAACCAGACGGATTTTAGGTGATTACACAGTCAGAAATGTATTGCACATGACTATCGGTGTGCGACGATATCATTCCATGTAAGGAACCATAAATACCATGTCATGTTATCAAAGGGCCAAGCATTGTTTAATTGACCACAATATAGCTACTTCCCTGTCATCGATTTTTACTATATGAACCCGCCGTGTATTACGTTTCATATAAGGAAATAATAACACTGGTAGACTGATGACATAATCACAAGAGAATGATCATAAATTACCCGACATTATTTGCCATTCCTGGTTATCAGACAACAGGGAAAAAATACATCAGAACTCGGTGACATCGAGACTATTCCGCTGAAAGATCTGATCGACCGACTTTACATTGGTCAAAGTAGCCGTCTTGGAAATGTTGATGTATTAACGTAAACAATAAACACACACATGTTTGGAAAGTTTTTTTTTTTTATATATTTAGATAATGAGAATGATAGAAAGAGGGTGATAGATGAGGAAGATGAATAAAAGGTGAATGTGTGCGTGCACACACAGACACACACATATACACACACACACACTACACACACACTACACATCTATACACACATACAGCACGTATTATACTAGTTCATCAAGATTAACCTTGAGCGCAAGCGCATATAGACAGTACAACGCGCGCGCATATACACAGACGCACACAACACAAACCACACACATATAAACACGATGCGAAAGCGGGTGGATGGATAAACAGTAGGTACTGGCCCACACAACTCGGAATATTATACATCCTCCAGCTGAAAGGTGAATTAATACAGAACCATCACCCACCACCCCTAGCCCGAGTACTCTGACTGTAAGAGAGCTAGACGGACATTTGGACATAAACACGCTCTCATGAATGATAGAAAGAGGGTGATAGATGAGGAAGATGAATAAAAGGTGAATGTGTGCGTGCACACACAGACACACACACATACACACACACACACTACACACACACTACACATCTATACACACATACAGCACGTATGAGAGCGTGTTTATGTCCAAATGTCCGTCTAGCTCTCTTACAGTCAGAGTACTCGGGCTACCACCACCCCCAATAGCTATTGGCATCTTTAAATGCCACGCACACACATACTTGCACATACGCACGAAAACAGTGGCTTGGTGGAGGTATCAAGAAAGACACGATTTTGCGCCCCACCTAACCAGAGAAATACGATATCCACTCTCCACCCGCAAGTTTCACAATATTATATACAAGGCATGTACAATATACATTAATAACATCTGATGTGAAGCATAACGAACAATGCTACATACGTACGTACACACACACACACACACACACACACACACACTCTTTCTGTTTCTCAGTCAGTCTCTCTCTCTCTCTCTCTCTCTCTCTCTCTCTCTCTCTCTCTCTCTCTCTCTCTCTCTCTCTCTCTCTCTCTCGGGTGTGTGTATGTGTGTTAAAAACAACAATAGGATTTCTTTTTTTAACTTTGTGAAACGGGGTCGCAATACACACCGTATGGGTGTTGAAATGTACACTGGGCGGATTAGTTGATGTTCGTTCCACTCATTAACAGGTGGTGTACAGCTCTCGTCAAACTCATTCACAGGTGAAATACGAGTCTTTTCATCTGTCGCATCTATTCGGTAAGCAAGGCTATGTGTGACAAGTGTGTCAGGGACGTGGTACAGAGTGGTCGTGTTCTCGCATCGTCTTGTTAAATCTACCAGCGAAATGCTCCTCGTGCTAATGAGAGCTATGACGTCAACACGGATGTTAATTTCAAGCCGAATGGAGATGTCACTTTCCTGATCTCGCAATAACACGTTAACGTTCAACACCTGTCCTTCAGCTTCTGAATAAACATCTAGATCTATTTTTCGTCTCATTTACCTCGTCAACAATTATTTGCAAACAACCGCAGCCTTGAACCTACTAGTATATAATATATTTTTGAAAATATATTTTTAGATGAACAGTGTGACCAGCTAAAAGCTACTCTAGAATAAGATGTTAGAACAGATGATCCAGTTCTGTTTCGTACCTATGCCATAGCGTGTTTCGCTTTCAGTTCAATATGCTCGCTTATCTAGAATATATTTTATATTTAAGCTTGTAGAATAGATGACCCAGTTCCGTTTCGTACCTGTGGCATAGCGTACTTCGCTTTCGCTTCAATATGTTCGCTTATGTAGAATATTTTTATATATTTAAGCTTGTAGAATAGATGATCCAGTTCTGTTTCGTACCTGTGACACAGCGTACTTCGCTTTCGCTTCAATATGTTCGCTTATGTAGAATATTTTTTATATTTAAGCTTGTAGAATAGATGATCCAGTTCTGTTTCGTACCTGTGACACAGCATACTTCGCTTTCACTTCAATATGTTCGCTTATGTAGAATATGTTTTATATTTAAGCTTGTAGAATAGATGATCCAATTCTGTTTCGTACCTGTGACACAGCGTACTTCGCTTTCGCTTCAATATGTTCGCTTATGTAGAATTTTTTATTTTTATTTAAGCTTGTAAAATAGATGATCCAGTTCTGTTTCGTACCTGTGACACAGCGTTTTTCGCTTAAAGTTCAACATACTCGCTTATCTAAATCACATGCACGTATGTTTTTTTTTAAATTGAAATAGCAGTCTATCAAAATGTTGGATTTTAAGACGATTTACGCAGGTGTTGAATTTGTAACATGTTAAACAAATTTAATTGTATTTGAGGGACCGTCTCAAAGCTCCAACACATCTGTCCCTAGACATATGGGAAGACATATGGAAAATAAATAAAATAAAATAAAATAAAATAAAATAAAAATAAATAAATAAATATATAAAATAATTAAATAAATGATTTAAAACAACATCAACAAAAAAAAACACAACCTAACAAAAACAACAACAAAAACCCAGTTGAATGAATTACCCAACTGTTTTATCAGATTCACCGAACAGCACCAGAAGAAAAGGGCAAACACCTGTCCGTTTTGAGTTCTTTTGTATTTGTATTTCTAATTACTCTTCCCCAGTTCAGTTTCTAAGTCAACGGAAGTGTTTCAAAATGCAAACACGTCGCCAAATTATCCTTTTCTTTGTTTGTTTTTGTTGCCATTGCAGTAGAGAAATATAAAAATGAGCTCCTATAAATTGTTGATATTGTAGGGCACACGGAAACAATTGACGGAGTCTATACGGAAGTCATTAAGGTGTCTGTCAATCAACATGCTAGTGCACACCATCGAATTGACATGGTGTACCGAATGCCGTGTTATTAAAGCGGTCTGAGACCCAATAAACCATTTTATCTAGAATCGGACACGGCGAAAGCAAGTAGATCAGGAGCGCAAAGCAAAGCTTCTAACGTGTGTGTGTAATATTTTTATTCAGAATTATTTACGGGGGCTAGACCCCCCCCCCCCCCCCCCCCCCCCCCGCTCATCGTGCCTGAGAATTACTAGGATCTAAAAACAAATTGACCGATTTGGCACACCCAAATATCAAATCAGCTGGGAATTACGTATTTTGTATTAAAATTATGTCATGTATTTTTTTAAAATTAAATTACCTCAGTGTAAGGCCTATTTAAAGAAAGAAAAAAAACACGCGTCTAGAGGTCGTGATAAAAGAAAAAACAAAGCACACTAATACTATTTCATGCATTATCTTTTGGACAAACTGCCAAAATAGTGTCATATATTGACAATGTTTTCACACCAACAATATCTCTCAGTGGAATATTTTAGCCGATTTCCAAGATGGATGGATGGATGGATGAAAATATACGATAGCAAAAAGGAACCAATAATTAAAGACCATAAAAATGATGACCAGTCTAATTCAGCGATTACGTCCAAATATCTTCAGGGTGTGGACCAAACGTGATGATACCCGCAGCTGGTGACACCTGATGATACGGGTACACAAAACGCGTCTAGAGGTCGTGATAAAAGCATTATTCTCTACCTGTTTACAACACGTATCAAATTTCCACGTACTACCAGGGCCGTACCTAACCTAAAATAACTGGGGGGGGGGGGGGGGGGGGGCAGTAAAGAAATAATCAGATATAATATATTAGAATCTTCTCTAGTTAGACCTAACAACAACGACGACGAAGACAACAACAACACCACCAACTACAATAAATAAAGAAATAAAAAGGTGCTTTTAAACTAAAACACCGACCTCGGTGGTGTCGTGTTTAAGCCATCGAACATAAGGTTTGTACGTACTGGGTTCACAGCCCGGTAACGGCTCCCACCCAGGGCGAGTTTTAAGAACTTAATGGGTAGGTGTAAGACCACTACACCCTCTTCTCTCTCACTAACCACACACACCTAATTCACTTTCCTAGACAGAAAGCCCAGGGCCCCGTTCCACAAAGCGATCTTAGCGCTAAGATCACCTTAAGTGCATATGTTAGCTGTGCAGTTACGGTGATCTTAGGGCTAAGATCACTTCGTGGAACGGGGCCCAGATAGCTAAGGTATGTGCGCAGGACAGCATGCTTTAACCCCAACTGGATATAAGCACGAAAATAAGTTGAAATGAATGAATGAATGAATGAATGAATGAAAGAAAGAAATGTTTTATTTAACGACGCACTCAACACATTTTATTTACGGTTATATGGCGTCAGACATATGGTTAAGGACCACACAGATTTTGAGAGGAAACCCGCTGTCGCCACTACATGGGCTACTCTTCCGATTAGCAGCAAGGGATCTTTTATTTGCGCTTCCCACAGGCAGGATAGCACAAACCATGGCCTTTGTTGAACCAGTTATGGATCACTGGTCGGTGCAAGTGGTTTACACCTACCCATTGAGCCTTGCTCACTCAGGGTTTGGAGTCGGTATCTGGATTAAAAATCCCATGCCTCGACTGGGATCCAAACCCAGTACCTACCAGCCTGTAGACCGATGGCCTACCACGAGAATGAATGAATGAATGAATGAATGAATGAACCAAAACAACAGAACATTTTTATGCTTTTGGGCGAGTGTTGGGGTAGCTACCGCTTACCCCCCCCCCCCCCCCCCACCAGCTATAGGTACAGCCCTGACAATCAACAGTCAAATAAAACCCGAGTTTATTCCACATCCACCCTAAGTCACTGTTCAAATAACACTTGACATACTAATAAAGATGTCAGAATACATTCCATTTGCATAGTTTTAAATGATCACAAATGTATATATCCATATCCACATTCCTGTTGATATAAAACAGTGGAATTTCGCTTTCAAGAACTCGAGATTCACGTCAGAGATATACATATGTAAATACAAAGAGTTTTGTTTGACCACCATCGTGGTCAAGAAAGATATGTCGGAAATACCTCGGTTGGGTGTTTCTTAGTTATCTTGGGGCAACGCCATTTAGAAAATGTTGTTTTCGTACCTGGTCAGAGGGTACAAAAAAAAAAAAAGCATTTTATGATAACAGTAATATAGTGCACCTATTCATCAATCTTTGTATATTTGCAGCTGTCACAATTAACATACGCATGGCACTTAATAGCCGCTGATTAAATAATGTTATGTTTAAAATGTGTTTAAACAAATATTATTTATTTTTCTAGATTTATTGCATAGCTTAAAATAGCCGTCAATGCTTCTTTTAAAATGTTTAGGCAAAATAATCAAATTTTAAAAAAGAATTATTATAAAAATAAAATAAAATCGTACATTACAGTATTACTATTAGGAAATCTTGAACAGTATTCCAATATAGATACGAGATATTATGCCAGAGGCGGATCTAGTGGGACCCCAGGGGCCCGCCCCCACTAAATTTTGCGATAGTTATAATTTTATTATATATTAATTTTCATTTTTTTTTACGATGCCCCTCCAAACCTCCCCCAAAGTTCCCTTGGCATTCCACCTCATGTCCCTGGAGACCCCCTAAATGGATTTTCTGAATCCGCCACAAACAAAACAAACTTTAACTCTAACCCTGACCTATTATCTTGATTTTTTATTTCGTTTAATGACCTTATTATTATTTAATTAACACAATTAAGTAACTGTGGCATAACAAGAGTGGCTGATGCTCGAGAGTAAAAAGAAAAATATTGACGCCCATCAAAAGACCCCCCCCCCCCCCCCCCCCACACACACACACACACACATACAACTCCACTCGCCTTTCACACTCACACTATTTGTCCTTCTAACCTTACTACCACTTGTGTAAATATTTACCTTTGTTTGACACACAACAGGCGATGTATATTTCGTGCTGGGGCGTCGTTAAACATTCACTCATTAATTCATTATAGTTTTACTGCAGTACTACTGTATGAAATATATTACAGTTTTTATCTGATCACGGGGCGGGAGGTATCCCAGTAGCAACAACGCTCGCTTTATGCACGGTCGGTTTGGGATCGATTGGGCTATTTCTCGTTCCAGCCAGTGCACCACGACTGACGACTGGTATATCAAAGGCCGTGGTGTGTGCTATCCTGTCTGTGGGATGGTGCATATAAAAGATCCCTTGCTGCAGGAAAAATGTAGCGGGTTACCTCTAGCTATGTGTGTGAAAGAGAGAGAGAGAGAGGGAGAGACAGACAGACAGACAGACAGCCACAGAAGCAAACGAGTGGGTGGGTAGACATAGGGAAGGGTGTAACTTATCTTCATCCAAGTGCGGATTCGGGTGTGGGGTAGGATTCGGGTGCTGGGTGGGATTCGGGTGCTGGGTGGGATTCGGGTGCGGGGTAGGATTTGGGTGTGGGGTAGGACTCTGGTGTGGGGTAGGACTCGGATGTTGGGGTAGGACCGCCGAACATTTATTTAGAAAATCTTACTTTTCCTAATTATAACGCTTTAATAGTTATTCAATGTTAATTACTACTAATACAATTAATGGTATTAAAATTAATGGCAAAATAAATTAACCCCCCACCCCGCAAACCCCCCCCCCCAAAAAAAAAACAACCACCCACAAAAAAACCACCTCAACACACAAAAAACCCACAAACAACAAACAAACAAACCCCCCAACAAAAACAACAACAAACAAACAAAAACAAACATAAATAAAACGTTTGCATATTTTGGTACAATTTATATCACAGCCACTAATCAACACCCCCCACCCCCACCCCCACCCCACTCCCACTCGAAGATAAACATGTACGGGTTGTGGGGGTTTTATTTTTTGCATACTATAATAATTATAGTAAAGGTTAAAAATATGACTTGTGCCCCCCCCCCCCCCACTATGGAGGCCGTGTCACTCCCCACTAGAGACTGCCCCCCACCCACCCCCTTCCAGATATCGATCCTACTATTTAAGCGTCTGCTGATACCAAGAGCTAGCATGGTTCCCGAAGGGAAACGAGTTGGGCCGAAGTGTTCGCAACGGTAATGAAAACGTCAATAATAGTTTGACGTCACGATGTTACCACAACTACAACTAATGGTCCCAGTCTTTCTGTAAAAGAAAGTAATTTATGAGTTCGAAAATTGGTAAGTTACACCTTATATCTTCATTATGCCTAGTTGATAAATGTTTAAGACAAATGAATTGGTAAGTTACACCTTATATCTTCATTAGGCCTAGTTGATAAATGTTTAAGACAAATGAATTGGTAAATTATATTGTTTAATTATGTGAAAAATTACAATTAATGCTTTGAACTCTAGTATTCTACTGAATATTCCACATAAGCAACCTTTTCTCTCTTTTGGGGGTGGGAGTGGGGGTGGGGGTGTGGTATGGAAAAGCCTCCCCCTCCATTACATGTACTATAGTAAATATGTGTACTATAGTGACTAGTCAACATCGTATAATATACTTTTTTCCTAACCTTGGACTGAGGCACTACTAAACCCAATAGTTCTGCCAGTCTGTAAAGTTCGAACTATAAATTTAAGTTACATAATACTAATATTATTTACTTTATTTTCAATGGCCATTATGGACAATTATATAGCTTTATTGAGAAACAAATGTTACTGAGAGAAATATTTTTATTTAATAGGGAAATAGCTAATTTTTCTTTACATCGACATATGAGAACTGACGAAGAATTGGGCATACGACTGGGACAACTAGCTGGGTGCTATTTAATTTGGGCGCTACCTAGCCTAAATTAAAATAGGAGGAAGGTGTGTGTGTGTGGGGGGGGGGGGGGGGGGGCAGTACCCAAGGAACCAAGGCACAGTCAACAAAAGATCTCCAGGTAGGGAACTTTTGTCTAAAACTGATTTTTTTTTTTTTCGTTTTATTAACTGTCTCCCTTGCAACCTAGCTATGTAGTATGTAGGCTTTGGCTATATTCTAAACTTATTTGTTTTTGTTGTTGATGAACGTTAACTTCGGTTGTCAAATATCTAATGGGCTCACACGGAACTCCTCAGCTTATTCTTCGGGTTATATACCGTTATCGACCGAGGTGTTTCGAATGGCATTCTCTGCAAATTCGCGAACTGACGGAAATATCCGATCCACAGTTGCCGAAGTGAAAGCGAGGCGGTACTGGGAAACCACTGACAAATAAATAAACAATATGGCAGCCGCCATGCATTTTTCGTAACGTGTACCAAAAAAGAGGTTTTCTTTAATTATTGAATGAACTAACACATTCATACTAGTCATGAGTTACATGAGTATTTGGAAGACAAGGCCTCATTGTTTAGTGGACAATCGATTTTCCAGCGATACGAAGTTAACTTGGGCGGGGCCAATAAGCACCACTTTATACGGCGATGCATTGCAGCAGCTCTGTCGCCGTACAGAATATTCCAAACAGAGGTTACACAATCATATGGGTTACTTGGACCCATGTTTAGACCAAGGACCAGATTTCTGGCACGACAATAAGAAGCGTTCATCAGGTATTTAGCTTTCAAAATCATTAAACAAATGGGATATGTTGAAGGTGTTCGGTCACTCGGTCTGTATAGATAGTTTATACTGTGTAGAGCTGGCAGGTGCGGTAGCTTATTAAGATACACTTTACTACTATAATAATTGGGACATGGATGTCCCGGGTCAGGCCACTGGCTATCCAGAGACCAGACCCGGGACAGACATGCTCGAAACTCCAGTGGTATATGAGCATGTTAATAAATATTGGATTGGATTGGGACATGGATGAAAAAAAGCCCATGTTATGAGAATATTGGCCAAATCAGCATTTGAATGGGTTTTTTTTTTGGGGGGGGGGGGGTTGCAATAAAAATATGGCTGAAAGAGTGATCATAACATATTTTTATTTATTCACGACTACTCGAGGATACAGTCTGGCGCCAAAGTAAAAAACACTGTCCGACATACGGTGCCAAGTGAACTATGACAATAAACAAGTCGGGGTCTTGACATCTGTTGTGTGATTTCGTTTTAGAAATCTGATTAGGTCCAGAATATTACTTCGACTTCGACTTCTCACTGCTGCTAATAACTTGGTGACTTGAGCTGATTTTCAGTGAAAAAAATGCTCTTTTCGCCAGCAAAATTAGGGCCTGGAGATAACACTATAACAAAAACACAGAAATGCTGCCTACCACCGATTATTTTTACAGTTAGTATTCATTTAAATATTATATTTCTTTCTTTTTTTCCACAGCTTATAATGTAACTACACCAGATAAGTCTAAAGTATCATGGCACGAACCCAATGTAATGTTTTCTTCTGTGCAGTCCCTGAGCACTGCGGCAGATACAGAATCTATAGCTTCGTCATTATGTAAGTATTTTGGATAGAAATTTGTGCAGGGGTAATGGGGGTTTAGACAATTGGGTGGGCCCAGTGGTGGATCCAGAAAATCAATTTTTTTTGGGGGGGGGGGCCTAGTGACATGAGGTGGAATGCCAAGGGAGGTTTGGAGGGGGATTGTAAAAAAAATGAAAATTAATATATAATAAAATTAAAACTATCGCAAAATTTAGAGGGGGGCCCCCCTAGATCCACCTCTGGGGCCGCTTCACCCATGGCAGTGGCTGACAAATTCTTAAGTTCAAGTTCTGATTTTCACTATTCGATGGGGAAGTATGAGGTTCTCTATAAACAAATAAACATGTCTATATAAATAAATATTTTTTTACACATGTGGGGGTAGCGAAAATAAAATGGTAAATTTTTTGTATACTTGTGAAAAAGTTATTTGGGAGTGATCCCTAAATTAGGGGTGGGGAAAAGCCCTTTTTTCATGGTCTGGGACCGATTCTTGATCTCCAAGACTGATATTATTTTTTTTTTAAACATATGTTTGCTGGTCCCACTTCTGTCATTCTTGTTGGTCCGAAGCATGTGGGCCTAAATAGATATTATATGTATTTATTTAGACTGTTACAAAATTTATGTGATGAAGTTTTTATTATCTTTTGTTTAACTTGACATTTAAATTTTTTAAATTTATATTTTTATTGCTTAATTTGTTGATTTATATCGGTAGAAACTGTCTTATGTAAAGTGCATATATGCATTTTGTAAATGCTTTTTGTATGTGTGTGTGTGTGTGTGCATATGTGAACATTATTTTGTGTTTTAAATGGTGTAATAAACAATTTGTATATTTACAGGTGGTGGTGCCAGCAACTTTTGTTATTTATGTTCAACAATGGAAGAACACGAAAGAAACCATTTACATTCTGTAGGTATTTGGACAGTATCCAATCATAATAGTCTTATTTACTTGCTAGAATACAAAGTGTTTTTTGTTTAAACCTTAAGATTGGTAGGTACTGGGTTCAAGCCTGCTCATGACTCACACCAAGAGCGAGTTTCAATGACTTAGTGGGGAGATGTATGGCCACTATATCGACTTTGTTCTCACTGGGGCGAGACGTAGCCCAGTGGTAAAGTGCTCGCTTGATGCACGGTTGGTTTGGGATCGATCTCCATCAATGGGCCCATTGGGCTTTTTCTCTCTCCAGCCAGTGCACCACGACTGGTACATCAAAGGCCGTGGTATGTGTTACCATGTCTATGGGATGTGCATATAAATGAACCCTTGCTGCTAATTGAAAAGAGTAGCCCATGAAATGGCGACAGCAGGTTTTTCCCTCAATATCTGTGTGGTCCTTAACCATATGTCCGACACCATATAACCGTAAATAAAATGTGTTGAGTGTGTCGTTAAATAAACCATTTTCTTCCTTGTTCTCACTAACAGTTAACCATTAAACCCTGTTATGAACAGACGGCTCTGGCTCTAGATGTAAACTGAGGTGTGTGTGCCCAGGACAGCATACTTGAAAGTTAATTTGGATATAAGCATAGAAATACATTGGAATAAATGAGTGGATGAAAGAAGTTGGTTACAATTTTGGAAATAAAACTTTTTATTTCATGATTTTACAAAAAAAGTTAAGTTTGTGAGAGCACAAGACGTATTTTGTAATGAGCACAGAGAGGTATATCCATATATTGTTATGGTATATACAGTCATGCCAACAAATATTGGTATAGTATTATATTATAGTGATTTCCCTAGAAATTAGGCAAGGCATGGTAGACCAAACACTTTTGGGGCATTTTCGGGGCACTTGTTTTTCATTAAAAATACAATTTTTTAAAATTAAAATAAACATTAATGTAAGTTATGCACTTGCTTTAATAAATGAATGGCAACAGATATAAAAGACATATTTTATTAGTTAATAATACCTTTTTGGGTGTTTTATAAAGACTTTTTTAGAATTAATTACTGAAAAAGGCTTGTTTAATCTCAGGGCAGCATGGCACTGATTGAGGCAAGATGGTGCTAGACTATTGAGGCATGGTGCTGCACCATGCTAAAACAAACTAGGGAAAACACTAATATTACCACAAGCTGGTCTTTTAATAATGTTTTTAAAATGAACATTACTGTAATTTTTAAGGAAATCATCAGCAATTATAGGCCTTGAATTTTGCAAATTAGAGGGCAAGGCAATTTGGTATAGACCAATGGAGATATTTTTTAGGCCTTTATGGCCAGAAAATGGGACAACAAGGAAAACTTCAACAACAGGTGTCTTAATAGAAAACAGCACACATTTAATGTAAAGAAATGTAAAGTTTCATGTTTTCATAATAAAATAACTTTCAGGAGTTGTGTTTGAATATGAAGACTAGGGCCTCCATGAGTACTCAATCACGCGTCGAGTCTAGCAAGACTTGAGTCCGTTCACAGGACTCAAGTACTATGCCAGGAATAGGACTGGATAACATTTTAACGTACCTATATCCAATTAAGGTTCAAGCACCGTGCAAGGAAGAGCATTCTCATTTAATTATAATTTTTGTCATTTTGCCATATGCTTGCAGCCGGTTACATTAGAGGGCTATGAGAATGTCTGCAATGCAATACAATGGCATGATTTGGCATCCATGTTCAGCGCTGGAATTAAGATGCATAATACTATGTTACTTTATTCTTCAGTCTCATTATCATCTACCAGGTACTCATGTCCGGGTTGGGTTTGAGCCTCGAGTACTCGAGTCCAGTATTTTGGACTCGTGGAGGCCCTAATGAAGACCAGTTAGTACCATGTAAAATAAGGCACTGCCAGTTTGGCCATGAGACTATGTTTAATTTTGAGGGCATTGAGGAACGTGATTATGGCAATTTGCTGCATAGCCATCATTAAATTCAAGCCATACAATGATGAACTTTATTCATGACAAAATAAATTTCGTATTTATACTTCACCATTTTTTCTCTTTTTTTTTCTTTTTAGTGTCCTCGAAAAGCATCTATGAGAATGCTGAGAGCTCGGATTGAGTATATAGCACCAAAGCCAAAAGTAAAGAGGAAGATACTGGAGCCGGCTCTCGTCACCGACGTGTCTTACAAAGTGGTGGTCTGGACAGGAGACATGGCCGAGGCCGGGACCAATGCCACTGTGAGTTGATGATGAGAATCAGATGTTTATAGGATATTAAACAAGCTTCCGTTTCATATCATGTTTATGTTCCAAGTGAAATAATTTTCAGTTGTAACGAGCTTTAGTGAGTGCCAATGGAAATTATTTCATAAGGAACAGGGCTAGCCCTGGGTTTCTAGTTTTGTTCACCCCAAAATTCGCTAATCTTCAATTTCTTTCACCAATTTACCAACTACATTTTGGCATTTTAGTCAAAAGATTTTATTTTAATCTCATGCTTTATGATAATAAAGTATATGCTCAGATGTATTTATTATTCAGTTTACATCTTGTATGACATTGTTTTAGGGGGTCTATTTTACATATCTATGGTAAGTACATAATGTTTACATACATATATTTAACGAGTTGTATCATTCAGTATGTGTGCAAAATGCTGGAATGAATGTAGTCCCACAGGACCCAGTTCCCTTTTAGTTTTAATACATTTAAAAAAAAAATATAATGAGATATAAAAATAATTTTAAAGTGACAAAAGGAGTTAATGTCCAATTATGGAACTGTTCAACAATTACATAACGTAAGATCTGACTCTTTTTATTTTTTACCCCTGCCTCCATTATTACGTTTTGTAATTATGACAATACTCACCCCTCTAAAGTTATGTAATAATTGTCTCCCATCCACTTCCTTCTTTTCCTGTCATTCACATTACTTTTACCAACATTATAACATTAGATTATCGGTTCTTATTTTGGCTTGGGAAGTGGCCATGTCTCGATCTCCCAACCCCATGAGAAAACAGTTTTTTGTTTTCCTTTACCGGCCTCGGTGGCGTCGTGGTTAGGCCATCGGTCTACAGGCTGGTAGGTACTGGGTTCGGATCCCAGTCGAGGCATGGGATTTTTAATCCAGATACCGACTCCAAACCCTGAGTGAGTGCTCTGCAAGGCGCAGTGGGTAGGTGTAAACCACTTGCACCGACCAGTGATCCATAACTGGTTCAACAAATGCCATGGTTTGTGCTATCCTGCCTGTGGGAAGCGCAAATAAAAGATCCCTTGCTGCCTGTCATAAAAGAGTAGCCTATGTGGCGACAGCGGGTTTCCTCTAAAAACAGTGTCAGAATGACCATATGTTTAACGTCCAATAGCTGATGATAAGATAAAAAATCAATGTGCTCTAGTTAAAACAAACTTTTTTTTTTTTTTTTTTTATCCTTTCTTTTTCTTTTATGCTTTATATAAAGATAACAATCTAGCCTGGGCCATCCCACTAGAGACTGTGCTAAACCCTCCGGATATTGTTTCTGTGCCACAGGCCCATAAGATATGGGCTTGTATCTTTAATCTCTGGTAATAAATACATGTATACAGAAACAAATATATGAAGACAGGCTGTATATATATACATGTAGTGTAACACACATGGGTGTTCCATTGACTGGTACTAATCATACACCTAGAACCTCCAACCTGGACCCAAACGCCCATGTTCTATGTATGTGCACACCATCAATTTAGAAGGGGCAGCTCCAGAACCAACAACGTATATGAAAGAAATGTTTTACTTAATGACGCACTCAACACATTTTATTTATGGTTATATGGCGTCGGACATATGGTTAAGGACCACACACATATTGAGGGAGGAAACCCACTGTCACCACTTCATGGACTACTCTTTTCGATTAGCAGCAAGGGATCTTTTATATGCCCCATCCCATAGACAGGATAGCACATATCACGGCCTTTGATGTACCAGTCGTGGTGCACTGGCTGGAGCGAGAAATAGCAACTCCAGGTTGGAGATGGTAATGGCGAGCAAATGATGAGCAGATAATCAAATTCAATTCTTAAAGGTGTTCAGGTGTTCAGGTGTTCAGGTGTTCAGGTGTTCTGTTTCTTTTCAGGTGTCTATTGCAATAAAAGGAACCAAAGATTACCTTCCAGACATAAAACTTAACAAAGGCCAAAAAGCAAAGACGTTTTGCTTTGTCCAGGGGTCGAAAGAGACATTTTTTGTAAAAGGTCCAGAATTAGGAGAACTGGAATATTTGACAGTTGAGGTAAGTACGATATATATATGAAGAGTTTCATCGCAAAACGTAATAAGCGCCACTATACACACCCAATCCTAAAAACGTTTTTATTTCAAACCACCATAAACACTACGTCAGTTTCTATGCGATCTGCGATATATCCTCAGACAATCGTATCGCATTTTGCTGAAAACTGAATTTGAACTTGTGTTTGTCTACGTGTGAACAGTGTCTGAGTGGTGTTCGCACAATGGTTTTTAATATGGCACTTTTCGCATTTTACAATGAAACTCTTCATATCTTCACCTGTTAGTCGATTTTGGCTGTAAGTCAAGTTCTTAATTTCCTGAAGTCCTGAAAATTTTAAAATTTTTATCCACTGTTTATAAGTCAATCTAAAAAAAAGGGCCTAAAAATATTAAAGCATTTCTTATTTTCAGCCAATGAGAATCATGAATGGCTAATATGTGTAATATTTGAACAAGAGAAAAATGTTTTAGGAACTCCTGCCTTGAACATCAGTATCCCAAAACTGTTTTAGGAACTCCTGCTTTGAGCATGAATATCCCATTTCCAAGAACATTTTATAGCATCAAAAGATAATACTTATTATCTGTAGTGGTTTACCTTACAGCACAGTATAGTATTTATCAATAGATCACTGCAGTATTCAACATGAAACTGATATATGAAAGCATGCGTCATTTTACAATGTAGCAATGTCAAGGAGGATAACTCTGTTGGGGAGAAACTAAACTGGTTTTCATGCCAAAAGTGATTCCTCATGACTACCCCAGTAAAAAGCAGTCTGAACTACAGTGAAACTCCTCTAAAACGGACACCCTCGGGACCAAGTAAAAAAGACCGGTTTTAAGAGGTATCCAGTTTAGAGAGGTTCTCTTCTGTACATATATTTAAAACGGGGCTGCAAAAAATGTCCAATTTTGAGGGAATTCCAGTTTACAGAGGGTCCGGTTTTGAGAGGTTTCACTGTATTTAAGTGCAAGCTGATTGATTAATATATTTATGAAGCTATCATAGATGTGTCAGTGTGCATATTTTGTACCAAGGATTCTTTGAACACCAATTAATGCTGTATAGTGACCAGATTTCAGAATAAACATGGGCAACAGGTGGTTATAGCATTATCTACAGTTTTGTGATATACGTGATAGGCTCTGGTGTTGAAATGACTATATATTAGACACATATTTTCTTTTCATCTTGACCATCAGTTAGAGGTCAGGCTAAGTGTTTATGAAAAGAGAAAATTATCCCAAGTTTTCTTCAGTCTTGGGTCTCATTACACAGATGTCATCTGCTATTAATATCCATGTTAAATTGCCCAATTTCAAATGAACAGGTAACAACATATACCAGTGCAAACATATTTTATATAAGCATTTATTGTCACTCCAAAATTGAGAACATTTCCTTCCGTCTTAGTTTTTTGCTATATGACCACATCTGGCTGTATAGTACCAGTCCAAACAGGTGGTTCAGGAACTGATTTCAATGCACAATATTACAAAATAACATAGGGGAAATCCAGCCAGAGGACTTGCCATTGAAAAATACAAATTGTTTTAATTCTACCACAATTACTAGAAATAAATATATGAACCACAACATATACATGTCACAATTAGGAACTATAGTGGACCGTGATGAATGAACTCTCACCCGAAAGTGAACTAAGTAGTGAGACCGTAGCAGATCATTACACATGTGCTGGGGTGTCATTACTCAAACATTCCTTTTTTTATCTTTTTTTTACCTGTACAGCATGATGGTCTACAGAAGCGACACAGCTGGTATCTGGAGAAGGTCGAGGTGACCAACTTGAAGACAGACCGGACCTGGGTGTTTGTGTGTAAGAACTGGCTGTCTCTCCACAAGGGAGACTATCGGAAGAAGAGAGATCTGGAGGCCCAGGAGAAAGAGAGGAAATTAAGAGGTAACAAAGTACTACCGTCCTTCCTGTTATTCCAGTTATACAGAGGGCATAACTACATGCCTGCTTATTAATTGTGTATATTCAATAACAGATTTCTTCATACTAAATAATAACAAATTTCTCCATGTAAAATAATAATACATTTCTCCATGTTAAATAATAATAAATTTCTCCATATTAAATAATAAAAACATTCTCCATGTTAAATAATAATACATTTCTTCATGTTAAATAATAATAAATTTCCATATTAAATAATACTAAATTTCTCCATGTTAAATAATAATAAATTTCTTCATGTTAAATAATAACAAATTTCTCCATGTTAAATAATAACAAATTTCTCCATGTTAAATAATAACAAATTTCTCCATGTTAAATAATAATAAATTTCTCCATGTTAAATAATAATAAATTTCTCCATATTAAATAATAATAAATTTTTCCATATTAAATAATAAAAACATTCTCCATGCAGGTCTCACTCTGATGGATCTTGCTTTAGTTGATTTACAGTTTTGAAGTCACTTCATAAAAGATTATTTTAAAAGTGTCAAGAGTTATGCAAAAGATTATTAGCCAAAATTAATGTTGATTATTTTTGTCTGTCTGTTGCCATTCTGGTTACTGACAAAATAAGACATACGCTTATATCTGAATGAATTGTTTTATAACTTTTTGTTATTGTTTACGTTTTAAGTGTGCGACTCAATAAAAAAAAGAATTTAAACTATTAAAAATTCTCTAAATAATCAACTTTCTTCAAGAAGTTCTTCCTTAGTGTGTGTATGAAGGCACCGACATCTACATGTATGTCCCAGTGTCACGGCATCCTAGCATAGCTTTGGAAAAACAGACATTCAGTAACCAACATTAATGTTTTGTGGGGTTTTTTTTATTTTAATTTTTAATGGGATTTTCCCCAATAATTTGTGCCTTGAAGAAGGATTTGTGCCCCAGATACATCGTTGCTTTTATAGAAAGATGGTTGTTCTATAGATCAGGGGTGGGAATTCTCCTCAGATCTTCGCATTTTAATCATCCTTTCCTCCAAAATGTGTTGGATGGCACAGATTTTAACCTAGGATTTCAAGAATTTCCGTGACCCTTCTAGATTACCTCTTTTTTTTACAGTTCACCAATTCCCACCCCTGATAGATACCCTATATTGTATGTTAAATTACTATATTTTGGAGAAAGTTACATGTATGTTGAATATTAAAAACAAAAAACACCATGTAGTTTATAATTTCAGGTAGATACAATACTATAGGATGTACATGTATATCAAAATGAACTTTGAAGAAATAACAGTTAATTTAAAACTGAATATTATTGACTTACTGCATTTAGTTGATGGCTTGTTGGTTTTGTTTTTATAGGTGGAATTCGAGGTAATGTTACCAGCATATCTTGACATATATTTTTAGAAACTTACATATATAATGCATGCTTTAACAGGATTGTTGGATTTTGATTTCTGTTTTGTGTATTGATTGAATCTGATATTTCCATCCTCTTACAGTCTGTAGCATGTCACATCCCTTTTGAGATCCAAGTGGACCCAAAATACATAATTAATTAAAAATTTAACCTTAGATGTTGCAATGAATTTCTTTTTTATAAGGTTTATTTTTGGTACCAAATGCATAGTGTTTGTTTTATATATTGTATGTTGTCATGTTAGTGTTAGTTCTTAAAATAAATTCAGCTAGGATAAAACCAAAACCAAAATTGCTTGCTTTTGTTAATTTTATACATTTAGTTGGCTATATACATATATACATCAGTGTTCGAGATTAACGGTATCCTGATATCCCAGGGATACCAGAATTTAATTTTGGATACCAGACTTCAATAACCCAGTATCCCACTGGGATACCATATAATGTTGGGGTTTTTTAATCCTGTGTTTTTATTTTTCACTGAAACAATGAAAGTCGTCATTTACTGGGGAAGTTAAGTAAATAACAGTATTTTCCAGCTCGTACACAGTCTAATGCTATGGCATAACAATATCTCCCCCAACTCTTACCCAGTCTAATGCTACACTGGAACAATAACGGCATAGCAATAGACTGAGAACTGCTAAGTCGCTATTGTTTTTGTTGGATGTTTCCTCCCTTTAAAGTTTTACACATTCAAATTGATACAGGTAGGTTTATCATTAGTAATGTCAGAAACACTTACAGGCTACTGCTAAATATTAATTTATGTCAGTATTATACAAAAATAGATACAGCAAATCTTTTTGCCAATTCCGTTTGATTGCGGATTTTACGAATTCCACGATTTCGATTGCGACGTAGCAATAGACTGGGAACGAGAACAGTGTAAGTCTGTTACGATGTTGTTTATGAATTTCATTTAAGTGGGATACTAAATTCTCACGTGGGGTACCAGATTTTGAAATGTTAGTATCCAACTGGGATACTGCCCAACATTTTTAATCTCGAACACTGTACATGTATATATACATGTATATATGAAATTATGGAATTGTCAGTTAATAAATTGCTGTAAAACTGTCTCTGGATTTTGTGTGGAGGAATCAGGATTTTGGGGCCAAAAATTAATTGTGTCTGGTATCTTTAATATAACATCTAATAGCCGATGATTAGTAAGTCAGTATGCTATCCTGTTATTGTTAAACAAAACAAATTATTAACTTTTCTTTAATATAATTCTTTCTCGTATAAAGATGAAATATATACAACTTTTAACTTTAACAGTACTGTTTTCTCAGCATCACTTTTTATCTATTCTTTGAGTCTAGACAACTAATTATTCATATCCTGAACAACACAGGTATATAACCAAATAAAATTTACATAACTGCATTTGTAGAATCTATCAGAGGGCTTGCCTGAGGTACAACTGGTTATAGGATTGATTACCTTGGGGGCGGGGGGGGGGGGGGATGTAGCCCACGGGAGGGGATGTAGCCCAATGGTAAAGCCCTCACTTGATGCACGGTTGGTATTGGATCGATCCCCATCAGTGGACTCATCTGGCTATTTCTCGTCCCAACCAGTGCACCACGACTGGTATATTAAAGGCTGTGGTATGTGCTAACCTGTCTGTGGGAATGGTGCATATAAAAACATCCCTTGCTACTAATGGGGAAAATGTAGTGGGTTTCGTCTCTAATGAGTATATGTCAAATTACCAAATGTTCAACATTCAATAGCCAATGATTAAAATAAATCAATGTGCTCTAGTGGTGTCGTTAAACAAAACAAACTTTAATTTTAAATATTTGCTTTGAATAATCTCTAACAAGTTTTGTGTGATTAGTGTTAGTGTGAGAAACTAAAACACTAATAGCAGAATGTAAACTTTGTAACAACAGGGTGTAATCTATTTTCACAGACAGATTGAACTATATATTAATTACATTACTTACTAACCTAACACAGGTGATTATTCGATGTAGTTAGTAACAAAATGTAGAGAATACTTTACCTGCTTAATGCCTCTAGTATATTTAATATTGTTTAAAAATTTAGCTTAGATCATCCAATTTTGTTAGAATCATCAGCCATTTTGCCTGATTTGTGTAATTTAGGTAGCAATAAATAGAGGCTATTTCATGTTTTTTGTCATATATGATTTATATCTCATCTCATGAAGTTTGCAATATCTCACGAGTTGCGCTTGCTCGATGAGTGTGATATGATTGCAAACTTCATGAGGTGAGATATAAATCATATTTGACAAAAATGTGAAATTTTCTATTTATTATATAACGTTTTGCAATTCATCTTTATTTTTAAAATACCAGCAGCAAAATAGTTCCGGCTTCCTTACAGTAAAGATAACACTTTCTACAGTGACGATAACACATTTTAGAGTGAAATAGTGAAATTTTCTCTCTAAAATGTGTTATCGTCACTTTGTGACTGATAACACTTATTTCACTGATATTTTAAGATATTTCACTAAATGTTGTATAATAAGATGCAATTTTTACTGTATTATCACCATTCTCAGTGTGGAATATTGTACCGGTATATTGTACAAAGATATTTTAGTTTTCCCAAACTTGTTTTAGCATGCCTCAATAATCTAGCGCCATCTTGCCTTAATCAGCGCCATGCTGCTCTGAGATTAAACACGCCTTTTTCAATAATTAATTCTAAAACTGCATGCCTTTATAAAACACTCGGAAAATGTATTATTAATTAATAAAATATCCCTGTTATATATTTTGCCATTCATTCATTACAGCAAGCACATTAATAACATTTATTTTAATTTCAATAAAAACATTTGTCTTTAATGAAACAAAAAAAGTGCCCTGAAAATGGTAAATTTTTTCCAAAAGTGTTCAGTCTACCATGCCGTGCCAAATTTCTTGGGAAAAACACTAGATTTGTATACTGATGGAAAGAAATAAGGGAAAACACCAACACTAACAACAGTGACAGACTGCAGCCTAAACTCTCATCCAGGGAACATTTTGTTTTCAAAATTTTGATTAGCAATATTTCTAGTCAATTGGAAATTGATTAGCAACTACAGTTTATTGTTTTGAAAATGTGTATGGGTCTTGGAAACTCGTTTAGCATGTTGCGATGTGATACTGAATAAAAATGTTCCCTGTCATCCACAGTGTTACTGACATTCATTCCCACATTCCAGATGTTCAATCTGACATTCCATCTTTGTATTTAATACAGACATTGCATCTTTGTATTTAATACAGACATTGCGTCTTTGTATTTAATACAGACATTGCGTCTTGGTATTTAATACAGACATTGCATCTTTGTATTTAATACAGACATGTCTTTGTATTTAATACATACCATTGCATCTTTGTATTTAATACAGACATTGCATCTTTGTATTCAATACAGACATTGCATCTTTGTATTCAATACAGACATTGCGTCTTTGTATTTAATACAGACGTTGCATCTTTGTATTCAATACAGACGTTGCGTCTTTGTATTCAATACAGACATTGCGTCTTTGTATTCAATACAGACATTGCGTCTTTGTATTCAATACAGACATTGCGTCTTTGTATTCAATACAGACATTGCGTCTTTGTATTCAATACAGACATTGCATCTTTGTATTCAATACAGACATTGCATCTTTGTATTTAATACAGACATTGCGTCATTGCATCTTTCTATTTGTATACTGAACCGCAAAAGAAACGCGACACATGTGTGGCTGAGAAAATATGTTTCAATTTATTAATATACTCTTCAAAAAAAGAAACGCAAAAGGGTACAAATGGGTTATAACTCCGATTTTATGTTTCCTACCGGTTCATGCTTTGTGAATATAAGGTCATTGCATGTCCCAAACACATTCCCACGGTTACATTCGATAAAACGCAGCTACTGTACAATAAAGTTCCAAAATGTGAATATTCGCAAAAACGCAGCCACGTGCAAACCATGTCACCACTGCACGTGCGTTGTCTGCACGTGCAACATGAACACCGACAGTATAAAAGTGCAGGGTGTTCGCTTGCCTGGCCTCTGTATCTGGCCGACAGTTGACAATCCAGGACATGCCACGTCTCAGTGAACCGCAGAGAAACAATGCCATCGGCCGACTAGACGCAGGCGAATCCAGAACGGCCGTTGCCAGGGCATTCCATGTGTCCCCAAGCACCATCTCCAGACTGTGGGACCGTTACCAGCAACATGGATCAACACGTGACCTCCCTAGATCCGGTCGACCACGGGTCACTACCCCCGGGCAGGACCGCTACATCCGGGTACGCCACCTTCGGGAACGATTGACTACTGCCACCTCCACAGCCGCAGCAATACCAGGTTTGCGCAGGATATCCGACCAGACCGTACGGAACCGCCTACGTGAGGTAGGAATTCGTGCCAGACGTCCAGTTCGAGGTGTCATCTTAACACCACAACACCGTCGACTCCGACTGCAGTGGTGCCAGATTCATCGACAATGGCCTCAACTGCGATGGAGACAGGTGTGGTTCAGTGACGAGTCCCGATTTCTGCTCCGACGTCATGATGGAAGATGTCGCGTGTATAGGCGTCGTGGTGAACGTTATGCGGCAAACTGCGTGCAGGAAGTGGACAGATTCGGCGGGGGTAGTGTCATGGTGTGGGCAGCCATCTCACACACTGGCAGAACTGACCTGGTCCACGTGCAGGGCAACCTGAATGCACAGGGCTACATTGACCAGATCCTCCGGCCACACATCGTTCCAGTTATGGCCAACGCCAGCGCAGTGTTCCAACATGACAACGCCAGGCCTCACACAGCACGTCTCACAACAGCTTTCCTACAGAACAACAACATTAATGTCCTTCCTTGGCCATCGATATCACCGGATTTGAACCCAATTGAGCATCTATGGGACGAGTTGGACCGACGCCTCCGACAGCGACAACCACAGCCCCAGACCCTGCCCGAGCTGGCAGCAGCCTTGCAGGCCGAGTGGGCCACCATCCCCCGGGACGTCATCCGTACTCTGGTTGCTTCAATGGGCAGGCGGTGCCAGGCAGTTGTCAACACACGCGGAGGCCACACTCGGTATTGACTCCAGATGACCTTGACCTTGGTGGTGTGTCCTATCACTTACTCACAATGGACTAGAGTGAATTGTGAACAATCCTCCAACATTCGGTAATTATCGGACTCACCATTCAATAATTAAATCAATTCTCCAAATGTTACGACAATGTGGTTTTGCGTTTCTTCTTTTGAAGAGTATATCAAAGATAAATTTTGAAAAATCTGATAAAGTCAATTTATTGGATGCTCTTTGACCACAGTCTCTGGGTCGTTTGCCTGTGTTCAGGTAGTGGGGGGATCCAGCACATCGAGATTGTAGGGCGTGACATGTTCAATACCATGTATGTCCTCCCAGGGTGTTCAAAACGGCCATACACCGTCGGTACATGGAGTGCACGAGGCGGTTCACAAAAGCCATTGGCACCTGTGCCCACACCCTCAGGAAAGCTGCCTCCAGTTGCACATGAGTTGTCGGCCTTGGGACCACCTGGTTAAGCCGTCTCTGGATTTCATCCCACAGGTGTTCAATTGGGTTCAAATCAGGGCTGAGAGCCGGCCACGGCATGGTTCTGATGTTGTGCTGACGCAGGAAGTCCATGGTGATCCTGGCCGTGTGGGGGCGAGCATTATCCTGCTGGAACACATGGTTATGGTGACGCGTGAAGAAGGGCACTATGTGAGGTGTTAGAATCTGGTCAACGTAGCGCTGCGCTGTGATGCCATTCCCTCTGCCTGCACCAACATTTTGGAACAAATGGGGCCCAATTCTCTGATTCAGGCCTATAGCACCCCAAACCATGATGCTTTGGCCACCCCACGGGTCTCTCTCCAGGACACATACGTGTCTGTAGCGTTCACCCCTCCTACGCCACACCCTCACTCTGCCATCCGAGTTGGAAACGCAGTACCGGCTCTCGTCAGAGAAGACTATCAACCTCCATTGTTGATGCCGCCAATGTTGGTGCTGTGTAGCCCACTGTAGTCGTGTCTGACGGTGGCGGGCGGTGAGGACAGGTCCTCGAGCGGGACGTCGGCAAAACAGGTTGTTGGCGGCCAGTCGACGTCGTACCGTGTCGTCACTGATGGGTCGCTGTCCAGTGCCAATGGTCGTGCGAGCTGTCATGCTGGCCGTTCTGAAGCGATCATGGAGGTGTTGCCGGTTGATGTAGCGGTCCTGCCTGGGCGTGGTCACCCGCTGCGGTGACTGTCTGCAGTGCTGTTGGTGTTGATGTACCACTGCTGTAGACGATGGATGGTGCTGACATGGACATTGTAAGCGTTAACAACAACCAGGGCACGCTGCCCGGCTTGCAATCGGCCGATAGCTTGTTATCTCTGCGCTGCTGACAATCGGGTCATACCTGATGCGTGCAAATTACGAATGCCAGGAACGCGGTTCAAGTTGGTTTTTATACCCATAACCTCCACAAGATGCACGTGCATTTCGGTTTTCATGACAATTGTTTGCAACTGCCACCCACGGCCTTCGAGACAGGTGCGTTTTGGCGTGTCATTTCATGGACAGTTGAAAGGGTACCTGCAATTTGGGTCTCAGTCATAAACCAGCATGTCTTGTAATATTGACAGTTACATCCCCGAAATAAATTGTTATAATTTACCATATAGAAATGACATTTAAAAATCTCGCGTTTCTTTTGCTGTTCAGTATATTTAATACAGACATTGCATCTTTGTATTTAATACAGACATTGCATCTTGGTATTTAATACAGACATTGCGTCTTTGTATTTAATACAGACATTGCATCTTTGTATTTAATACATACATTGCGTCTTTGTATTTAATACAGACATTGCGTCTTTGTATTCAATACAGACATTGCATCTTTGTATTTAATACAGGCATTGCGTCATTGCATCTTTCTATTTAATACAGACATTGTGTCTTTGTATTTAATACAGACATTGCGTCTTTGTATTTAATACAGACATTGCATCTTGGTATTTAATACAGACATTGCATCTTGGTATTTAATACAGACATTGCATCTTGGTATTTAATACAGACATTGCGCCATTGCATCTTTCTATTTAATACAGACATTGCGTCTTGGTATTTAATACAGACATTGCATCTTTGTATTTAATACAGACATTGCATCTTGGTATTTAATACAGACATTGCATCTTGGTATTTAATACAGACATTGCATCTTGGTATTTAATACAGACATTGCGTCTTTGTATTTAATACAGACATTGCGTATTGGTATTTAATACAGACATTGCGTCTTTGTATTTAATACAGACATTTCATCTTTGTATTTAATACAGACATTGCGTCTTTGTATTTAATACAGACATTTCATCTTTGTATTTAATACAGACATTGCATCTTGGTATTTAATACAGACATTGCGTCTTTGTATTTAATACAGACATTGCATCTTTATATTTAATACAGACATTGCATCTTGGTATTTAATACAGACATTACATCTTTGTATTTAATACAGACATTACGATACAAATAGTGAATTAAATTTGCTCAACAGTACCATGTGTTCCTTTATTTATTTCTCTCAGGCATCAATGCAGTTATTGATACAACCATTGATAGCGGAATGTTATGTTTCTTATTTAAAGTTGTATTTGTGTTTTACATTAGTGAAATATACAGCTTTACTTTTGCTAGGGATATATATATATACTAATCATATTTGTGCACATCTGTAATTCATGCAATGAGACAGTGTGGTTTGGGACGTTCCACACATCACCATAGTAATACATGACTGTGATTAGATACATGTATGTCTTCCTTGAAACACAATAAATGCATTTGCTTTACTTGACATATTTTTTCCAGATATTCCTAGTGAACGTTGAGTACTGGTAGTATATGTTAATTGATGGAGGATGTCATATTGGCCATAATCCTTCTTGCTATGTATTAGTCACAGACCCTAGTTTTAACCCATGGAAATGGGCCAAGTTTGGTTAATATACAAACCTGTAATACATCTGGATAAAGTTACAACAGAATGAAACGAGAGTCTCTGACGCTAAAACAGAGAAATACACTGTAAAATAGACTAGAGTTCATCTCCATAAGCATTACTTCTCAAAAGTATGTGTGTTTTTAGAATTAAAAAGAAGAAAAGTATTTGGGCATTACAAACAAGGATGACCAGAAATACTTTGGGATGTACGGTATAGAAATTAATGGATAATCTGAACAATAAAATACAAGTAATGTCTAACTTCAATTATCAAACATGGCTTCAGTTGTGAAAAACATGTCGCAGTGTTTAAAAACTAGGGTCTGTCACTTTATGTAACTATTCTAAGAATTAAAGTAACTCGGCTATTTCCATTTCTATATACTTCTCTGGATTATATTAATTCTTCAACATCTTTTTTTATGTTTCATCTTCAAATTTTCTATAAAGTTAACACTCACAGACTTGTCTGTTATCTGTTTTCCTGTTTTCTGGCTGATAGAATAAAATGTCAGAGTATTGAGTTTTAAACATCATTATATATATATATTTCAACCTTCAAAAATGAAGTCTTATTTAAGGTACATGTTGTACATGTACTTGGTCATTTTACAAATCTGGGGCCTAATTCACAAAGGTCTCTTAGGCTCTGTTAATTAGACAACAAAGCATCCTCTTTGCAAGTCTTTTAGCATTGCACTGCGAGATTGCAATGTTGTAAGAGTTTAGTGAATTAGGCCCCTGTGAGGTGTATCTATAGCTGAAACTTAGCTTTCTTGTTTAAATTAGTAGTTTCTTCACACATGAAATGTATTTTTTAAGTGCATGATTGCTTATAAATTATCCAATTCAATATGTTCATATCTTGGAATCAAATGCTTACGTTTGTCACCAGGCAATCAAAGAGAATTGTAGGGTTATAACAATTTGGGTATGCATTTTCAAATACTAAGTTTAAATACTCCAGTATTATGCAAAATGTGGCATATTCCAAACAATAGCATACCAAAACAAATGTCTTAAAGGCATACTGTCACAGATTTAAGGACCTCTCTAAATATGGATAATAAATAAAAATTACAGTAACTGTTGGAAACCAAATCTAGCTATCGCATCACCTTAACTGAACCATGATGGAGTGAAATCCATGTCATCCCTCTCGGCAATTTTAGTTTTTGAATTATGGACCATTGCCATAATTCAATTATTTTTTTACAAAATGTCATTAATAAATGGAGTATGGTGGTTATGAAGATGGTTGAATAAAGTACATTTAGGGACAAATCAAATTATATTTGTTCAGGTAATACTTTGTTAGACCAGTAAATAGGTCAGTGGTCTGTGACAATATGCCTTTAACAGCCTTTGAAAATATTTGTAATTCATTTGCTGGATCTCTTAAATTGTAACTTTTTGTACGTTTTAGTCTGATCACTTCTTGAAACTGATTGTCATATTATGCATCAAATTGCCACATGATTATGCATTCGTATTGCCAAGTGTGGTATCTATTAACTGTGTACTATAATTTTTCTAAAGAGTATGACGTGACGGTTGTGACGGGAAAGAAACGCTTTGCTGGGACAGATGCCAAGGTTTACCTCACCATCTACGGGACCGAGGGATCAACCAACAAAATTCGCCTTGATGCAACCAACGAAGACCCGTTTGAGAGAGGGAAAACCGACAAATTCAACATCAAAGTCAGAGACGTTGGGGAAATTAAGAAAATCAAGTTTGTATTCATCACAACATAACAAAACCAGAATAATAATTTACAGGGCTATAGCTCTGGCACTTGCCAAATTCGCTAATTTTGAAAACAATAGGCACATTTTATTTTAATTTGGCGAAATTAATAATTCCATGCAATTATTGTTATTTTGTCAAGAAATAACTGGGTTTTTACAATTTTTTAAGTTTAATAAATAATTTGGCAACATTTTCTGCTTGCCTAGAGTTAACCCAGCTTTAAATACCCCCCCAAAAACTCCCCCCAAAACCCAATAACAACAACAACAACAACAACAACAAGAAAAAAGCATTCATAAAATACATTTCTTTTATGATCCTCTGTTGTTATTACATCAAGTTAGTCCCAGCCGATCTAGATAGAAATTTTAATAGAACATGTTTTTCTATTTACTGCTATACAATATTTCTGGCTAAAAGATATTTTTATAGTTCTTAAAAATTAAATACTTGGTACTTAATTTGTTTCTTCCTTGGGGAATACAGGTAGTACTTACTGTTTATCCAATGTATTTTGTCAATTTAGTAGTGCAAAATCTTTTTAACATGATTTAATAATGTGCATTATTTTGGAACTGTCAAGTTGATTAATATATATGTATAATCATGTCATTAGTATAATGTTTCATTACAAATGAGTGGATAACCCACAGTTTAATGATACTTTAAAGTCACATACCCTAGTTTCAACCCGTAAAAATGGACACTAAGTTTGATTAATTTACAAATGTGAAACATATTTGGATAACGTTACAACAAAGTGAAATAAGAGTCTATGACATTAAAATGGTGAAATACTCTTTAAAATAGACTAAAACGCGACTACATAACCATTACTTCTCAGACGCACATGCATTTTTTAAAATATGTAAAATGCATTTTGTAGTATTAGAAATACCAGGATGACCAGAAATACTTTGGTTGTACAGAAATAGATAATCTAAACAATAAAATATAAGTAATATTTGATTACAGTGATCATAAACGGCTCTAATAGTGGAAAATATGCCTTAGTGTTTAAAACTAGGGTCTGTCCCTTTAAGGCAACTTTGAGACATCATGGTAATTGCACATAGGGGCATGCAGGTGTGAATTTGAAGTGACAGCTATATGTATATATAATGTCACAGTGAGCCCAGTAATTAATCATTTAACTCTTTTACTAAATAATGATCCTCTCCCCCTCTAAAATGCAGCTGCCTGATAAACTCATGTTTCTGCTATTACCAGTTTGCATTGTGTTGTCGTTTTTAGTATAATTAATTTCTATTATTTATTTACACATTAAAAAAACACCTAAAGAAGAAAGAAAAGAATTAGATGAATATTCATTTTATCAGACATGCAGGACAAAATCTCTGTACTTACGGTTAAAGTGTGAGAATATCAATATTACAGCAATTATTATACGTGTATATTTCTTGAGATCCGACGCCATATAACCGTAAATAAAATGTGTTGAGTGCAGCATTAAATGAAACATTTCCTTTCTTTCCATTTCTTGAGAATTCTGTTGTTCATATTTGGTTTTGTTTCAGCAGGACAATGCTAATTGGCTATTAGTAGCATATTTAATTGTACATGTTATATATCCGGTAGATAGATTTGGTATCAAACAATTATAATGTTTTTCCTAATGAGCAATGTAGCATTTTAATGACAATATTTTTAAGACCAAACATTGTTTTTACATCTGTCTTAATTTTTACAGTTTAAAGTCATTCTAAGTTTTGATTTACTACTTTTGATTATAATAGTGATTGTATTATATTGAAGTACAGCGTATACATGTGTACGTGTCACATCATTTTATATCACATGGTATATAACAGTGACCAGTCAAAACATTTGTAACAAACTGTAATTATTTCTTACAGGATTGAACATGATGGAAGTGGATTGGCTCCAGGATGGCATCTAGATAGGGTAAGTGGACTGAAATTCTACATGCATTATTCCCCAGCCTACTACCAGCTCTCTTGCACTTGCCAGCATGGGTGGTCCCCTCCTCCCATCCACGCCAAACCCGTTTCCTGTCCTGGACAGAGGAGCCGACCTAGGCCGACACCTGCACCCATAACAGGCGTGCACTACAACAGCTTGTTCTGAATGTGCATGTTAAACCCTATGACACGACCTGACCTGACCTGACCTGACCTGACCTGACCTGACATGCATGACCCATAACAGCATACAACTAGAAAAATTATTTGTTTTGTCAAACCAAGGGAATAAAAACTGACATATACATGTATAAAGAATAATAAACAAGTTACCAGTTACTATCATATTTATATCTAGAGTAAAATAATTATCATTTTTCACGAACTTTAATATTAGCAAGTGACAAATGAAAATTATATTTTGAGGGCCATAAATTGGATACTACGGTAACTGATATTGAGTTTGTTATTCCATTTATTACCCCAGCTATTGTTTCTTTCTCTAAAAGCCTTTTACTTTTGCTATACGTAAATATAGAAACAATGTAAACCACTTTACACACTGTTCTGAGGATAGCTTTGACTTTAAAATTGTATTTTAATCATGTTCATAGATAATTTTCAAAAACCAAAGTTCTATTTATTCTGTTAAAAAAAAATCTATAATGAATAGCATTAAAATAATATTTTATTACAAATTTAATAATGAAAACAAAGACGCATAAATGCAAACTCTTTTAAACAACGTGACATCATTTTGTGTGTTTGCCAAAATGTGATAACGTCATCTTTAGTACCGACAATGTCATTGGTTTGTAAGCATCAAATCGTCCAATAGTATTGTACATTACAATAGTCCAGAACATTTCACTGAGAAAATATTAAAATTTTAATATTTTCCTCGTTAGGAGTAACCGCTGAGGTAATAATGTAAAATATAATTTAAAAAATTATGAAAACCATCTCATTGTCTGATATTACATGTTTTAGGCATCATACAAGGTATCTCCTTTGATTATACAAACCACTTACGGTATATAATATTATTCTGACTGATTCTATGAGCCATAGCAATTTATTTAGTTTTTTGCCAATCTTTAATTTATACAGAAACATTACAAATGCATTTATGTATTAAATTATTTTCTTACCCCAGCAGGCACTCATAACGGGGAAAATAAAAATAATAATTTCACTGAGAAATTATCATGCATTGGTTTAACGTACACTACTACTGTACAATTTGACGCCAACAAACCAATCACCTTGTCGGTACTAAATATGACATCATCACGATTTGGCAAAGCACACACAATGACATCATGTAGTTTAAAGCATTTATGTTTACGTCTTTCTGGTTTCAGTGTTAAACTTGTAATAAAATGGTAGTTTAATGCAATTCATTATAGATTTTTTTTTTTTTTTTTTTACAGAATATATAGAACTGGGTTTTCAGAATTAAAGTTAAAGCAATACTCAGAACAGTAAAGTAGTTTACGTTGTTTCTATATACATGGACGTGTAGCCGATGTAGCTATCGAAAATAAAGGCTTTAAAAAAAATAACGAACTCGGTACGAGTTATTATCACATTTATGTCCCTCGTGAAATAATTTTCACTCGGGACATAAATTTTATAATAACTGGTAACTTATTTGTTATCCTCTATATATACATGTATAACAGTATAACATTAGTATACCACAAATTAGATATATGTACTTGTATATAGATTATATCACTTTGATGTAAGGCCATGAATTCAAGGCTCCCCAACCTTGACATGGTGAAAATGGACTGGGGAAAATAAATAATATTTTTTTTATTTATTATTCTGACTGAGAATATTTCCATCTCCAGGTTATCATCCAAGATCCTAAAAACCCAAAGAACATCTATTACTTCTTGTATGGAGGATGGCTGTCCAGAGATGCGGGGGATGGCAGGTTGTGGAGGGAGATCAAGGCAAAGAGGAAATTACCAAAAGAAGTGACCCGAGGTAAACCACGAACACTATGGTACATGTACCTGTACTTTACCTGTTTTAAGCAGGAGGATATTACCATATGAAAATATCTGACTCAATGTAAACCAGACGGACCAGCATTTTATAACCTATGTTTCTAGACTCCCGATAATTGGCACCATTCTCCACCATTCTCTGAAGCCTATGTCGTTTTTATTCCCAACTTTAGAGTTAAAAATTCCCAGTCTGCATGTAAATAATTCCCATTTATTATTATTATATAAAGACATATTTTGAAAATGATACATAACACTTGGCAAACACCCCTTCACTCCCCTATAAGATTTTGTGTCACAAAATACATATATTAATTTGAATAAACTCAAGTACATGAGGTGCTTTTAAAATAAAACTGAAAAATCCCTCTCTTTTTTTATAAAATGATACTAAAACTCCTAAAGTCCATGCCATGGATGAAATAAAACCCTGCAGACTGTTGTTGACAGTTTTAAGGATACTAAAAAAGTTTTTAAAGTTTGATACTACTGCATTGTACTTAAAAATACAAGCTATGTTCAGTGACATGACATTACACATTTCAGTTTGTACTGAAAACAGCCTTTTACTCACACTGACAAATAATGCATCATTTGCACTCCGAAAAATCAATGTTTTCTTTTAGTTAAGAACATTTACCAAATTGCTAAACGTTTTCGTCGTAGTATAATTCTATTCTTAAATATTAATTTTAAAGTAGATATAATTAACAGGTCGAATTTGTGTTGTCGTTTTATCTTAAAATACTTCACAGACCTCTAAAAGTAAAAACTTGTGTAACCATTAAGAGAAAAAAAAAGTTTAGGTCATCATTATGATCTTGTAAATAGTGTCCTAAATTAATTTGTTTTATGTAAGTCAAGGTTGAAATGATAATCCTGGATGAACATAATGGTCAGTAGGCAATCTGATTAAAATTAGCTCTACTGGTTTACCAGTAGATTTAACAGCATTGTGTGGACTCCCATGTCCAGGTGACATTTCATCTATAAATAACAATTTAAATATCGACCAATTACACTTCGCCTTTTATAGCGTTATTCGGGAGCATACAAATTTTAAAAATATCGGGCGAGACTATTTATGCAATAGGCGAACTTGTTGGTCTATTTTAACATTAAAAAACAGGGGGAAAAGTGCAGTAATACTTTGGATTGTATACTAGTATAAACAGATTTTATGGCTATACCATCATGGTTTTTTTTTTTTTTTTTTTAAGTGAATTTTATATAAAATTTTATATTGAAATTAGTTTCTGGCATACTTTGTAATTCACCCGAATCATTTCGTATACCCTCGGCATAATCCCGAATGTTTTCAAATTCTTTTCAAATCACTGGCTTGATTTTGCAAGTAAGTTTTTGATTGGTCGAATGAAAGGTCAACTGGACATTAGCTCCAACAAGGTGCTGTTAGATCCACAGGTAATAGAAATTAGCCAGTGGAGCTAATTTTAGTTAGATTGGTCAGTAGGCAACATTTCAGATGATGCTGTTTACACAGCTAGCTGTTAGGTCTAATTGTCAAAATTAGCTTTTAAAGTTTATATATACAAATGTATATGGTAACTAACAGATACATTGTGTATTTCAATTTCACAATTTTTCGCTGAGGAAACAATCCACTCCCAAAAAACCCCCCAGACAAACCAAAACAAAATTTAATATTGTATGATACTGTACTATTAACTTATTGGTGTTCCTGTGGCATTCCTAACAAAGTTTTAAAGAAGGTTTTCTTTAATTTATGTTTTACTTCAAATGTTTTAATGATAAAATTTATTAAAACATGAGACACATAACTTTTTCCTCAAGACATTCAGCAATTCATATATAATTTTATTTTGTCGTCTATTTTCTTGTTAAAAGAAATTATTTTCATATATATTACCAATGGTTCCTTATTTTAATGCCTACTTGTTTTGTTTTTCTTGAATTAAGTTACAGCAAAGAAAAAATCTAAAGGTGACTTGTACAGGTGTATTTTCATCTGCATGAATGCTATATTCTTGTGCATCACTGTAGTACAATGATGAACAAAGACATTTGCATTATTTTGTCTTTATAAAGCGTGCATGCTCAGTGTTGCTTTACTTAATTGCTTTCATTGAGGTGATCGTATGCAGTATTGTTATCTCGCTTGAATCTTAAAGTTGTCATTGTAATTTTCTTATACATGTATGTCCAAGTACATGTGTTTACATTGAATAACATATGATAATAGCTATATTGCCTACATCGGTGTGTAGTACGGTAGGTTTTAATTCTTGTTTTCAGTAGTTTTCTTGGGACAGTCTTTGTTGGAATCTATCAAAATGATGTCCTCTCATATGAAGTTGGAACTCACAGTGACAAATTAAATCATGTCATTTCACATGAACTTGAAAACCAGAGGCAAAATCACATCCTCTCACATGAAATTAAAAACCGCAGTGCAGTGGACAATTAATACAATTAATACATGTATTTAAAAATATTTTAGGTGACTATAGATGTATCTTCATGTGATTATTGCCTAGGTAACTAATTATATTTGTGTAGCCGGTTAGTTACCTAGCTCTTACATACTTGTACTAGGATCCTGTACATACATTTATTTTCAATCTTTCTTTTGATTGATGACTGCACATCAAGTGTCCAAATAGCAGTCTACAATTTTTGTGTGATACATGAATAAATTTCTGGTGATCCCAAGGTTTGCAACTTTTAATTCTAGAATGTAACGCTTCACAACTTAAGAGATTGACAGTTTGCATGAATTTTAAGCTCCATTGTATATCTGACAAGCAAACAGAATGACATGCAGTTTGAGTGAAATACTCGTATTGTACCCTGCAGTTTGAAAATCACATCCTTTCACATGAACATGGCATTCACAGTGGCAAAATCACATTCCTTTCACACGAAGATGGAAATCACAGTGGCAAAATCATATTATGTCACTTGAACATGGAAATCACAGTGGCAAAATCACATTATGTCATATGAACATGGAAATCACAGTGGCAAAATCACATTATGTCACATGAACATGGAAATCACAGTGGCAAAATCACATTATGTCACACGAACATGGAAATCACAGTGGCAAAATCACATTATGTCACATGAACATGGAAAACACAGTGGCAAAAATCACATCCTTTCACATGAACATGGAAATCACAGTGGCAAAATAACATTATTTCACACAAAGATGGAAATCATGGTGGCAAAATCACATCCTTTCACACAAAGATGGAAATCATGCTGGCAAAATCACATTATTTCACAAAGATGGAAATCACAGTGGCAAAATCACATTATTTCGCTTAAACTTTTGCCCAGCAGTGCCAAAATCACATCCTCTCACACACTTGAAAATCACAGTGGCAAAGTCTCATTATTTCACATGAACATAGAAATCATGGTGGCAAAATCACATCCTTTCACTTAAACTTTTGCCCAGCAGTGGCAAAATCACATCCTCTCACGCACTTGAAAATCACAGTGGCAAAATCACATTATTTTACATGAACTTGGAAATCACAATATCAAAACCACGTCAAGTCAGATGCCACTAGTTCAACACAGTCATGTAGATGTTCAAGTTAGACTTGTCAGCAGTGTGCACGTTTCATATTAATATATATCCTAGATTTCTATACTTGTCTTAATCTTATAGTAGATCATTCATTACGCTTAGTTGTGCATGAAGTAAAATTGTATGTATCATGTTAAACCTGAAAACATAAAAATATTTGTAGTCTTCAAATTTAAAAAATAATTGGTTTCATTAGATTAATAAATTAGATTATTTGGTCATTATAATCTTTCTCAGCTATGTCTTATATATGATACATGTAAGTGTATCAGTATTACTGTATATATGTAATATCATACATCTGTATATTAAACTATTGAATCCCGGGGCCCTAGACAGAACCAGTAACCATTTCTTTGATTTGATCTCTTAATGCAAACATTACGAGACTATTATGGTACTAGGAAACTAGAGAAATGCATGATATTAAAAATAAATATAGTAAAAGAAATTTTTTTAAAATTAATTTAATGTATACATTGTATCTATACTAAAACCCTTTACCTTTCTTGCATTCCATCCTCCACTCACTCCTGAAAATGTTTCCTCTCTCATTATCTGTGTTGTCCTAAACCATATTTCCAATGCCATACAACAGTAATTAAAATGTATTGAGTGCTTCATAAAATAAAACATTCCTTCCTTCCTTCCTTCCTTCCTTCTTTCCTCTTCCATGTTATCATCTGTATAAAAGACCAAAGACATTTAGTCTGGTTATATGTTTGATCCAGAAATGTGGGTAACAATATTTTTTCTTTAATTGAAAAATAAAATCTACCAAAACACGTGTTTGTTGTAGGTATTACGGTGAAGTATATAGTGACAGTGAAGACTGGGGATGTGCGGTTCGGAGGAACAGATGCCAGCGTCTTCATTCAGTTCACCGGGTCAAAGGGCACCACAAAAAGGTTGAAGCTGGATGACTATCAAAACAATTTTGAAAGAGGAAAGACAGACAGATTTGAGGTATGCTGAATATTTAATATACAGTCAAACCTGTCTAAACCGGATCATGCCATGGACCTAAAATGTATCCGATTTACACGTGATCGGGTGTTTACAGGTTTATTTTAGAAATTGGAAACTTTGGGACAATGAATCTTGGCTGGTATTGACAGGATACTGATTTGTTCAGGTTCCGGTTTAGTCAGGTTTAGCTGTATCTGTTAATATTTTCCATACCTCAACATGAAAAAAATTGAGGGAAGTCATAAATTGCTCCTGTAGCTTACGTTATGGGGATCCATTTAAGATGTTACCATAACGATACCATCTAAATTCACATGCTAGGGAGAGCCTAATAATTACTCTTCTCAGGGGATTGATGGGGAGTAAAAGTGATAGCTCCTGTTAAAGGCAAATTGTCACAGACCACTGACCTGTTACATAGCCTAACAAAGTATTACCTAAAAATATATATATTTGATTTGTCCCTAAATGTACTTTATTGAACCATCTACATAACCACTATACTCCACTTATTAATGATATTTTGTATAAATAATTGAATTATGGCAATGGTCCATAATTCAAAAACTAACATTGCTGAAAGGGTTGATATGGATTTCACTCCATCATGGTATAGTTAAAGTGATGCAATAGCTAGGTTTGATCTGTAAAAATTAATGTAATTTTGATTTATTATTAATTTTTAGAGAAATAAGGTCGTTAAATCTGTGACAGTATGCCTTTAATTGGCGAGGTAAATGTGTAGTAGTTTCCCACTATTTTTCATGTCCCCTTCAAGGCCCTTGTTGTGTTAAGTGTGTGCTATTTAGTTAGCTTGCAATCTAGGTACAATGCTATATGTTATACAGTCTTGGGATCATAGAAACTTACAGTTCTATAGACTTATGCTATGCTAGTTATTCTTAGTGGCTAGTAGTTGTTTACAGATATAGTAATACTGAAATATTTCTGTTTCAAATTTGAGTCAAATCAATTCAACGGGTATTGTATAGTGTTATTAGCTTGAGACTACATGTATGTATTTTAATGTATACATATGTATATTGGGGCTGTTCAAATGTTACAAAATGCTATATTTGTAAAAAATAGACCCTCTTCCTCCCTGTGTAATGCTCGTAATGCTAGACCCCCAAAAAATATTATGTAATGCTTGGAGACTCCCCTCCCATACACAAACAAGTCATGCGAAGGGTGTAATGTACTTTTAACATACAGTTTTATGATAAAGTTTTATTTATCGACGCACTCAACACATTTTATTTACGGTTATATGGCGTCAGACATATGGTTACAGACCACACATATTTTGAGAGGAAACCCGCTGTCGCCACTACATGGACTACTCTTTCCGATTAGCAGCAAGGGATCTTTTATTTGCGCTTCCCACAGGCAGGATAGCACAAACCGTGGCCTTTGTTGAACCAGTTATGGATCACTGGTTGGTGCAAGTGGTTTACACATACCCATTGAGCCTTGCGGAGCACTCACTCAGGGTTTGGAGTCGGTATCTGGATTAAAAATCCCATGCCTCGACTGGGATCCGAACCCATTACCTACCAGAATATAGACCGATGGCCTAACCACGATGCCAAGAAGGCTGGTTACGATTTAGGAAAGCACAAATACTCATTTCAATTCGATTTATAATTGTTATTGTACGTATACTTCTAACTATACTACATACTTTAAACATTGTCGCTGTGACAGAGGATTTATGAAAAACCTCACCAAAACCCCACATATTTTAGTAGTAAAAAAGTGAGTTATGTAATGCTGTTAACTACCCCTGCTGTTACATAATATTTGAATGGCACCTTGGTGTATTTATACGTTTTAAACTTATTTCAGCTGGAAGCCCCGACTGTTGGCCCTCTGCAGTCAATAATTCTAGGTCACGACAACTTTGGACCAGGTGCTGGATGGTTTGTTGAAGAAGTAAGCCTAACTGTTCACCAGACATTTAATAATTTTAATAGACACACAAACTAATGGTATTTAAGCTGAATAATTTTAAACAAAAGAAAATTAAATTAATATTTGCATTTTTTTTTTCTTCTGGTTGTCGTTCAGCATATATAACTGAGCTCAGTGTAATGTTTATTTGACAATGTGTGGATTTTTTTTCAGTTTTATTAGTCCCAAATTAGTCCAACTGGAGGGGACGAAAGATTTCATCTCCACCCTTCTGTCTGTCTATCCATCTGTCTGTCTGTCCATCTGTCCAACATATATTTTGTTTGATATTTTTTTGCACAATGCCTTAAGATATTAAGCTGAAATTTTGTGTATAACTTTATCATGCAGTGCGATTTACTCATTTTTCAGTTTTGGCTTGAACGTTTTTGGGGGCAATAGCTGAAGATATTAAGATGGAATTTTGTACTGTTACACATCAAGTTTGACTTTCATAGTGATTTACTCTTCTTTTTTTTAAAAAGAGTTATGACCCTTGAACTTAGGAGATATGAAAATTAGTTGGGCTTGGTAGCAGACATGTATTGCTTTAGCAGTACTCTCAGAATGCTTGTTTTTATATATATATATGTGTATACATTTTCTTTGTTACTGCAATTTTTCTTTCTATAGATATATATATATAATATTTTGTCTGTTACCATAGGTCAGTGTAAGAAAATATCTGACAAGGGAAGAAGCTATTGAGAAACTAAAGCAGGCAAAAAAGAAAGCCAAAGTAAAATCTCGCCGTCATTCACGATTAGACAGTGACGAGGAAGAAGACTGGATTGACGTGGATCGCGACGTTCTGCCCCGGTACGAGGATTACAACATCACCTGTCAGTGCTGGATCGCCAAGGACGAGGAGGAAGGTTTAACATTTAAAGAGTTCCCAGTCAAGGGAAGCGACTCTGATGTTCATGATGGTATGGATGGCTCAATTAACATTTAAAAATGTCTTTCATTTTATTTTATTTATTTACCTTCTGACTACTGGATTGAGTTTTGACAAAAACACATTATGGGACAGGAGCGTCGGAAGCAATTAAAAGTTGGTACTGCCATGAAAGCAGTGTATATGATGAGATCTATAGGGCCTACTATGCAAGCACCATAGGAAGATACATTTTTTTTTCTTGGCTCTAAAAGTGGTATGGCCATGGCTGTACCGGCCGTACCACTTCCGACACTCCTGTGGGGGCACAAATTTTATAACTTTACTCTCATATTTTCACTTAATTTTTTATAAATACATATAAAATAATCTTCATACATGTATGTGAATCGGTAAGTATTATTTTTGTTAGTTTTTCAAATTTTTATAATATTTTAAATCGGATAATGTTGATTAAAATTAGGCAAAAAATGTATAAAGTCGCGTTTACTTACATGCATTTGTGGTCAGATGTCTAGTATTTATGGACATTAGTCCCAATAACTGTGTTTTACTGACCAGAATTGTTTTTGGAATGTACTACGATTCATATCCCAATACTTCGTGATTTTTGTTGTTGGTAAAACAGTCAAATTTATTATCAAATTAGCTGTATCAATCAGCTATCACTAATTAAAAATGACAGCGACGTTCCGCCATTGACACATCTGATACACAACAAATAGCTGTAGATTATAAGATGCTTTGATTACTCACCTTAATACCAGGTCAACCATATTTATTCTTGTAGAGGTTTTTGATTTTCAGTGTTTTAATTTTTAGGTACCAAATGTAAATACGAGGTGACTGTACACACTGGCGATGTGGTGTTTGCTGGAACAGACGCGAACGTCTTCATCCAGTTTGTGGGGACGAATGGTACTTCACCCAAACATGTCATGGACAATGATGCCAACAATTTTGAAAGAAACATGACAGAAACATTTACGGTATTAAGTACAATTTACTTTTCATTTTTGTTTAATTTGTGACTAGAGGAGGGGGTATTGGTAGGTGCAATGCTGAGTTCAGCCAGATTGAAGATAAAAACATTTGCTAGACTGGTTTAGGTGCTTTACAGTAAACCAGATGGCCACTTTGGGAACCAGTCAAAGGGTTTGTGAACATTAGTGAAATGTTTGCTGGCTGAACTTGGGACAGATCACTTCCCTAATTTGTCTTCGCACTTTAATTTTTACACTGTTAAGAAGTATTCTTTTGAATATCATTTTAAATGTGGATACATATATTAAATATTTTGGGGTAATGGGGAAAGGGTCTGGGGAGGATACCCCACTGGCTAACATTACTCTTTTAAGTCCATTCTGGATTATTTTAAGTGGGTTTTTTCCCATTCTAAAATTGAAGTAAGTTGAAAGTGGGCATTGAGGATCTAGGACATCCTTCTCATCTTTAACATCCCTACACATGTTCAACTGCCGACTAAATCTGGGTCATAGGATCTAGCTCAATCAGTGGGGGTATGTGCTGTCCTGTCTGTGTTAAAATGCACATAAAAGATCCCTTCTTGCTAATGGACAAAATGTAGCAGGTTTCATCTGGAGACTGTCAGAATTACTAGATGTTTCACATTAAATAGCAGATGATATATCAGTATGCTCTAGTGGTGTAGTTAAACAAAAAAAACTAAAACTTTAAGCTATTAGCTTTGTGCTGATAGGTACTAGGTTCGCAACCAGAAAATAAATAAATTTGATTTATTACAGCTGAGTGGTGCATTATTTCATTTCTCTTCCTATCACCACAGTGCATTTGAGCGTCTATGTAATTTGCAGGTTATTCATAGTGCTTGTTTTCCTGAGACACAGAAGCTGAGATCAGAATTTTACCCCACCCCCACCTCCTCCAAAGTTAAACTTATTTATGTAATGTTATTTTTGTTATTTTTCAGTTTCTTGATCGAAATGTCGGGGATCTGAAGTCGATAGTGATTGGCCATGATAACACTGGGGCGGGACCTGGCTGGTATCTAGAAGATGTAAGTAGACTGCTGTGTGTGTGTCGGTGTTTCTTGAAACATTAACTGACAACTAGGGCCAGTCCACAGCAGTATGGGATGGAATGGGATTGGATGGGATGGGATGACATGGCATGGAATAACTTGGGATGGATGGGATGGCATGGATGAGATTGGATGGGATAACATGGATGGGATGGGATGACATGGATGGGATAGGATGGGATGACATGGATGGGATGACATGGATGGGATGACATGGATGGGATGGGATGACATGAATGGGATAGGATGGGATGACATGGATGGGATGGGATGACATGGATGGGATAGGATGGGATGACATGGACGGGATGGGATGGGATGGGATGGGATGACATGGATATGCTGGGATGGGATGACACAGATGGGATGGGATGACATGGATGTAATGGAATGGGATGGGATGACATGGATGTAATGGGATGGGATGACACAGATGGAATGGGATGGGATGACATGGATGTAATGGGATGGGATGGGATGACATGGATGTAATAGGATGGGATGGGATGACACAGATGGCATGGGATGGGATGACATGGATGACATGGATGTAATGGGATGGGATGACATGGATGTAATGGGATGGGATGGGATGACACAGATGGCATGGGATGGGATGACATGGATGTAATGGGATGACATGGATGGGATGACATGGATGTAATGGGATGGGATGACAGAGATAGAATGGGATGGGATGACATGGATGTAATGGGATGGGATGACATAGATGGAATGGGTGGGATGGGATGGAATGACATGAATGGGATGGGATGAGATGGGATGGGATGACATGGATGTAATGGGATGGGATGACACAGATGGAATGGGGTGGGATGGACTGGAATGGGATGGGATGGGATGGCATGGATGGTGTGGGATGACATAGATAGGATAGGATGTGATGACATAAGATGTGATGTGATGGGATTGGATGGCATGGGAAAGAAAGAAATGTTTTATATAATGATAAACTTGAAATATTTTAACTATCAGTTATATGGCATCAGAGTCTAGGATAACATAAAACTGATATTTGTGTCAGATTGAAGCATTATGGCTATACCAACTGTCTACAGGAACACTGCAACCAAACCTTTATTCCCCCATTGCAGGTAACAGTTAAGAAGTATCTAACAGAGGAAGAAGTACTAGAGAGACTCAACCAGCTGAAGAAGCTAAGTGGTGCGAAGAAGAGCAAAGTGAAAGACGTATTTGACAAAGATGGCCACCTCCTGCAGGTTCCGGTCTGTGACGAGTATTACTTCACCCACCAGAACTGGCTTCAGGACGAGATCATCTCCAGGGAGCTGGAGTTCCAGAGAAGGGAGACAATCTACCGAGAGAAGGGGAGACAAAAGAGTGACACGAGGAAATTCAGTACAGGTTCATCAGGTGATTACAGTTTAATGATGGGAATATTTTATAGTCCTTCCCACAGGGAACGCCTTTTTATACTATGGAATTTACTTCAAGTTATTTATTTCTGAGCCGAATGTTTTCAAAAGTACACACAAAAATAGTGCAGGTTTTGTCATTTCCAAAACATTTTTACTTTTCTTCTTACGTCAAACCAAACTGAAATTATTTACCAAAAAACATTTTTGTAGGAGAATACTTTGGACTATAGCCAGCGCACCATGACTAGTATATCAAAGGCTGTGGTATGTGCTATCCTGTCTGAGATGGTGCATATAATAGATCACTTGTTCCTAATGGAAAATGTAGCAGGTTTCCTCTCTAAGACTATCAAAATTACCATATATGTTTGACATCTAATAACCAATGATTAATAAATCAGTGTGCTCTAGTGGTGTCATTAAACAAAACAAACTTTAACTTTTAACTAGCATCATGTATTAGGCCTCTGAATATTGAGAGAATATAGTAGATTTTTTTTTGGCCCAGCACTCAAACAGGTCTAGTTTTGCACAATCTGCCATATACAATAACATGTTTGTAACAGATTATTGAGTATTGAAATGTTGTGCTTGCAGCGTCCTCTGATCTCGGAAACCCTGTCCGTTACCTCGTGTATGTTACAACTAGCGATGTTCCTCTAGCAGCCACTGATGCTAATGTCTTCATACAGTTCGTTGGACTGAAAGGGAGGACAGACAAGATTCCATTGAAAGATGGCACAAATAATTTCAAGAGAGGGAAAACGGACATTTTTGAGGTGAGAGATTGTCATGTTATAATGCGTATTATTAAATTACATTAAAAATGGTACAAATAATGTTAAGAGACTAAACAAAACAATAGTTTTGAGGAGAAAATTGTGACTTAAACTGAATGCCATATCAGTACTGATATTTAACATCTGGTATTGCAATATGTATAGTTTTTGAGGGTGGGAAGAGGCTTTTGGCAAACAGATTTTAATAAATGAAATTAGTGTCCTAAAATATGTCAATCAGGCAATTAATGTCCTGAAATATTTCACTTAGATGTAAGTTTTAAAAATATTTCTTAAAGATTAAATTATATTTTTTAATGTTTATATGTTAAAATCCAGTAAATATCCAATCTTGTGCACTAAAAATGTTTTTGCTCTGCTTGCAGATTGAAGCTCCAAATGTTGGCCGTTTGGAGAAAATTGTTATTGGTCATGACAACTCTGGAATTGGTGCAGGATGGCACCTAAATAATGTAAGCTTATTTCGCTTGCATTGTTCTTATTATTACTATCTGCAATGGTACACAATGATCTGCATATGGGTTCATTGTCAATCACAAATTCTAAATTTTACTTCTGGTTGACATACATGTAAGAGATTTAACAGAATATACTGTCAAAACTGGACGAACACAAGGGAGCTAACTGTGTATTCCATTGGAAAACTGGCTTCAATTATCACAATCAAAATTGCATATCTGTGCAAGGAAGAGTCAAAAGGACGTTTTGACAAGGTCATGACGGCTCATATGAATCACTTGTCATATGCTTTGTCTATAGAATTGCCACTCCTTGCGAGAAGTGTGCGAGGGGTGTGTGTGTGTGTGTGTGTGTAGCTCAGTCAAAGTGCTCACCTGAGGAGCTTGGGTTGTACGATTGGCAGACCCATTGGTTTTTTCCTGTCTCAGTGCCCCACAATTGGTACATCAAAGGTGATGATGTATGCTGTCCTGTCTGTGGGAAAGTGGATAAAAAAGATCTGTTGCTACTAATGGAAATTTTTTCAAATGTAGCAGGTGATCTGACGTGTCAAAATTACCAAATGTTTGACATCCTATACATGTATGTGGTACATGTGCTCTGGTGGTGTCGTTAAATAGAACTTTTTTTTTCCTTCTCCCAAGGATAATGTATATAATAAGTGTGAGAGACAGTGCTGGAGCAAATCCTCAAATTCGGGCAAAATTTGCTGGCCTGAAATCGTTTCACTATAACACTATCATAGCTGTTTGGCAGTAATGCTAATATGAATAAATATTGTTATCTGGATTCTGGCATTTTTGTTTAATTTGGGCAAAAACCAGCCTGCCTCCTACAAAAATGGGAGCCCATATGCCTATTATACATATATCTTTTTTTACTTTGTAAGCGGATTGCCATGCATCCTGCATCCTTGAAATACATGTAGGCTATATCTTGGGTTGAGTTCAGCCAGACTGAGCACAAAAACATCCACTACACAGGTTTATGTGCTTCACTTTGAACCAAATGGCCATGTTGGGAACCAAGCAAATAGTTCGCGAATGTTAGCTGGCTGAACTTGGGGCTGATTTACTTCTTACAAATCGATGTCCTTAATTGAAAGAAATAAATGACAGTAACAATTTAAAATCACACCTGTTGTATTATTTTGTGTTTAAGGTTCAAGTGAAGAAGTACCTGTCACCGGAAGAGACCACAGAGAGATTACAAGATCTGAAGCGAGACCGGCGAGCGAGCGTGGGCCGTGTCTCACAGACAGAGGAGTATGAGTTCAAGTGTGACCGGTGGCTCGCCAAAGATCAAGACGACGGTTCAATAGTCAGAGAACTCATCGCAGAGCGCTAGTAGAACTAGTTACAGAACAGTCCCACAGCGTTATTTGAACAAAACCCAGAATAGTCACACAACACTAGCTGAATTAGTTCTGGAACAGTTATGCAACTCCAGTTTGTCTAGTTCCAGAATAGTCACACAATGGTAGTAGACCTAGTTCCAGAACACACTAATTGACCTAGTTCTGGAACTTGTCACACCCTAATTGACCTAGTTCTGGAACTTGTCACACATTAGTTGACCTAGTTCTGGACATGTTATAGTTGCAGAACTGAAACAACACTAATTGACCTAGTTATGGATCATGTCACACAATACTAACAGTCATAGATACAGAACTGTCACACAACACTAATTGACTTAGTTCTGGAATTGGTCTCACAATACTAACTGTCATAGATACAGAACTGTCACACAACACTAATTGACTTAGTTCTGGAACTGGTCACACAATACTAACTGTCATAGATACAGAACTGAAACATAACACTAATTGACTTAATTCTGGAACTGGTCACACACTACTAACTGTCATAGATACAGAACTGTCACACAACACTAGTTAACCTAGTTATGGAACTGGTCACACAATGCTAACTGTCATAGATACAAAACTGTCACAACACTACTTGACCTAGTTCTGGAACTGGTCACACAATGCTAACTGTCATAGATACAAAACTGTCACAACACTACTTGACCTAGTTCTGGAACTGGTCACAAAATGATAATTGACATAGATACAGAACTCGTCACACAACACTAGTTGACCTAGTTCTGGACTTGTCACACATGTTGACCTAGCTATAGAACTTGTGGAACACTAGCTGACCTAATTGTAGAACTTGTTACATAACACTGTTTTGTGCTAAGTTTTGAAACTTGTCACACAGTAGTAGTTGACCTAGATACAGAATTCATCAAACCACACTAGTTGACCAAGTCTATAAATGCCTGGTACAACTCTAGTTGACAATTTGAAATTCTGTGATATTGGATCTCTTCTTTACATTAATACTGGTTCTACACCATACTTTAGAATTTGTAAGATCAATTACATAGTATATAATTTTATTATCCATTAAAGGCTGGCACTATAATTTGCGATATCTCCTGTGATATTCTCCTATGAGATATCGCTTCTTTTTGTTACGTCACTGTGTATGTTTCAACGCTAAACCTATCAGTGACATCACGCCACTGTCAATCTGCTAGTTAACGAGACTACTGCTGCCAAATATAGTGACATTCAACTCACATTACTGACATTGTTTACAATTGTCGCAAATGAAAAGAATGATAATGGATGATAAAAAGAATACTCCCTTCATGTCTTGTGATATCATAATTTATCAGCACTTGTTGATAAAAGTATAAAAATCCTCTGCAAGCCTTGGATTTTATACTTTTATCAATTTGTGCTGATAAATTATGGTATCACAAGACACTTAGGGAGTATCCTTTATATACAAATAAGTTTCATTCCATGATAAAAATAGCAAAACATAAGTATTCGGTTACGGTTTAAAAACTTATTGACCTGACAAAATGTACCATCTTACAAAGAATGGTATGATAAATCTTGTATAACATCATAGGGCAAAATATTTTCTTGCTGGGTTCAGTTTTGTATGGCAAAAGCTAAACTGGAATAAGATTTTTCCACTTTCTTGTTAAGATTGCAGAATAAATAAACTAACTGGCTCCTGCTTTCAGATATTCACATTAAATCCTACTTAAGTTGAATGTTGAATACAGCTAGGAGCTTCACAGCATTTGCCATTCTGAAACTGGGTAAAATTGTGAATGAAAATGTTTCTATAGATAATACACATGTGTACATATATATTATCAATGTAGTTATACAGTATAATTATACTGTAATTAATGTAGTTATATAGTATATTAACAGACAAATATTTTTTCTATGAAAATGTTTCTGCAGTTAATTCAAACTTGTACAATATAATTCTAATCTGCTGTAGTCAATATGCTCAAATAGGAGTGCCTTTCTTTTTGGTCTAAGGTGTCTTAAGCAAATATTCTTTTTGTTCTGTCCTGATCCTTATTAAATCAACTCCTTGAAAAAAAGAAAAGAAACCCTGATGTATAAAATAGACATTTTGGTATCTTTGTACTTTTTGTAAATGATTTGGTTGGTTAAGTTACTTTTAGAACAACCAATTCTAACCCACATGTATATATATTTTGCTCAATGTACATATTAATTCCAAAATCCATTAAAAATTAATGTCCGCGTTGTAGCTCGCAGAAAATATTGATTAACCTGGTCTAATTTCTGAGTAATGTGTAGGCTAGTACAGTCAATGAATTTAAGAACACAATGAAAAATAATTTATGATGCTATCTTTTTGATCCACGAATTTAAGTACCCAACAAAATGTGTATTTTAGTAAAACCACGCAAATGTAAGCCTATAAAGGATTTCACAGTATTTAAATCCAACATTTTTGTTTATATACTCTTCAAAAAAAGTAGGGGAACTCTAATAAGAATTTACAATTGCCAAAATTGTAAGGTATGTTAGCTGTGGGGAATGGTTATATGATAATAGTGAATTAATTGGGCAAACATTACAACCGGTAGTTCAGTATTACAGTAGGTTTTATGACCACCAAAGATCTTGAAGGACGATTGGGGTCAGAAGTGAAATTTGAAAGTTGATGTTCTTTATCAGTAAATCGCAAATTCAAGCAAAAAAAAAAAAGAGACTAAAAACAAAACAATAACAGAATGAAAAAGATTGACAGAAATAATGTTCCACAGTGATTAATTGACCTTCCTGGAAATTGTCAAAATGGAGAGTGACACCCCACGCACATGTACGGGGCAACTGCGTGATGCATGTGCAAACTATGGAATGTGTTTTGGTGTGTTGATAAACAGACCTGAACATTCTTTACTAAGATGTCTGTGGTCAAAACGTATGTTCGGTCTAATAGTTGATATTAACATTAATATTTCAGGTTCCCCTACATTTTTTGAAGAGTATATAATAAGTTTGAATTATTGCTCATTTTCTTGTATGACAAAAATTAAATAATCAGATTTTTGTACAGACACTTGGTGAATATAAAAGTGTTACACATTACAAATCATTCATATCATTATGAAACCATGAATGTTCAAAGTGAACAGTAGTGTTGCATAGTAATATACATGTACATATATTTATTTTTTTTGTGTACAGACTTATTAAGTGTAAGTCTGGAAGTATGATATTTATTTATAATACATGTTGTATAAATCATTCATAATTCCATCTGTCGGTCTTTAGGTTTCTTGCTATTAGCAGTTTAAGGGCTTTGTTCATTGATATACATAATATATAGTATATGTTTGTTACTACATGTATTTGTTATTTAAAATTTTATATACGGTAACATTGTTATTTTAAATGCTTGTATATTTTATTATCATAATTTATTTTCATAAATATATCATTATGTTAATTTATAGTGCAATCATGTAAAAACCTGAATATGACAGATCATATTTTCTATCCCCATTGATCTCTATTTTTTAACTTGAACACTTTATGCCAATTTGATTTAACTTTGTGTTTGAATTTTTATTTTTGTTGTCGTTGTCATTAAGCTTACTGCCGACTTTTAATGAAAATTTATTTTCTTTTATTATTCATTAAATAGTTAAAACATTACATTTATTTCCGTCTTTAGCTAGTATACATAGAGAATAACTAGTTAATGAAGTCGGATATCGGCTTTATCCTGTGAAGGTAAGAATGAGAAATTCTGCGAGGCTCTGCCAAGAGAAATTTGGCCTGAACAGAATAAAGTAAGATATTCAATGTCATTAACTAGTTATTATCTTTATCCTGCAGACCATAAAAATTAAGGGGAAAAGCTATTATTTCTGTTATTTCAGCCACATTGTACAATGACCTAGAGGTCAAAATTTAATGAGTGATTTTGTAATGTAGCTATGTGTGTGACGTCACATGAGTGACTTCAAAAGTCATAACCTGCTGCTATACGGATATGACTTTGCTTTATCCGTCATCATATTCTGTCAATAGAAACGGTGGTTGCAGGATAAAGTACCAATATAGGGGCCTATGTGATATATTTACTACTGGACAATTATCCACAACCTGACAGGTCTGTTAGTGTTACCACATCCATTATGTAATTGCTCAAGATGAAAACCCCTGCAGCATCTCATTATTTACATGTTGGTTTGTTTTGTATTTGTAAAAATACTTTCATACTGAATATTGATGTATTATAAATGTTTTCTTAAAGCTACAATCTCGCCAGAATCTGAAATACAAGCCCCTATAAATTAAACAGTGGCATTTCACAAGAAAGAGGATACATGTATTCTAAATGCTCAAAGTTGCATAATGACGGCTTCCCACCACAGTTATTTATTACCTTTTGCTATGAAGTGTAAGCATCATATCTTAACTGTATACTCATGAAAAATTACAACTAAATGATTTATTTTACTAGTAAAATATTTTGTACTGGAAAATCTTTAGTGGACAACCATTGGAATTGTTCATGTTCAGTTGAGATGGAACATTAAGCCAGGTGGGTGTTACAGACAAATTTGCTGTCTTTGTGCAACTCACCTTGTGTCTGACAGACAAATTCAATATATAGACATATTTAACTGGTTCTGTTTACACTGTATCCATGAACATTACAATTTCAATATTACCGAGTTATTTACCGGTATGCCAAAATAATGTATGGGATCAATTAATGTGTAGTTATTTATTAAAATAAATGTAAAAAAATGGCAAAATATTGCACTTTTAAAGTTGATTTTATGAGTTACAGGTATAATTGACTAAATGAGGTCTTTATGAAAAGAATGATGTAATATATACATATTATGTCTATAGGACATACTGAATTGCACTTTTCTTTTATAACATATAGAGTTATACAATGTATACATGTAGTTATTTCTTCTTATGCTTTTGATTGTCCTAATTTCTGTTTACAGTGTTGCAATAAAGTGAAGAAAAAAGATGTATGGCAAAACGGTTATGTAGCACTGCCACTTAGGGGAGGTAACCTTACTGCAGGGGAAATGATGGCATTTTAGAATAGTGTAATAATGTATGTTTTTAAAACCATGTACCATACTTAAGTCAGATCCATAAAATGTTGAAGAAGTTGTAGGGTCTAAGACCGGTGATCCTTACCCTTTCATTTTAAACCCTCCTGTATGTTATTTTTAAAGTTTCTTTCAAATTATTGTAGTCAAATATTTATTATAATAGATTTTGATTGATTATACCTGTATGTCATCAGGTGCATATGCAGGCAAGTGTTTTGAGAGTCAAAACTCCACCCGGTTCAAGCATGTTTTCTTCTCTGCTTTTAAAAAAATATATATATTACAGGGGAGTTAAAATTCCTGCACAAGTGCCTGCATGTATCATAAGTTCCTGTTTCTTTGCCATGGTTGTACTCTTCTAAAACTGCAAATTAGAAGACTTCTCATACAATATCATTCAGTTAGCATGTTTTGTAGACACAGTACCAAAAGCTATCTTGGCTGTGAATTTAGTACCAGGAGGTTATAGATCATCTTAAAACATGCATCAGTAGGCTTGCAAAGATACAAAATCAGTTGTACGCTCTTCTTATGTGTTAACAGTTATCATGTTTAATGATACTTTTAATATTTTATAAAATGATTTTCTGTGAAGTATGATCTTAGAAAATAAAAGTTTCTATAAATTAATTAAACTAGATTTTTTTTTAATAATATCAGTTTTAGATATGCACAAATTCAAGGTGAGCTGAAAATCACTCTCCTGAAATGGTTTTAGGTGAGCAATCCTTATTCCAAGGTGAGTAATCTGCTGCTCTCCTAAATCTTATGTGGATTGGAGCATGGGAGATCGTTTGTCTTTTCTGGTGAACACTGGGTATCCATTGATTAACTGGAATACTCATGGATAGATACTTTTGAACTGGTTACCCTGTAGTAATAATAATATATACTGAACTGCCATTGAAAATGTACCACCCTATTTTTAGTAATTATTGCTATCGCATTAGTGAGATTGTTTTAAAACACACCATAACTCTAACCCTTGTATACATTTTCATTTTAACTTATTTTCGTGCCTATATCCAATTATGGTTCAAGCATGCTATCCTGGGCACACACCTCAGCTATGTGGGCGGTCTGTCCAGGACAGTGGGTTGGTTGTTAACTGTTGGTGGTTAGTGAGAGATGAGGGTGTAGTGGCCATATACTTACCCATTGGCTCGTTAAAACTCGCTCTGGGTGGGAGCCGATACCAGACTGCGAATCCGGTACCTACCAGCTTTATATCTGATGGCTTAATCACGACGCCATCGAGGTTGGTCTTGTATACAATTTGGGGGTTATTTATTGTTGACCAGAATACATCCAGTTACACAAAATCGCTTAAATGTATTATTTTTTCTTATTCTATCTTTTTTACAACTACAAATATGACTGATGCATTTTCAATGAAGTTCAGTATATATAAAGGTTATTTCACAATTTATGAAGTCAATTGTTTATACATGTGTGTATATGTGAAGTTATGAATATGTTAGTACATTTTTATTTTATATATTTTAATATGCACCATACATGTAAAGAAATCAGTGATATTTTTTGTTATAGGATAAATAAATGTTCACCTTGAATACATCAAACAACTTTGTTTATTATTAAATATGTATGTTTACTTTTTTTATCGACATTGTTTGCACTGGGACCTTTTTAATGTACATTAAATCCCCAACACCAATAACAGACCAGGGGTTGAATTTTAATTTTTGGGGGGCACTGCAAGTTTTGCCTTTATTTTAATAATAGAAATTATGTTACCAAGGCAATTTGCCAAGACATCAAGGCAATTTACTTTATCACGTTTTCTAAGATAAAAATTATTTCACTGTGGTGTCTGTGCAATTTAATGGACAAAACAGAAAGTTATGAGGTCAACTATGACAAAAACTGTGGTAAATTTGAACTGTTAATAAATATTTTTAAAAACAGCCTCAATAATGTAGTGGTTTATTCAGGGCTTCTAGATTATGGTATCCCCACTCCCATGGCTAGTGATATTCAAAGTGGGGCTAGTAAATAACTACTATTGCCATGCCCGATGGCTAGTGAAATTTTTTTGGTCAAATGTTGCAGTTAAGTCTATTTTGTAAATATGAATATCCTTCCCCCACTCCAAACCCCCCAATGTTAGTGTTTTTAAGCTCCCTCTCCCCTCTTTGGGTGACATATCTGATTATTATTATTATTATTATTATTTAGTAAAATTGTAATAACTTAATGTAAAGTAGGGCTAGTGAATTTTTAATTGTGGCTAGTAAATTAAAAAAATTACTGATCCCATGGCTAGTGGATTTTATAATTATTTAGAAGCCCTGGGTTTAAGTTTGTTTTGGTTAATGACACCACTAGAATACATTGTCGATGCCATATAACCGTAAATAAAATGTGTTGAGTGCGTCATTATATAAAACATTTCCACTAGAACACATTGATTTATTAATCACCGGCTGTTAGAAATACCTGCTATATTTTTCCATTAATAGCAAGGAATCTTTTATATGCACCATATTACAGACAGGATAGCATCTTTGATGTGCCAGTTGTGGTACACTGGTAGAACAAGAAATGGCCTAACAGACCCACTGACAGGGATCGATCCCAGACTGACCGCGCAACAGACAATTGCTTTACCATGTTGTGGTTATGCCATCAGAATTGAGGCTGGTAGACAATGGGTTTGCAGCTCACCTGAGGCAATTGGGGATAGTGTTTGTATCCCATGAGTCAATGGGAGACATTTCATTCCAGTACTGGCTTCAACTCGGCGAGTGCACTGTTACAGCACTAGGCTCAATGTTTCATCCACATCATGGGTATGATTTTGGGTGTCTTCCAAGTATGTGACCCCCAAATGGGAGATGATTACCTAGCAGTCAATGCAGGTTCTGTGTAACTTAGTTGTGGGTTATACCAAGATACATACATGTAGCTCAATGGACAGAAAGTGTGGGTCATGGTCCTGTCAAGTTGTCCCACACACAAAAAGGAAACTATTGCAGCTTCCCCATTCATCTCTTTATCATCTATATATGATGTTTGTATGCATGTGGTGTCTTGTTAAAATTTTTAATAATAATTAAAAAAAACATTTAAAAAAGGGCATTTCAAATGAAGGGTCCCTACTGGATCTGCCCAATATGACCCATGCCCAATCAGCACATTACAAATATGCAGGGCTAGTAAACTTAAAGAAACCCAGTTATTTTGTAACAAAATATCAATTAATACTTGAAATTATTTTGCCAAATTAAAATAAAATTTGCCAATTGTTTTTAAAATTCGCATTTGACGAATTTGGTGAGTGCCAGAGCTAGCCCTGAATATGTGAAGCTTTCTTAAAAGCTACAGGTATTCCCAAGCTACATGTATTCCCAAGCTACAGGTATTCCCAAGCTACAGGTAAAACTGAAGATTGAATGCAACAGTTACACCCACCCTCAAAAAAAGAAGAAAAAAGTTATAATCCACAAATTAAAAAAAAAAAAAATAACACAGTATTCCATTATAATTATAATTACAAAAAAAAAGACTAAACAAATATGACTTTCACAATTTTTTCATTTCTGAAAAGCACTGAAGTATCACTACACACTGTCATATTATCTACAGTTAGTTTGTTTTCATTTCCACTGTGTACAGGTATCCAAAGATCCACATGTGATGTAAGTTTGTTAACAGTCTTATAAATACACAGACAAGTGGGTGTTTGGGTAAATCCCAGCACACATTCCCTGGCACATCAACTAGGTGGGATACCCAATTCCTCATCCGTCCACTGCTCTGGTTCTGGATACACGAAGTGTCCCTGTATGAAAATAATGGATAGCAAGAATCAGATGTTTAAAGAATAAAGTGTTGCATAACACTGTAGCACATTTTAAACTATGTATAGCTACTTGGCATCTAGCATTAGGTTATTTTGAGGCTAGAATTATCTCCCCTTAGTCTGTGATGCAAAGGCTTGAAATTTTGATGGACCTGACTCCACACAACATACTTTTACTTTGCTATTTATTTGTTATCTTAAACAGACCTTCAATTGGGTGGTCAGCTTTGCTGGAAACCTTGTAAACAAAAAATATTACCATATATTCACGTATATTGCTTTTTGTTGAATCGCGGGCTCCACTGAATTGGGGCATTTGAGATTTCATCAACTGTTTTAGCAATTAACCCCCTGTAGTTACTTTCCCTGTTGGACAAGCAGCAGAGCACACACGACCAGCCTTGAATTTACATGTAGTCTTGAAAATAAAAATATATCCAAGTTGCTTTTACATTTTACTGTCGCAATTAATGTTTTTAATACATGAACCTAAAATGACGAAAAGCACACCATATATGTACACGTACATGAAAGCCAAATTATTGTTTCAGATACTGATAAATCATTATTAAAATAATCTCATCTTTAGCACACTGTAATTATTGTATAATCGGGGTTTTATATTTCTAGACTGACAATTGGCAACATCCCCCACCATTCTCCAAAGGCTATGTAGTTTTTTATTCTCAATTTTGTTGTAAAATATTCCCAAAATGAATGCAAATATATTCCCATTTCCCCCCCCATATTTTGAAAACAATATATGTATGTAACACTCAGGGCTAGATCTGGCATTTGCCAAGTTCACCAACTGCGAATTTTATTTTAATTTGGTGAATACATTTCATGTAATAATTATTATTTTATTAGAAAATAACATGTTTTGCAATTTTTGAAGTTTAAGTGATGATTTGGCAAAATTTTCTGAACACCCAGAGCTAGCCCTGGTAACACTTAAAGCCGCACACCCTAGTTCCATCCAGCGAAAATAAATTATAATTTGGTTAATCTACAAACCTGTAACACACTTAGATCACGTTTTTATCAATGGATTGAAAAAGCAGGTTTTATATCGATAAATACCATGGGAATCCCCATGTCCCAATTGCTTGAAATAATTTTGAAAGTTAGTATTCTGATGTCACCGGTAGATGTCGCTCGAAGCACAACAATGCCTACGTCACGACAAATTTCACAAACTTGGGGTGCGTTCTTTTCACCTCTCCTGGACATGTTCCAACTGTTCTGTCCTGGTTGTATCCCTCTCCAGATATCGTAAGACTTAGCAAAATTATTGGTTTTAAGGGTTTGTAACATTTTGTATTGAGACACTTACTTGTCTGAACTTTATTGTTACTGAAAATGTTCACGAACTGTGAAGAAAAATCTCACAAATGAACAACAAGCAAACGACAACAAATCGGATGTTGATTACGTGAACCGTGCACGAGAAAACAAACTGAACCAAAAATGATAATGGTCACGTGGTATACCAACGTCTGTGCCGTTTACACAGGAAGATTCGCTCTAAAAATAGATTGGACCTCGCTTGCTTAACAGTTTTCTCTCGAGTGCACGCCTGTTGTTAAAAAATACAAAAAATGCATTTCGTGGTTTTACAAACATCAGGATTACCAGGATTACCAAAAAGCACTTCAGGTGAATGGAAATGTGTATTCTAAATAATAAAATGTAAGTAAAGTGCAATTATATTTGTGAAAAAATGGGTTTAAGGTTAGCGAAAAACAACGCCGTAATGGTTAACAACTAGCCGTAACTAGGGCGTGTCCCTTTAACAAACATACTTTCCCTCCCCAATAACATACAACACAAAACAGATATATTAATTTCAATAAATACAAATACATATACAGTATTAATTACAATTTTAACTTAGCTCAACAAGAATCTTTTGAAAATGAAAATTTCCTGGGTTTTTTTTTTTTTTTTTTTTGTAAAACGACACTAAAATTCCCAAAGTCAAAGCCATTGGCATCAAATCAAATTTTAAAAATTAAACCCTGACTGTATTTGTCTTTTGTTATATTTGCACCAGTCTGACATAAAACTGCAGAATGAAATCTTACAACAATATGTTCTGGTTCATGCCACAGGTGGTACAGCATCCAGTACCAGAGTACGAAGCCCATTACTTCAGCCTTTATCAGCGTTGTCTTCGACGCAGGGATAGCTGGTCGTCGGTACACCCACCTGCAAGGAAATCCATCATTAATTAATTTATTGTAATTTTATTTCCATTTATTTATAACTTTATTCTAAAAAGTTTATTGGTATTTTGATCAAGTCTTACAAAATTAGCCAACTCAGGAGCTGCACAGACGGTACGACCACACCACTTTTCTAAGCGGTATGGCATGGCCCATACCACTTTTTGTGTACATGTATATGTGTCATATTTGTTACATCTGTGCAAATGTAATTTGAAAGGTGAGTCTGGCAACCACGTGTTGCATCACTATTTTTTACACTGTGCCACCCCATGCAACTATTAAATGTTGTCACCACTTTGTATAAAGATTGGCAATTGGCTTAATTAATTTTAAAAATTATTATTATTTGTTTTGTTTTTTGTGGATATAAGCTTTCAACATGTTGCCAGACTAGACCAAATAATGAAACAAACCAAATAAAAAAAATTAAAAACCCTAAATCATTACTGATCATATTTGGTTCTGGGTTAACTACATAACATTCATAAATATTTTGAAAATTATATCTTAGTGATACCTACAAGTAGTGTTTTATGTCCTTATTACTGACTCGACATTGAAATAAAATTTATAAATACACATGTATATATGTACACATTAATTAACTTTTAGTTGGTAATTTTAAAGGCATACTGTCACAGATTTAATTATTTTATTTCTCTAAAAATGGATAATAAATGAAAATTGTATCAATGTTTGGAAACCAAATTCTGGCTATCGCATCACCGTAAGTGAACCATGATGGAGTGAAATCCATGTCAACCCTCTCTGCAATTTAAGTTTTTGAATTATGGACCATTGCCATAATTAAATTATTTTTTACTAAATATCATTAATAGGTTGGGTATGATGGTTACATAAATGGTTGAATAATGTACATTTAGGGACAAATCAAATACATATTTTCTCAGGTAATACTTTGTTGGGCCATTTAATAATAGATGAGTGGTCTGTGACAATATGCCTTTAAAGAGCTCTGCAATTTTAAATGTTTGATTTGTTTAACACCACTACGGCACACTGATTTATTAATAATTGGCTACTGGATGTCAAACATATATAATATACCAGCAGGGGTGCAGAAATGGAACATATTTCACTAGCCCGTCAGACCAGAACCAAGTAAAATTTACTAGCATGCAATAATTTCTACTAGTCCGCCAGTCTATAGAATAATATATTATTAATAATATTATAATATACAGTGTCTTCACTTCAAATATTATAGATATAGATACATAGACAAAACATAAACGTAGCTGCATTTTTTAACACGTCCGTCAGAATTTTTACTCAAATTTGACAAGTGGGCGAATACTTTCTGCACCCCTGATACCAGTCCTGCCTCCTGGGGCATTGGTTGGAATGGGGAAAACCTCAAGCAGATTATTATGTGTCCACTGAGGTGGTTCAATTCTATAACACAACCACCTCAGGTAAGAACTGTACTGGTGCACTGAGCTATAGTCCATCCTGGCCAGGGAATGCCTTTGTTCATACTATGAAATTTGCTGCAAGTTATTTATTTCAGAGCCGACTGCTTTGTAAATTGCACACAATAATAGTTGGGTTTTTTTGCTATTTCAAAAACACTTTAACTTTTCTTCTGACATGAAACCAAACTGAAATTATTTTCAAAAACCCAGTTTGATGGGACAGAATATACAGATCTATGAAGATCCCGCCCCATTATAAACATTTTCATCCTCAAGTGTGTGTGTGTGTGTGGGGGGGGGGATGGGATGGGATGGGAGGGCTATGCCTTTATCAGATTAATAATGGCATCTTGGCCTAATCATGCTGATGCAGCATGTCATTCAGTGCCAATGGCTTTATGATAAACTTCATGAAGGCATCAACACTGAATCGGTGAATCATGAATTGCAGTGGGAGCAGGTCAACTTGCCCCTACCAAGTCACCCCAGCAGTTGGTTAACTGTTAATTAATTAAATATACCAATATTTTAAACAATAATGTGTGTTAAAGGGACATTCCTGAGTTTGCTGAAACAGAAACTTTTTAACGATTGTAATTACATATCAAGTAAAAGTAAATTTTTCTGCATAAAATATTAGTGGCTGTATATTAAACGTGTTTCTGATCGTTCTAAAATTTGTACTAGTTAGGTTACATTTCATTTTATTTCCTAAAATATATTTTTGTCATACGTACGAAATTATTTGATGACAAAATCCAGATTGGGCTTCTTATAACTATATTAAATTACAAACTTTCCGAATTTATACGATTTACTGTATTCTGATTGGCTGACGTCACTAAAAAACCAAGTGTTATCCTTCCATAAACCTCATAAAAATACGTCATCACGGAAGACCAAGATCGATTGGAATTATTTTTAGCTGGATGGGCGAGAAGCCCAATGACCCAGTTCGGTGATCGTTTTAAAAATAGAACAAGGAAGTGACCTGTTTCTCGATTAAAAAACATAAGGGAAACTGGATGAGATATTCATGTTATAAATAAATAAAAATTACAATTGATATATTTTTTATTTGTTTTTATTCTGTTTAAAAAAAAAAAAACATCCAATAGTATGTATACATGTATTCCTACGCTTATTTACAGAACATGGCTGACGGTAAGAAGGAAAGAAATTATTTTTGAGTGTTTTAAGGTACACTTCTTGTACTGATTGTAATTATAAGAATTGTTTACTCTACACGATTTTATACTACATTTGTAACTTTTATACATCGATAAATTCCTAAAAAAATGAGAAACAATTCTTATTAAGACAACCAGAAACACATTGAATATACAGATTGTCACACTGATATTCTAAATAAGAAAATATATTTAATATGTAAGTTTAATCGTAGAAATATCTTAGTCGGAAACATCTTACAATGCAGCAAACTAAGGAATGTCCCTTTAAATATTGCTGAATATGCACACCAGTTAGAGTCCAAAAGCCTTGCCTGATCATTATTTTAAGGATATTATATGGGACAAACTCACAAACGTCATTAAAATAGGCGTGACAGATTATTCATTTATTGTAAGTGTTTATCCGATATTAGGATTTCCCCAATATAAAACCATTTAATAAGTGGTCGTAATGGTGGAGTTTGTCCAAACACTGGGCCCTGGGGCGAGTTGCTTTTGGGACGAATTGACCAGCATTCCTGCAGTCGATCATTATTTTAACAATTTAGTGTACTTACGTTCCTCCATTTCTGACAGCTGTCAACTGCTGATTCGTTCGGGATCTTAGAACCGTTGATGCAGCCCTTATTCGTGACAAGAAATACATGACTACTGTGTCCTTGGTCCACAACCTTGCGGACCACTGAGCAAATCTTCGTTACTGCTTCTCAGTCCGGAAGGACTTGGAAGTTTCCGTTTCCGCTAATATATTCAATTCGTAAATGTCCGGATTCCGAAAAGATAAGTACAAATGGGTTTCAATCGGAGTACGTTCGAGCGGACGATTAGGGATTGTTTCTCACTGTGTCACTGTGTTTCTTTCTTTATTAATTATATTAGAGATGCGCATCAAAATTTTATAAAGGCCCACTATTTAATTTTTAGATGTAAATTTCAAAATTGTCCGCTTAATTTTCTTCTGTCCCGGGACAAGCCCCTGGCTATCCAGAGACAGGCCCCTGGACGGACATGCTCGAAACTCTAGTGGTATATGAGCATGTAAAAATTATTCGCACTCGCACACTCACTGTGTCACAGTGTGTTAAAAATTTGTTTTTGTTTAACGACACCACTAGAGCACACTGATTTATTAATTAATCATCAGCTATTGGATGTCAGATATTTGGTAATTTCGACATATAGTCTGAGAGAGGAAACTCGCTATATGTTTCCATCCCAGACAGGATACTAGTAGTACATGCCACGGTCTTTGATATATCAGTCGTGGTGCACTGGATAGAGCGAGAACACAGTGTGTTATATTATTAGCAAAATAATATATCTCACAATGAACCATACATAAACATTTACATGTTGACCTTTGTTTTTTTTAATATTATTTTGAGGCGCAAGTGCAAAAATGTTTAGCAGGAGGGGACATAGACTGCTAGACTGTGGCGAGTGAAGCTTATGGGGTGGGGTGGGGGAAGAGTAACGATATGCTCCCCTGGAAAATGCATTGAAAAAAAAAGAAAATTTGCTTAAGCAGGAAGAGGTTTCGACTTCTTTGCACACGCGCATGCATTTTTTGTTTTGTTTTGACAGTGAGATCGATCCATATTTAAAGGAACACGACCCTGCCAAATAGCCCCAAACCGAAAGGAAAATACTGCGGCTTCACAAGTCATCCCATTATCATCATCCATATTATATTCAAATTGATTTTGACACATTATTTACTAAGAAATTGTAATGCATTAAACAAATAAATATTTCGTGCTAGATAAATTATATTGTTTCCATGCGTGGCTCAGGGTTTATTAAATATGCAAAATGTAATCATGAAGATTGTAATGCATTAAACAAATAAATATTTCGTGCTAGATAAATTATATTGTTTCCATGCGTGGCTCAGGGTTTATTAAATATGCAAAATGTAGTCATGAAGATGCCTGATATATAGACTTATGCCTGTTGGCCGATCCCAACCGAATATTTGGCGTTTAATAGATATATTGTTTAAACCACATTAAGTACAAAATGTGTTGAGTCATAAACACAAATATTAATAAAACAACAACAATAACACACACACACGCACGCACGCACGCACGCACGCTTACCTCTCCCAGACCTAGCTCCATCTAGATTCGAAGATCGGAAGAGTAAATCCACAAAAACAGCTGTATACAAACTATCTAGTACCATGGCTACGTTGCTAAGTAAACGTTAGACGCAAGCGTTTATGACGTCATATAATGCCGTTCAGCACAATGCCATGTACACATAACGCATATTATGGTTAAAAATATCTATTGGTTCAACTTCAGATAATTTCACTTGGGACATAAACATGATACGAAATGGAAGCTCATTTAATATCCTAGAAGGAAGGAAATGTTTCATTTAACGACGCACTCAACACATTTTATTTCACAGTTATATGGCGTCAGACATATGGTTAAGAACCACACAGATATTGAAAGAGGAATCCCGCTGTCACCACTTCGTGGGCTACTCTTTACGATTAGCAGCAAATTGCAAAGAAAAATACATTGTCACACATTACCACCAATCATGTACGGTTACAGATCGAGTTTCACTTTCATGTTTATTTACTATTTATTTTACAGAGTTTTGTCCCTTGAACTTAAGAGGTACGAACATTTGTTGGGCAATATAGGAGACATGTATTGCTTTAGCAGAACTCTCAAAATGCGTGTTATATTGTGTTTAATAGTATAAATTATTAATAATAAAAAAAAACAACACCCATATAATTAGCTGCTGCTGGGCATAATCAGCGGTTTTCCGCAAGAAGGAAGGAAGGACATGTTTTATTTAACGACACACTCAGCACACACAGATTATAAACCCATGTTACGGTTCATGTGCCCATAGAACGGGTTCGGGCACTAACAACATACATGGTTAAGGACCACACAGATATTGAAAGAGGAAACCGCATCTGCTGTCTCCAGTTCATGGGCTCCGGCTCTTGCGCGATATAGCAGCAAAATGAAAATCTTTACATATTGTTTTAATTCTTCACCATCCCAGTGCAGGGTACCCATACATGTGTCCACGGCCTATAGGGAACGTGATGAATGAACTACCAGTCGTGGTGAGACCTCAGCTGGATTTACGGTTATGTGAATCGGACATATGGGACCACACAGATATTGAAAGGGAAATTGATCCCAGATCGACCGCTTGCGATTAGCAGCAATGAGCACTTGCACCACTAGGCAGGGTACGTCCCGGCCTTTAATACCAGTCGTGGTCACTAACGAGGAATCGTGGGCCCACCGACTTGAAAGCAGCATCGATACCACTAGAAAGAAGGCCTTGCATATATGTGCATTCCTGTAGATGATAAGTGCAGATACCGTTCATACCCTTGAGTTTGTTATGTGGGGGCAAAGGTTTTTCGACCGAGCGTAGACCAAACAATTGTAATTCGAATCCACTCCCCCAACCTCACTCCAAATGTTTTCTTTAGACGACTTTCTGCTCGAACAGGACCCACCATTGAACTCTCCGGAAACAAACGAATCAGTATTTCCGAATAAGTACGAACACCTCCGAATTGCAAACATGGCTACCTTGACGACAGCAGGTGCTAATTGTAAATAGTGACAGTGTTTCTGTATTTGTTGGAGATATCATGACCAAAGACTGCTAATACTTCAGGAATAAAATCCCGTTCTTCACCGTAAGTTTATAATGTTTATGCAAATAGTAGATTTATCTTTATCAATAATTATTATTCGTAAAATCTATTGGTAAAACATGCAGTTGGTAGTTACTGAAAGAAACCGTACCGACAAATTCTGTAGTTATTAAGTTAATCGTTATGTATGGACATGGACGTAACAATATTTTCCAGATATTGTTTTCAAAATTTAAAAATAAATCATCGTTATTTCAAATGTTTTAACATTTTTATTGTAAAAAGAGGGATCCCATTCGGTCACTGTCATTTAAAGATGAGTGAAAATAAATGCTATGCAAGCATGGATGATGGATATTTCAGACCACAGCCAAAGGTACAGAGGGAGCATTAGTTTTTTTGGGGTACCGTGCTTGCTGTTACATATCCTGGAGTAATCAATAGTCGTGCACCTAAGAACACACAGTAAAATAAACAGTGAACCGAAAAGAAAATTTCCAAATATTATTTACTTAAATACTTGGTCCTTTGCTGTATGTAGCACACTGTTTGTTATTAATATCAAATTTGAAATGGCGGAGAAATGTTTAAAGTTTGTTGTTGGAAAATTTATTTTGTTAATATAATGAAGCAAGTACTTAAATCAGGATTTAGTGAGTACTGTATGTTATACATTTTTAGTTTGTGTGCCAATTTGTTGTACTATTTCGGTTGTAAAATGGTTGAAACATGGTACCACTAGTTTTGAATACGGCCAGCTATATATAGGATGATGTAACCATTTTCGGACTTAGTAAAAAACCCACACTTTCTACGTCTGTTTGGACTAGTGGCATGGTTACTGAATCACTAATACTGGTTAATTAAATGCTTTATTTTTGAAGAAAATTGTATGTACCAGTATATATATTTAGCTTAGAACAATAGCCACCTGGTCCAGAGATGTTTTGTTTTCAATTAACTGAAGCTGTGTATATATAGAGAAAGAGTGTTTTTTGGTATCATCAGTATCATATATTAGGAATAAAACTTGTATTATGCGAGCCTCTGGTGAGCATAATACATTATTTTTATTCCTAATATATGATATTAACAATACCAAAAAAAAGGGGGTAATAATCTCTTTATCATATAATCTCAAGCTTAATAACATGTTTTTGTAAATTGTACTCGCAACTTTAATTCCAGTCCGCCATTACTAGATATTCAAATGAAGTAAGAATATGTGGCATGGCATATATTTTAATGGAAATGACATCAAACTAGAATGACATCATTTTGGATGTCCTTACATCAAATTAAACAAGTGCTTAACATTTTTTGTTTTCTGAACTCTGGATAGCTTTCAGTGTAAAATTGCTATTGAAGTGTTTTTATGTGATGACTATGAATGCAAAAGTCAATTATGGAGTGTCACCCTAGTGTGTTTGGTTAAATGTCAATAAATCTAGTGTCATGACCTCGTTTAATTTACATCTAATTTGCAGTTATCAAATTCTTAAAGTATGTGATCTGAAAATATATGCTTTGATTGCACTGAAAATGTAAGATATTAGATGATATATATATATATATATATATATATATATATATATATATATATATATTATCCACATGGTTCAACATAACCGAGTTAATAATAATCATACGAAATCACACGTGTAATAACAAGTGTGGTGATGTAATTTTGGGAAGCGACGTCATAACATGATGTTGCTTCTCCAGTCCTAGCTCAGACTTTGCATGTGGAATATGACGTCATTTCGTCGTTTCCATCTAGTTGTGATTGAAACATTTTGAGACGGTCCTTGTTATTCATAAAAAATACCAATAATAATATGGATAATAAAGAAATTATTACACTCGCATGTGTGTCGTACTGATTTTACGAAACTCGTGTCAGGATTTATGTATTACCCTCGCTCTTGCTCGGGCAATACCAAAATCCTGACACTCGTTTCGTAAAATCAGTACGACACATAAGCTCGTATAATAATCTCAGTATATGTATCGGTAATGAAATTAGACCTTACAGTTTAAGGGGAGTTTTCACTATCACTCCCCATCACTCTCCTGAGATTAGTTAAGAGAGTCTGAGTAATTGTTTACCCCCCACCCTTAGCTTGTGAATTGTTTTGGTATCAGTATGATAACTTAAATGGCTCCCAATAATCTATACAAGTTAATGAAGCAATTAATCACTCCCCTAATGTTTTTTTACGTCAGGGTTTGTGAACTATTTTGTTTTACTATTATTTTGTTTTTGTAATATTGCAATAATTATATGCCACATCTAAGTTATCATTACTATAAATGTTTATATTTAAAAATATTTTTGAGTATTTAGTAAATATTTTAATACCTTTAGGTTACTTGTTATATTTACAGACAACAATGGAGACCTCAGAATATACAGAACCAGTCCCCTCTGTGCAGGCACCACTGCCAAATCTGTTGGGTGAGGTACTGGAGAGGGACGTCACATTCTGTGTGGACACGTCGGGAAGTATGTACCGCTGTCTGCACGTCATAAAGGAGCAACTTATAGAAACTCTCATGAACCACGCCCAGAGAGGAGACACAACGTTCAACATCATTGAATTTAATTCTGAAGTGACGCAGTGGGCCGACAAGTTGGTAAAGTGCACGCCCGAGACGGTGGCGGTTGCTGTCGAATGGATCAACAAACTATCGGCCACCACCGGCACGAACACCCAAGACGCCTTGCTGACCGCACTGAGTGACCCCCATTGTCGGGCGGTGTATCTGATCACCGACGGTTTGCCCGACCAGCATCCCGAAGACATACTGGACAATGTGGCCACCGTGGTTGACAACCGGCCCATCCACTGCATCTATCTTGCACATGAGAAAGCCGACGAAGCAGCGACAGAATTTCTCGAAGATCTGGCCATCGAGAGTTATGGCTCGTTTCATATCGTGTCGTTATCAACTCACGGCTGCGTCGAGAAGATCACGCCAATATACAGATCCGACCACGGTTCAGGGAGGGTTATTAGGACTGTTGAAAATGTTATACGGAAAACCGGATGTTAAGATGTGCAGTGTTGCCACAACGCTCGCGGTTGATCCAGAGACAGAGTACATCCTGGCACCGAGAACTGCATCGCTGAGTCACTGGCTTCACCCCCCGCCCTGGTGGCCACCGATGTACCCATCCCGGTACTACTACCCTTCGTACTGGAGTCGGTACCGACCAGCCAAGTCGTGGCTGAAGGCCCAGGATGCACTGAATGATGAGATTGAGTTTTCTCCTGGTGCTGGTGCTCTGCTGGTGGGGAAGAAAGTTATGGCAAGAAGAATGGATAATGGTTACTTTTATCTGGGAAATGTTCAAAGTCAGGTTGGTGTACCGGTTATATTTTTTTAATTTTTTTTTGTATTTATTATTATTTATTATTTATGAGATAAAGATGAAGCAAGTACTTTTTAGTGAGTAGCATAATTTCATATTTATAGTATTTACATGTATGTTATGTAGATTTATTCTTTAAAGCTTATGGTCGATGGGTGTCATAAAGTACATATGCAGTTAGTTGCGTTTTTTTTTTTTTTTTTTTTTTTTTTTTAACTCTACCCTTTGTCCCATGTATATATTTTGTACATTCCATCACTATATCCCTCTGTCCTCAATAAAGCTACACAATACAAGACACCATTTGAAACTTTATTATAGTATCTACAGTATGTACATTTGAATTTTTCTTTTGCAGATCTTATCGGACAAGTTTCTTATAGCCTTTGGTCCAAATAAGCATGGGAAGTACAAGGAAACCACATACCAAGACACATATGTGTGGGACATTATAGACTTTTTTGATTCTAAACGACACACAATTCTAACCGGTGATAGGGTTCTAGCTCCGTGGGAGCCGGAAGGAGAGCGGTACGGGCCTGGGATAGTCATCGATGGCCACGAGAAACGCATAAATGAAGGTGAGATGAATTAATTTTAAATTAAAGCACTGACTGTGACACTAAACAGTGTACACAGGTGGGATTTAGCGCTTACCTCAGGTGTTTTTGGTCATAATATCGAACCTCCTCGATGGATGCATTGAGTACTGGTTTTTCCTGTCCCAGTGTCCTACAGCTGGTATATATAGGGAATAACTGGTTACTGTCTTAAGATATCAGCTTTATCCTACAAAAGGTTAGAATGGCGAATGCAGTGAGGTTTGACCTGAGCAGGACAAAGCCAATATTTTAAGACAGTAACCAGTTATTTCTTTTATCCTGAAATCCTACAGGGATATTCAGAAAATCGTTATTTATTCCAGTTTTGTGTATGCAAATCGAGTATTGTCAACCTAGCAAGGCTTTTGCCGTATTTCATACAAGATACATGATGTCATTATTTGTAAGATGCTAGCTATATTCTGTCACATTAAAAAAGCGTTTCCAAGCTCTAATTCATAAATAAATATACAAGTTTTGTATTGTTATCGCAAAACTAAAAGTTATTTGTATTTACTGTACTTCAACAAATGATTTAAAGAGTGTGTTTTTTGAAAATCTAGTCTGAAATACTCTAGTCGAATTGGGCTTATGTTACGTGACCTATATTTTTGGTCAGTGACTGAAAATATAGAGTTTTATCTAGTCATCATATCTTGCCAATGTATACAGTGATTGTGGGATAAAAAAGGACATGGTATGTGCCATGCTGTCTGTGGAAAAGTGCATTTTAAGATCCCTTGCTGTTAATGGAAAAAAAATATAACAGCTTTCCTCTGAAGACAATGTTTCAGAAGTACTACATTTGACAGCCAATAGCTGATGATTAATTAATCAGTGTGCTCTAGTGGTGTCATTAAACAAAACAAACTATATAGCTAAACAGTGTACATGTAGAAACTAAATAAGAAATGCATGTGTTGGAGTATTTTGTTGAATTTTCTTTGAAAATGCACAGCGATGTTAATTTGGTCAATTAAAATAGCCCTGTAATATGTTTGTCTATAAAAGTGAACTGTCCAAACTGGCACCTGTGTTATGAGTATTTCTGTTTAAACTGGCATAATCTTGGAGTCCCATTCAGTGACAGTAACTTGGGTGAAACCTGTCTATTCCATCACTCTGTGTATACTGGCACATCCTGTCGGGGCTCCCCTTGAAGCCAGTTTAAATTGAGTGTATAAGCCTATCCTAAACTTGCAGAGATATCTTACCTTATACAGTCTGTGTTTTATTAATTATTTTAGAGGAAAATAATCAAATAAGTTTCCTAAAAAATAGTACTAACTCACTATTTTGTGATCTCATAGTGCAATGTAAACTGACATGCAAGGATGATGTGATTTTGCTCAAGTAATCAAAGTGAATTAATAGGCCCCTATATCTTTAAACTGAGTTGGGATTGGTTTATACACATAACTGATTAATAACAATGAGATTTTCCACAATTACACTAAATTTGAATAATTTTCTAACCTTCAGGTCCCAGCGACAAAACGATAACCGTCACGTTCAGCGATGGCAAAACCGAAACGGTGCCTTTGGATGTGGCTCTTTGGATTCCGGAGCCAGTTTATGAGAGACTCGCACTGGAGTTGAAGATGCCACGAGAAGCCAGGGAAACACTTCAGACCCAGAGGGACTATCCCTCGGAGAACCTCACGGGTTACCCCACCTCGGGTGCAGTTGCTTCCCCTGCCGTCTACCCGCGAGCTGCAACAGTTGTGATGGATTCGGACCCAGTCTTCATAAACAGCCTGTATCACTGCGCACCGTACGCCCCTTTCTACCCTCGACCGGTCATGTGTCATTATCAGAACAACAAACCAAGCAAAGTGGTGAAGTCGGCGGTGAAAAAGCGAGGACGTGAACGCCGTCATTCCGGGAACGAACATAACCCAGAAGGAGCTGGATGAAAAGGTCACATCCCAGCTGATGGAACACAAATTGTTTCTGGACGAGAGAGAGAATGAGAAAGTCCAGCCGGGCAAGAAGCTACTGAAGAAACGTGAAAAACAGCTTGAGAATTCACTGAAGAAATCGGTCACCTTCAACGAGGCCGAACTGCTGAAACAAGAACTGAATTACAGTGCCAACAATGCCGATGATATTTGCGTCCATGACTTGGACTACGAGGACAGAGAGATGATCTCGCCAGAGAATGGTGACATCGATGTGGAAGAAGATGTTAGGAGGAGGGATGATGTCACGAGTACGGGAGTGAACATGGATTCAAGTCTGCTGTTCCACAGGTCACGTAGTCTAGGCAGACGGCCGCCGTGGAGGTACTGGAACAGGGATCCCAGTCCCACGAAGGCTGAAGCGAAGAGCCGACACGGACCGTTCAGGGAAACTGCTCTGCAGGCCCCGCTGGAGGCTAGAGACCAGCGCATGCTCAATGGCAGTGGTAATATTTCATTCTGTAATTATTGTTAGAAATATGTATCAAATTTACAGAATGTCGGCCAATGGACAATATTTTTATTTTTTTTAATCACTGCAACGACTAGATTGTAGTCTGGCAATAAATGGGCGTGGAATATAGCTCAGTAGCCGAGCACTCACTTTAGAAGGGATGGATTATAAGACCTATAAAACTGTATTCTGGCAATAAATGGGCGTGGAATATAGCTCAGTAGCCGAGCACTCACTTTAGAAGGGATGGATTATAAGACCTATAAAACTGTATTCTGGCAATAAATGGGCGTGGAATATAGCTCAGTAGCCGAGCATTCACTTTAGAAGGGATGGATTATAAGACCTATAAAACTGTAGTCTGGCAATAAATGGGCGTGGAATATAGCTCAGTAGCCGAGCACTCACTTTAGAAGGGATGGATTATAAGACCTATAAAACGGGTCTGGCAATAAATAGGCGTGGAATATAACTCAGTAGCCGAGCACTCACATTAGAAGGAATGGATTATAAGACCTATAAAACTGTAGTCTGGCAATAAATAGGCATGGAATATAACTCAGTAGCCGAGCACTCACATTAGAAGGAATGGATTATAAGACCTATGAAACTGTAGTCTGGCAGTAAATAGGCCGTGGAATATAACTCAGTAGCCGAGCACTCACATTAGAAGGAATAAGACGTATAAAACACATCATCGTAACCAGACAGGGCTGTATAAAGAAGCCTATTTTGTATTGTTTTATAAACACAAATGTTCAGCATTATAAATGTATGTAGGTATGCATATGTAAGAAAACAACAAATAGCCCAGCTTTGTAGATTTGGCCCAAATTCTTTGTCTTTCTGTTAGTAAATAACATTGGTCAAGATGCTGGAAGGGCAAATGTCATATAAAGACTGAGTGCACACTATTTGTACCCATGCTTAGATTCTGGAAATTTCATAGGAATTTACCGGTACTGTTTAATCAGTTGGAATATATTATCTGCATTAATACTGTTATTTTACCATTGAACATCACTCGCTGTTTACATCACACCAAAAATGTATTATTTTCCATTTTAAAAGTGAGAAGCAGGATGCTCTATTTTTCTATTTTTTATGTTTTCTAAAGTATTACAAAAACATCATGACAAGCCTATATGTGGTATGAAACCGCCAATATCAATAACATTTGATATTGATAACATTCAATTTAAAAACAACAACAAAAAATGCTTTAGTAAATTATCATATTTTTACATGGTGAGGAAAGATTTCATCTTTAAAAAAATAATTTGCCTATATTTTTTACTCTACAACAGAAATATATAACTACAGTGAAACCCTTCTAAACCGAACACCCTCGGAACCAAGTAAAAAGTCTGGTTTTAAGAGGTATCCAATTTACAGAGGTTCTCTTCTGTATAGATATTTAAAAAATGGCCACGAAAAACGTCTGGTTTTGTGGGAATTCCAGTTTACAGAGGGTCTGATTTTAAGAGGTTTCACTGTATACCATATTTATATCATTTTATGCCTGGTGTGTCTACAGCATCTTTACCGTAACTGTATCTATGCGTCTTTTAAATAAACTTTTATTTGTGGGTGTTGGGTATATATTATAGAGGATATTTCATACTTCATCTCGTGAAGTTTGCAATCATATCACAATCGTTGAGCAAGTGCGACTCGTGAGATATGATTGCAAACCTCACTGGATGAGATATAAATCATATTTGACAAAAAACAAATTTTCTCTTTATTATATAACTTTTGGCAATTTACCTTTATTTTTAAAATGCCAACAGCAAAATAGTTCCGGGTTTCTTAAAGTGAAGATAACACTTTCTACGATAGCACTTTCTACGAAATTTTCACTCTAAAATGTGTTATCGTCACTGAGTGACTGATAACACTTTTATTTCACTGATATTTTAAGATATTTCACTAAATGTTATATAATAAAAAAACCAATTGCCTCCTGTCTGTCCTATGAAATCATTTGATATTGTTACTGTATTTTATTTTGTTTCATTTCCTCAGTGGAATGGCCGAGCTCAGCCTTCAGATATGTCGATCAGTTTGCCAAGCATGACTATTCCAACTCCGTGGAGCTGCTCTTCAAGAAACCTAGACCACCACCGGCTTCAGGGGATGTCCAGAGAGATTCTGGGGGCGGTGTGGCTGCGTCGTTAGGTTACCGTGTGGAATCCACGAGTCCAGAAGAGGCACGCAGGGAATACAGGTATTTATGTTTGCATTTAGTAAGTTTTGCATATCTGGAGGATTTATTTATAGAGATTAATATTGGGTGCACTATTGACGTTTTTAGCTCTATCCTAAGATATACATTTATTTGAATACAGCTGAAGATAATCCCAAATTAATTATATTATTGGCTTGTCAAGGCTTCTTTTGGGTGTGTAGTCACAATTACATAAAAATTACATCAATATATCTTGTAAAAAATATATTGAAAAAAATAATGAAAAAACACTTATTGGTATTTTAAGATTGACTCAGGATATTTTAAAGTTTCGCATTGGTTCTAAATGTCAGTCATAATATTGTTGGTACGTGTATTTCATTTGATTTTTTTAATGCACGGAAAAGTGATTTCTCAGAACTGATCATATCAAGGAAAGCAGCAGGCATCATAATTATATTATTTTATGCCTGGTGGGTCTTCAGTATCTTTACATTAACCTTATATTTGTACATCTTTTAAATAAATAAACTTTTATTAACAATTGTCTCCTGTCTCTCCCATATAATCAGTTCCGACATAATAGTTAAGTTTATAATCAGAATTATTAATTACGATCCATACATAATCATATGGTTTATATCTATTTCACTGTGTACTATATTGTATTTCCAATAACGAATAAAAAGTGTTATTCCGTATACTTTTGCTTTAGCATAAGCGCTGCAAATAATCTTGCAAAATACCTACCATATATTAAAAGTTCCAAACTTTATTAAAACAAAGCATGACATCATTATTCATTACATGACTTCATTCATGATCATTTTCAACATGCCATTACTCTGTTACAGTCTAGGATCATTTTTCTTTTAGCCAAAAAAGATTTTAATGCTGGATTTTCAATAATGTTTATAAAATTAAAATAGCCTTTATGGGAAATGAAAACATACATAATGTCATCTTCTGATATTTGACTACAGCTTGGCAAAAAATAAGTGTTTTGTTTTGTTTTTAATTTCATGTTATTATAAAATGAACCTTTAAAATAATAATGCTCACTTTACTTTATTATTAAGTTAATGTTTTAAATACTATTACTACTGCAGGCGGCAAAAGATCGTTGAGCGCCAGGCGGAGTGGGAGAACCGTGTGTGCGAGACGGAGAGCATGAAGCAGGCCATGCAGGACCAGCACCACGAGCGAATCCTCCACCAGCTGGCCCTGGAGCGTGAACGACAGATGGGTGAGAAGAACGCCATCCTGCAGGCGCGGGAGGCAAAGAAGAACATCAGCCGCGAGCTGCGGGCCCGCATCGAGGAGAACCAGAAGAGGGAGATGGAGATAGAGGAGCAGAGGATCAAGGCCATGAGACTGAGGAGGGAGCAGCGGGAGGCCCTCGAGGCTCAGAGGGACAAGGAAATCGCTGACACGGTCGAAAGAAGACAGGTTAGTGGGGTCTTACCGTTTATTAATTGACGTTATGTCTGTGGGTGGGGGTGCAGGATGTGGTAAAGATTTTGTTTAAAGTGTGATAGGTCAGAGAATTCATTCCATTTCAGCCCTCTACATTGCGACTGATTTTGTCCTTTGGTGACTAAAACATTTACAGGTCGATATGTTTTTATTTTTCATAATTTTTGACAAAATATTCAGTTTAAGTTTTAAAAGATGAAAGAAATTAAAAGTACCTTTTGTCAGATATATCATATAAAAAAAATGAATCTTGGGTATGATTTATGTATGGTGTACAAAGCAAAAACAAGGATGCTTTTACTTGATCCTGTTAGTGTCCAGTTTAGAGGGTTTCACTGTATATTTAAAATAAGGGGAACATCATAGGTGAAGAAAGGTTTACTAGTAATACCATAGAATTTGAGTCTTTCCCTGACAAACAAGCAGAGGCTTGTGCTTTCTTCAAAGATGGATAATCTATAGTGAATAACTAGCTAATGACGTTGGATATCGGGCTTTATCCTGTGATGGTAAGAATTGGAATTTCTCATGCGGCCTGAACAGGATAAAGCAGATATCCCACGTCATTAACTACTTGGGGCAGGACATAGCCCAGTGGTATAGCGCTCGCTTGATGCGAGGTTGGTTTGGAATCGATCCCTATCAGTGGGCCCATTGGGCTATTTCTCGCTCCAGCCAGTGCACCACAACTCGTGCATCAAAGGCTGTGGTATGTGCTATCCTGTCTATGGGATGGTGCATATAAAAGATCCTTTGCTGGTAATCAAAAAGAGTAGCCCATGAAGTGGCGACAGCGGGTTTCCTCCCTCAATATCTGTATGGTCCTTAACCATATGTCCGACGCCATATAACCGTAAATAAAATGTGTTGAGAGCGTCGTTAAATAAACCATTTCCTTCATTAACTACATGTACATGTAGTTATTATCTTTGTCCTGCAGACCATAAAAGTAATGGAAAAAGCTTTTATTTCGTTATTTCAGCCACATTGTAATGTAGCTACATGTATTTGTGTGACGTCACATGAGTGACATCAAAAGTCATATCATGTTACTATACGGATATGACTTACTTTATCCGTCATCATATCTGTCAATAGAAACGGTGGTTGCAGGATAAAAAGTCGTCCATCACTTCGCTTTATTAAGTAGGGTGAGCAGCTTTAAACTATTAACACTTAATACAGTATAATTTAGTTCATAAATGTTTATATTTCTTTATTTGCAGCAAATTAAAGTTCAGAAATCTCAGGCCAGACTGGATGCCAGGGTTGCCCAGCTAGACGAAGAGGACACAGCAAATACGACTCACCAGAACAAAATGCAGAGTGCCAAGGCACAGAGATTGAAACATTTCCAGACTATTGAACAGGGTGCCCAAAAGATGAAGGATTTAAGAATAGGTGTCAAGGTTCAGCAACAAGACATGCTTAGATCTCAGATATTTCCATAATACAATCTTATCAATTAACATGGCTATATATATATATACATGTATTTAGAGTGTGTGAGAGAGAGAGACCATTTAAGAATAGGTGTCACGGTTCAGCAACAAGACATGCTTAGATCTCAGATATTTCCATAATACAATCTTGTCAATTAACATAGCTATATATATATATATACATGTATTTAGAGTGTGTGAGAGAGAGAGAGAGAGAGACCATTTAAGAAACCCAAAACAAAACCCTCCAATAATTATCGCTTTCTGTATTTTAGCTATTGTTTAATAGTCTGTCAGTTTGTAAACTATTATATTATTTTTTGTTTAATTTTTCATAAAATATTAGGAAAAGAATTATGGCTGGGTTGATGAAATGGTGTGATTTTAGCAATAGGTATTTTTTGAGAGACACTGTAAACCCATTTTGATATAATTATTAACCAAAATGTAGTGCCGTTGCACGCTCAATATCCCATGCTTGGCACACTAAACATTGGACATCCAGTTTTCCAAATCCTGTATCCATCCATGACATGGGAAAAAAAACTGTGATATTTTTATACCTCTTAGCTGATGATGTTAACTCTTAAAAGAAAGAAAGTAGTGTCCCTGTATTACCGTTATTTCAAATCTGTTTGTAGCACAGATACATGTAGGTGGGTAATTTATACAGTGAACCCTATTTAAACCGGACCCTGAACAAACCTGTCCAAACCAGCTAAGTTTCATGGTCCCAAATTTTTTAAATTCTAAAATGCGACTCTCTGAACACTGGATTCTGTGTCAGTCAGATTCTGTGTCAATTGGATTCTGTGTCGATCAGATTCTGTGTCAATCAGATATTTATTGAGTCCCCAGGGTGATCTGGTTTCACTATAGATCTTTCAAATCCACTTTTAGTACATGATCATTAACGGTTATTAATTTATCATAAAGCTACTGTTGTTGCCTTTAATTGTTTAAAAATACACAAATAACATATTCTTATGATGTTCAATTTTGTTCCCTGGTATATAATAAATTCTGAAAATGGATAATTTGAGGTAGAATACATATTGATATTCTGTATCTTCATTTGAACTATTTTATTGTGTAGAAATTCTTTGAAGTTTATGTCATAGTTGTTATAAAGTTATGAACAACTAGATTACACCATCCACTCTATGATTAGCAGTATGTTTATTTTTGTTTTTGAGTCGTATGTCATTTATTGATATAATTTTATGTGTCTGAATTTTATTAGTTCCCCATTAAGGTTTTATTTATGTTCTGTTGTGTCTTTTAATCACACACTGGAAACACTCTTCATTGATTCATGCGTATGTGCATAAATAATTCCATATGCATCTAGGTGCAACTCGTAATCTTTTTGTTGAAGATTTTAAGACTTAGCATACATGTACTAGTGTGTAATCTCCATGAAACAAAGTGTATTGCAGTGATTCTTCACTTCAGTCTTTACTCATTTTATGTTTACATGTAATGATCATGTTTAGCAACTGTGTGCTAATGAACTATTCCATTTCTAGGCACATTTTTTATAATTTACTGTCTATCATGAACTTCTTATGGACAGTGTATTTAGATTGATTTTTACAGTCAATTCTTTGGTTTTCAGTTTTTACTCCTTTTAATAAGAGTTATTTTCCTTTATACTATACTAGTTCTGGGGTATTGGTTTACTTATTATTAAACTATACCTTGCAACAGTTGTTGACAGATGTGTCTGTGAATGAACATTTTATGATGGCTGTGATAATTCTCCTTTTCTTCTATTTATTGTTTACTGTGTAGCATGCCTGTTAGTGGTAATGTACATGTATGTTTAATATATTTCAGATATATTTATGACTATTGTACATTTATTAAACTTGTGAATTTACTAATCAAATATGAAATCATAACTGTGATTTCTTAGTGTGATTTGCAGTAACAGTTTGAAACATGCAACCAGTCTTTCTCTTTTCAATCAGTGCACAACAATTTGTATGTAAAATGCTGTGGTAGGTGCTGTCCTTTTGATGAAACTGCACATAAAAAGAACCCATACTTCTTATGGGTACTAACAGTAGCCTTGTGGAGGTAGCAGATTTCTTCTACTGTTCTCTAGACTACTTGTCACAACTGCAACATGTTGGGCATTTATCAGCCACTGTTATGTTGTGAACATGCAGTTTTCCTTTTTTATAAGCATTGAAAGATGCTAGGAACACACGGCTTTCAGATGGAAGCCTAGGAGCCAATGCATACGGTATTACATGGGTCTCGCTACATGTCATAAGCAATGGCGGGCCTGCCATCTTTTAAGACTAATTTCCAATATGCCCGCCATCCATTGGCAGCGATAGTAATATCTGCCATCCGTTTATTTAGGTCGCCATCCAAAATCACAAGTCGTGTCATCGTCTTGAACTACCATCGTTTTCAAGACATTTTCGAAGTACTTGTACCCTGCAAATCTTGGGTACCATCCCTTCCTATAAGTGGAACCAGCTCTTCCGATTCCCTCCCTCCCTTTCCTGAATACTGGAGAGACCACTGTATTATACATACCAACTCATCCTCAGGGTGGGAGGAGAGGCGCCACCCTTACCTCCACCTACTTCTAAGGCTTATTCCTTGATAATGTGTAAGAATGTCAAAATGAATTATAATGCATGGGTGAACATGCATCAGTCAAACTACTAACTGAAGAAAACTTTGGCTTTAATATTCTAAATTTCTAAATTGGCCTCAGCAATTAGAAAATCCCTGTCCCGAGTCAGACCCTGCGATCCTATCAGAGGCCGGACTCGGGATAGGCGTGTTTGAAACCATAGTCGTATAAGGACACGTTAAACCAGTTAATAATAATAATGCAACAAACTAGCTAAAATACATGTATATATTTTATTGATTACTAAGCCTCTTTGAAAAGTAGCTTCTGGAAAATCTGAGCTTCGTGACCCGTCTTACTCTATACAGCAAACCATAAATGTTTGGTGTATTAATTGAATTGGATGCTGCAGATTGTTACTACAAGTTGAGAATTCACCTCAAAGCTTTAGACATTTATGCATGTGATGGGTGTTATTTATTCTGTAGTTGCATTAGAACCATTGATCTCATTAAATTAGTCATGTTGTGTTTTAAGAAATCAACTTGTGTTGCTGTTGTTGGTTTATAAAATACTTACGCTATTGCTAATTACAGGGTGCAAACACTATATCCTGTCTTGTCTGGAGTGCCTTAACATACCTGTTATTCTAACTGTATATAGGTCTGTATACTAGTAGTAGTGTTGTAACAACGTAAAATAATCTGAGCTAATTTGAAGCAGGATTATTATAGTCTAACCTGTGTTATTAAGCACCCACCAAAAGGAGTATCAAAAAGTGGCCTTTTTAGACAGGTGGATGCTTAATTGAGGCCTGTTCATACTATAGTAGATGATATGGGAGAATTAAAATGTGGCCTTTACAGAGGTGGCTGCTTAATACAGGTGCCCGATAGAGCAGGTTTAACTATTTGTAGTCTCCACCTTTTTGTTTTGTTATTGTGTACATCTGTACATGAACAGCCATGTAAAACAAAGTGGAGCACCAATGTATGGTGATTGGGTTGTTGGGGTCATGAGAAAGGGTTCATGGGATCTGGAGTAATCTTCACTAATGTCATTATTGGGCCCTTGGATGTTTGAATTTGGTAAAACAATCTGATTCTTTTCTCCTTTTTAATATTATGTTAGGTGGGTGTGTGTGTGATAAAACTGCACAGTATGAACTTCTTCACCTAATCAAAGTTTTCAAGCCACCAAAATTGTTTGGCTATAGAAAATTAACTGATTTATTCTCACGGTAGACCATCTCTGGTGTGCCCATATGTCCATTAACTTATTTTTTGGGGGACATCTTAATGTTATCTTTATCAAATTTTATTAGTTAAATGTACAAAGCCTGCCACTATTAGGTCATTTTGATAATTTTGATAATTAAATATAAAAGCTTAATCTGGTTTAAAAAATAATCTTTTTTTTTTTTTTTTTTTATTATTATTATTATTTTTTTTTTATCAAATCCTCAAGGCTGTTTGAATAAATTACAGTATGATCTGCGTTTCAAAATACAGAATTGACCTAGACTGACTGTGCTGTAACTAACATTATTTGCATTGTCATTACACTATGGTAGCCTTTTAATTTAATTACCATGCAGGGTCCCGTTTTACCTAGCGATCTTAGCGCTAAGATCACCTTGAGTGATTATTGTAGTTATGCACTTTATGTGATCTTAGTGCTAAGATCGCTTTATAAAATGCAGCCCAGGCTAATAATAAAGTTAATTTGATGTCTTGACCTGTGGAATCTGATCATGCTCTGAAGTTTTCATTGTTAAAACCAAAAATGAAACCATGAAGCGAATTAAACTTCGAAATAGCTTTTGAGAAATTTGTATTATTTATAGTACAGTTTTTGGGGTTGTTTTTTTGATACTCTGACTTGATACTCTGCAGTTATATTTTGTTTTTTATTGAATGCCTTATTAAAATCAATGATTTTGTTTATCAGCATTAGATTAATGTGCCTTTCTTATTTATATCCCCCACACAGATAGTTTTTATCTCTATCTTTCTGGTTTTAATTTTATTCTCGGGTTTGTTAGTGACAGTGTTGAGTAGCAAAGATTTTATACAAAATACTACAGATTACCAAAACATGGTCGACTGATATTTTCAGCTGATTTGAAATTTGTTTTAAAATGTAAATATGGTATCTACTTATGTTCATAGTTACCATTTACAAATAGATTTTTTAAATATCTGTCTATTGTGCAGTCTTTTGTTAGTTCTTTGATTGTTACTTATAAGCATGCATGTGGCAAATAACGAGAATCATTAAAACAAATTTGCATGCTTTATGTTTACAAAATTGAATGATTGTTACTATATGTAGCATTCCTTCATCTGCATATTTTCATGTTTGCTAACCGATCATCTCTTTAAATTCTATTTTGTTGGCGTTTGTTTTAAATTCAATTGTAAAAACGTCATGAAGGGACAGTTCCTGTCGGTTTTGTTTTGGCAAGGTTTTTGTTATTTAAGAGAATTTAAGATTGTTGACTTCTGAAAATAAACTTTGTAGAAGAGATTTACTTCAGTGTATTTATTTTATTACTGGATGAAGGACACACTCAACACATTTTATTTACGGTTATATTGTGTCGGACATATGGTTAAGGACAACACAGATATTGTGAGAGAAAACCCACTGTCGCCACTTCATGGGTTACTCTTTTTCGATTAGCAGCAAGGGATCTTTTATATGTACCATCCCACAGACAGAATAACACATACCACGGCCTTTAATATACCAGTCGTGGTGCACTGGCTAGAGCGAGAAAGAGCCCAATGGGCCCACTGATGGGGACCAATCCCAGACCGACCGCACATCGAGCGGGCACTTTACCACTGGGCTACGTCCCGCCCTTATTACTGGATTACTTTATATTAAATAGGCTGTATCTATTCTCAATCACAGTGTAATAAGACGTTATGGATATAGTAAACCAAATAACTTCCAGCTGGGTCAAAGTTTTGATAGAGAAGTGAACACCTCAAGTCCTGTGATTGATGATAAATGCGAGTGTGTTGGTTGTAAAATAAAATAGTTTCATCTGGGCAAAAAATGTATGCAATTGTATTTCATCTAGTACCACTGTGTCAAGCAGCCTTGTGCTTGAAACATGTATGGGGTACCTGTAAAAAAAAAGTACTCAAATTTGGTGCGGCACTAGGGTAGTCATAGACGCTACCCATTATCTCAGAAATGAGCAGCTTGACCCCCATTTTTTTCTGATTCATTTTAAGGATGAGGGGTGGTAGTATTTATATCTGTGGTGTTTATGTTGATTGCAGGTAAGAGGCCACATATGCTACTATTGTCATCTATGGGATTTGATTTGGTAGTATACACCCTATACTGGATACTCTTATCTTAAGAGGAAATTGCCAATTCATATCATCTATTTCTATACTGATGGAAAGAAATAAAAAAGTGTTGTTTAACGACACCACTAGAGCACATTAATTAATCATCGGCTATTGGATGTCAAACATTTGGTAATTCTGACATATTGTTTTAGAGAGGATACCTGCTACGATGTTACATTAGTAGCAAGGGATCTTTTATATGCACCATCCCACAGATACCAGGATACCACGATCTTTGATATACCAGTCGTGGTGCACTGGCTAGAAATAGCCCAGTTGTGGAGTACTGGTTGGAATGAGAAAAAACCCAATCATTTGAATGAATCAACCAAGATGGTTCGATCCTGCGACGCAAGCATCTTAAGCGAACACTAAATGTTAAATGTAGGGAGAAGTCTTAATATAGGCACTTGCCTGTTGGCCAATCCCAAATTTTGTTTATACTAAGCGAACACTCGACTGAAGTAACCCCCCCCCCCCCCCCCCCCCCCCCCACACACACACACCCCTTCCCGAAAATACAAGTGCACATGTAGTTTAAATAAACCTGCCTCTTATCGCTGTCAAACATTATTGTCACATTATGTATAGCTTTTGTACGTTTGATCTCTATCCCCATTACATGTTCCGGCTGAAAAGTACATAGAATACAATTAGGAGTTTGGATTGCTTACATTTTGAACAAATAATTATAAGACATTCAAGAAATAACAATTAAAAGCCAGGTTTATTTAAATGTTATAAATCAAACAACAATAAATTTTGATAAGGATTTAAAAGTCTATATCCTATAGAAGAGTGGAACAAATTTTTAAAGTTTGTTTTGTTTAACGACATCACTAGAGCACACTGACTTATTAATCATCGGCTATTAATTGGATGTCAAACATTTGTTAATTCTGACATGTAATCATAGAGAGGTAACCGGCTACTTTTTTTCTTTTTTTTCATTAGTAGCAATAGATCTTTTATATGCACCATTCCACAGACTGGACAACACATATCACGGCCTTTGATATGCCAGTCGTGGTGGACTGGCTAGAACGAGAAATAAGCCAATGGGCCCACTGACGGGGATTGATCCTAGACCGGGATTTACGACTGAGTTACGCCCCGCCTCAGAACAGTGGAAGAGCACTTCCGCTATATTTGAGTGTTAAGATGGAGAACAAAACATGTTTATGTGACGAGGATATATAGAAAGAAAGAAAGAAATGTTTTATTTAACGATGCACTCAACACATTTTATTTACGGTTATATGGCGTCAGACATATGGTTAAGGACCACACAGATTTTGAGAGGAAACCCGCTGTCGCCATTACATGGGCTACTCTTCCGATTGGCAGCAAGGGATCTTTTATTTGCGCTTCCCACAGGCAGGATAGCACAAACCATGGCCTTTGTTGAACCAGTTATGGATCACTGGTCGGTGCAAGTTGTTTACACCTACCCATTGAGCCTTGCGGAGCACTCACGCAGGGTTTGGAGTCGGTATCTGGATTAAAAATCCCATGCCTCGATTGGGATCCGAACCAGTACCTACCAGCCTGTAGACCGATGGCCTGCCACGACGCCACCGAGGCCGGTAGGATATATAGAGACGTACTTTGGCCAAAAGATTTTGAAGAATGATACGCAACAGTCAATTCTACGTACATGATTAAATAGCTTTTTAAAAATATAAACCTTGTAAAATTAATCATTTCACCACACCATAATATATAATAGACCTTTTTTTTAAAATTTAATTTACTTATTTATTTATTTATTTATTTTTATTAAATAAAATCAACAAAATTAATGCTGGATGCACTTTGCACGATCAACCAAAAATGTTCAGGCCTAATTAATTTCGCCTTCAAGATTTTTATTTTAACTTTCAAAATTTATTAAACAACACATTACAATGTGTAATAAGAGGTCAGTTTAAATACGTAATTAACGTACATGATTGTAAATGTATAAGGTGGTCGGTAGTTAAGTTCAAAGAAATTGCCTCCATTGGTTTGCGTAAATTGTAACTGAAAGTAGTAGGCATGTAATTAGTAGGGTTACTTTTAACCATTCTCTACTTTATGGAGGTTAAATGCCTCGGCCTTCTCCCCCCCCCCCCCCCCCACCACATAGATGGGGTATACAGGAGCGTAGGCTTGGGGGGGGGGGGGGTCGGAAGCAAATGGTCCGCTTTCAGTACTAAAACATACAGATTTATAAATATGGAATTTCGGGTGGTGCAAAAACAAAATAGAAAAAGGTCCACTTGGTTCATATCCGACCCCCCCCCCCCCCCCAAGGTCCAGATCACGCTACGCCCCTGGGTATATATTCATGCTTTTTAAATTGAATTTATTAGATCCTAATTTAACTATTTAACGTACTAACAGGCCTATACTATTACGCTGGCCTATAGTTGATTTTTTTTTTTTTCTTTTTTTTTTTTTTCTTCTTCTTTTTTTTTAGGGGGGGGGGGGGACCTACCTCAATTCTTCTATGTTATGTTATATTATAGGGATTAACGTGCACATTAAGAGCAAGCTGTTTTAGTGCACGCCTGTCATGTGCACAGGTGCCGGACTCGGCCGGCTCGTCCGTCCAGGACAGGAAAAGGTTGGGGTGGATGGGAGAAGGGACCGCCTGCACTGGCAGGTGCAAGAGAGCACCAGCACCCCGACCGGGGTCTGTAGCAAGCGGAGCCATTCTTCTAGTTTAAAGACCACAATTATACTATTTTGTCCTGTTACCACCTTTTAGTTGTAATTCCTAATATCAAAAGAAAGAAGTTGCGTCAGTAAAGTCACGGTTCATATGATATATGTCTGAATGACATAACAGATGTTGCACTGTTGCCCATATTTCAGAGAAACCGTTGACAATGAATGTCAGATGACCACTCTGCTTGATTGATTTAAGCTTTGTCCAATAATAGAAAACTGGCCAGGGTGACATTGTCTCTCTGAGTATAAATAAGCATGGTAAAAATAAGAGATGGTAACACTCGCAAGACTGCTAACATTCTACACCATGAAGTTCGTCCTCGCCGTAGCCGTTGTGTGTAGCGTCCTGGCCATGTCGTTGGCTGGTATTGGTTATGGAAAAGGTGCATGTAAGTTCATTCAGTTATTTTGTTTTTTAATCTACTTTTATTCAGACAAATTCTAATATTGGGTCTATGTATATTTATTAATGAAGCCTTCAGGTCATACACCACCATTAATTACTCAATGCAGTTCAATACAATTTCTATGTCAGAATATATTCTGTGCAAAATACAACACTATCGAGAGGGTCATGTGGCTACTCATTTTAGGGAGTGCTCTCAACTTAAAAAATAAATCAACATTGGTCGACCACGAACTTTATCGTGTTGCTGTTATACAGGTGACACTATGTCACTTGCACAGTTGTTATCAGTTAGTACTACATATAACAAGTAAATTCAGACGAATGGGTCATTTAAATACTACAGAGGTCAACCTATGTGTAATCATCAAAGAAAGATTTTAAAAAGCATATCAGAATTTTTTAGTATTTTGTTTATGAGGAACTATTTCCTAAACTGGACTATATTATTAAGCTGCTACAACAAGTAACGACACGACAAATGGTAGTGTGGTGTCTTTAGAATGGTCAATCCAGTTCTTTTTCTTACTTGTAACTCGCCATTCTTCCGTTTCGTTTACAATTTTATGGGTAATCTTGCTTACGAACAAATGCAGTTTCGCACTATTAAAAGTTAAAGTTTGCTTTTTGTTTAACGACACCACTAGACACATTGATTTATTAACCACTGACTATTGAATGTCAAACATTTGGTGATTTGGACAAAAAGTTTTAGAGAGGAAACCCGCTACAATTTGTTTTCATCGGTAGCAAGAGGTCTTTTACATTCACCATCCCACAAATAGGATAGCGGATAGCACATACCACGATCTTTGATATACCAGTCGTGGTGCACTGGCTGGAACGAGAAAATGGGCCCACCGAGCGCTTTACCACTGGGCTACGTCCTGTCCCCCTTCGTCCTAATTAAAGGCATATTGTCACAGACCACTGACCTATTTAATGGTCTAACAAAGTATTACCTGAACAAAAATAATTTGATTTCTTTCTAAATGTACTTTATTCAACCGTCTTCATAACCACCATACTCCATTTATTAATGACATTTTGTAAAAATAATTCAATTATGGCAATCGTCCATAATTCAAAAACTAAAATTGCCGAGAGGGATGACATGGATTTCACTCCGTCATGGTTCAGTTAAGGTGACGCGATAGCTAGATTTGGTTCCAACAATTAATGTAATTTTTATTGATTATCCATTTTTAGAGAAATATGGTCCTTAAATCCGTGACAGTATGCCTTTAATGCTCAAGACACCTCTCATGTCTTTAGCAGAAATATTTACCAGTGGTGAAGCAAGTCGTCTGCTCACTATCTATCAACTGAAACCCAATACTTTTGTCAATTATTTATTTCGAAAAAACTAACAACGACAAAGAAATTTTTTATGTTCCTAAATGTGATTAACTCTTGTTTTCAAAAATATCTATACAGCATAATTATAAACAGTACTTAATGGTTAACGTCTAAAGTATACTCCTGCTTATAATACTGTTATATTATTATACCTATTTCGTATTGTGTGTGTGTGTGTGTATATATACTTAACTCCAAAAGAAACGCGAAAATTTTAAAATATTAAAAAACCCACATTTGAATAAACTATGTACAAATCGATTAAGTTGACCAATAGCCATCTTGTCAGCGTATCCAATTCCACATAACGCATGAAAAAAACGAGTACAGTGTGACGTCACGCACGTGCTGAAATTGACGACCAAAATCGATCTGGAATGCAAAACGGGTGGATCATGAAAGATGCGAATTGCACGTGAAACACTACCAGGCCTGGGTATAAAAGAAACGCCAGACAGCAATGTTCAACTCATTTTACGAGTAGCGATACAACGATGCCACGACTTAACGCTGATTCCAGACATAGAGCTTTGGGGAATTTGGAGGCCGGAATGGATGCCAGGCAGGTTGCACGTGCTTTCGGTGTCCATGTCTCGACAATCTACCGTCTCATAGACCGATTTCTACAGAACAACAACGTCGTCGACCGTCCACGTAGCGGCCGTCCCAGAGTGACGTCACAGCGCCAGGACCGTTACATCGTCCGAACTCACATGCGTGATCGGTTCGTACCAGCCACCACAACAGCCCGGCAGACAGTGGGAACCCACAACCGCCCCGTTTCCTACACCACGGTACGACGTCGTCTGATCGCCATCCATCTGAACTGTCGTCGACCGTACATTGGACAACGTCTCACACAGCGACACCGCCTTGCACGACACAACTGGGCTGTTCTGTATCGACAGTGGCGGAACCGACAGTGGCAGAACATCGTCTTCTCCGACGAAAGCCGCTACTGCTTAGATAGGGCCGACGGTCGTATGAGGGTGTGGAGGCGTCGAGGTGAGCGCTTCACAGATACGTGTGTTATGGAGAGGGACCGTTGGGGAGGGCCTTCCGTCATGCTGTGGGGTGCCATATCCTGGGGACGTCGTGTACAACCTGTCATCTTCGACAACAACGGCCGAGGACGCGGCAGGGGCGTCACAGCACAGCGCTACATCGACGAAGTGCTCACGCCTGTGGTGGTGCCTTTTTTCGCGGGTCACCGTCAGATGGTTTACCAGCACGACAACGCCAGGCCACACACGGCACGGGCCACCCAGGCATTCCTGGCACAGCACAACATCATCACAATGGACTGGCCAGCTTTAAGCCCGGATCTGAACCCCATCGAGCACTTGTGGGACGAGGTTCAGCGCATGATGAACCAACGCCCTGCTCCCGTGGTGACACAGCAGCAGCTCCGCCAGGCCGTCGTGGACACCTACAACAACGTGCCCAGGGCCTTCATCAGGAACCTCTTCCTCTCCATGGGTAGGAGGTGTGCGGCGGTCATGGCCAGCAATGGCGGACACACCCGCTATTAGTGGACATGTTTGAGTGGCATGTGACGCCATTGAAGAAGCGCCATGGCCTTGACATTTCAAATGACAATGCGACCTCGATTTTTAACATGTCAATAACATGAAATCTCATCTTTACGAATTGTTTAAGTTTTTCATAGAAACGATTATTTTAAGAACTTTGGGACGTATTTCAATGAGTGCACTCAAAACCTCCAATCTACGTATTCGCGTTTCTTTTGGAGTTAAGTATATATATATAGCTATAGCTGTCTGTAAAATATATTTTTAAACCACCTCAATGTATCACCGTTTGGTGATCCGAGTTGAATACAGTTCTGAAATTATGTTTTTTTGATTACGTTTATGTATAATATACTATATGATAGCAAATGGCATTTTTCACTATGGGTGAATTATACCGTTTTATAATTTACGCCCCCCCCCCCCCCCCCCCCCAATTACTAAAGGTCCAGTTTTCTCTATTAAATTTAAATAATGTTACGTAATCGTTGTTGTTTTGAGGGGTTATTTTTATGTTGATTGGTCCCATCATGAGCAATTCGCACCCACCCATTAAAAATCCTGCGTACGGGCCTGTAAACTCAGGAAAAAAACCACTTTATTTTTCGTTTTACGTCAAGCCAAACTGGAATTATTAAACACCTAGAGTTGTATTTACAAAAAAAAAAGAAGTAAAAATTTGTTTTGTTTAATGACAATACTAGAGCACATTGATTAATTACTCATCGGCTATTGGATGTCAAACATTTGGTAACGTTGACAATCTTAGAGAGGAAACCCGCTACCTTTTTTTTATTAGTAGCAAGGGATCTTTTATATGCACTTTCCCACAGACAGGAAAGCACATGCCACGGCCTTTGACCAGTGCGGTGCACTGGCTGGTTGGAACAAGATAAAAAAAATCAATCAACTGACTAAGATAAATTCCGCTCCTCGAATTTACAAAGACTGTTTGTTGTATACAAACATTTACAGTGTTTAAACACCCGTGGTTAAGAAAAACAGGCCTCGTAGATTCGGCCCCTAATAACTAATTATTTGAATGTACCGGTGAGTCATTTCACAAACAATTCTTCTTCTTTGTTTTTCAGTGGGGAAAACGTCCTGTATTCTGTGTAAGTCACCGGTATGGGCGAGGCCATACTGTCCATGCGGTAACGTGCTGGACAACTGGGGATGCCCTACACTGTGTTGCAGAAGTTGTAAAAGTAAATATATAAATATATATAATATAGTAATAATGATATAGCTTACATGTTCATTACTGCATCAGTTCAATCACGGTGTTTAATTTCTTTCCGTCTTCCTTGTTTTAAAAGTGTTGAGTACGTCGTTGTATATATAACACTTCTTTCCCTCCTTCCTTTTTTCACTCACTAATTCACACACACTCATTTAGATATTACTTGTCACTTCCATGTACTCGTCTTGTAATAACTTAATTCACTCATTCATTCACTCACTGACCCAAATCCACACACCCACGCACCCACTCACTCACTTACCCACCCACCCACTCACTCAATTCACTTCTTTATTGAAACTGTCAGTAATAACTGCTCAACCCCTCACTCACTCTCCAACTCGCACACTCAGCTAATTATTTGCTCAAACTGCCCAACAACTCACACACAAAGGCTATCCTCCCACTCACTGAAAATCCCCCACTCACCGAAATCCCCCACCCGCACACTCATTCATTCACTCACTCACTGACTCATCAAAACTCATTCACACACTCAACCGCCAACTCACTCACTCACTGAAACCTACTCACTCAATCGGCCACCAACCCACTCACTCACTCACTCACTATTGAAACCCACTCACTCACTCAACCACCAACTTACTCACTGAAACCCACTCACTCACCCACTGAAACCCACTCACTCACCCGCTGAAACCCACTCACTCACTCACTCAACCGCCAACCTACTCACTCACTCAAACACCAACCCACTCACTCACTGAAACCCACTCACTCACTGAAACCCACTCACTCAACCACCAACCCACTCACTGAAACCCATTCGCTTACTCAATCGCCAACCCACTCATTCACTCACTGAAACCCACTGACTGACTGAAACCCACTCATTCACTCATTCGCTCACTGAAACCCACTCACTCACTAAACCACTAACCCACTCACTCACTGAGTCTCGTATTTATTTTACTTACAGAGTCTTACATGTGTCCCAGACTACCGTGTCCATTGTGTCCCCTCGGCCGCTGTCACAACCCCTATAATGGCTGCCCCACCTGTGCGTGCAGGAGGAAGTACCCAGCCGGTGGGCGGGTCTATGGATGAGCACGTGCTTCAAAACAAATTTGTCTCCAGAACGTACACCTTGGTTCCTTCCAGTGACCAGGTGTGCGCGAGTGTTCATTCTGTCTTGGACACATGTCCCGGGGACGTTGGAACACGTGTCCACGACAGAACTACACGTGCTTGAACCTTCAGTAGCAGGCTTAAGCAGGCTTAAGCATCGTGTGAATTTATATTGATTGATTGATTGATTGTTAATTAAATGGATGTTTATATTGATTGATCGATTGAATTAAATGGATGTTTATATTGATTGATGGATTGATTTTTAATTAAATGGATGTTTATATTGATAGATTGATTGATTGTTAATTAAATGGATGTTTATATTTGATTGATTTTTAATTAAATGGATGTTTATATTGATTGATTGATTGATTGTTAATTAAATGGATGTTTATATTTTGATATTGGATGTTATATGATTGATCGATTTGTTTTAAATGGATGTTTATATTGAAATGGATTGATTGTTAATTAAATGGATGTTTATATTGATTGATTGATTGATTTTTAATTAAATGGATGTTTATATTGATTGATTGATTGATTGTTAATTAAATGGATGTTTATATTGATTGATTGATTGATTTTTAATTAAATGGATGTTTATATTGATTGATTGATTGATTGTTAATTAAATGGATGTTTATATTGATTGATTGATTGATTTTTAATTAAATGGATGTTTATATGATTGATGTTTAAATGATTGATTGTTTAATTATATGGATGTTTATATTGATTGATTGATTGTTAATTATATGGATGTTTATATTGATTGATCGATTGATTGTTAATTAAATGGATGTTTATATTGATTGATTGATTGATTGTTAATTAAATTGATATTTATGTGGGAAAACAAAACTAAATACAAATTAAAAACAATCAGTTAGTTGTGTTGTCTTTATTAGAAGAAAAAAAAACCTCTAAAAAGAAACATCAAAATGCTACTTATTGCGTTGTCCAGAAATCACGTCGGTCTACGAGGAGAATTGACTCTAAGGGCGGAACCAGGAAATGTTTTAGGGATGGGACCGAGAATAAAACGGAACATGGACCAACTCACAGAAAAGGGCACTTCAATGGAAATTGTAAACAAATCGTTCAAAGATAAGGGGCACTTTAAAAAAGATTCCTTGCTACTAATGGATAAAATGTAGCGGGTTTCCTCTCTAAGACTATATGTAAAAATTATCAAATGTTTGACAGCTAATAATAAATCAATGTGCTCTAGTGGTGTCGTTAAACAAAACAAATTTTAACTAAACTTATCGTGGCAGGGGCGAGATGTAGCCCAGTGGTACAGCGCTCACTCGATGCGCGGTCGGTGTGGGATCGATCCCTGTCGGTGGGCCTATTGGTCTATTTCTTGTTCCAGCCAATGCACCACGACTGGTATATCAAAGGCCGCGGTATGTGCTACCCTGTCTGTGGGATCGTGCATATAAAATATCCCTTGCTGTTTATCGAAAAGAGTAGCCTATGAAGTGGTGACAGAGAGTTTCCTCTCTCAATATCTGTGTAGTCCTTAACCATATGTCTGACACCATATAACCATAAATAAAATGTGTTGAGTGCGTCTTTAAATAAAACATTTCCTTCCTTCTTGTCGTGGCTATACTAGTAACTAACATGTTAGTTTAATACTATTATTGAAACCTTTAGAATGATCTGTTCAGGTGTTTTTACTTGTTTTCTCGTAACCCGCCATGCTTCGATTTCCTTTACAATACTCTGCGTAATCTACTTAACAACACTCTGCGTAATCTACTTTACGAACCAAATTTCTGCCTCATTATAAGTTAAAGTTTGTTTTTATTTACTAATCATCGTCTATTGGATGTCAATCATTTGGTTATTCTCATATAATACAGTTTTAGAGAGCAAACCCGCCAAAAAAAAATTCATTAGTAGCAAGGGATATTTTATATGCACCTTCCCACACAGTGGCTTAGGAAGGTGCCAAAAGGGGGGTGGGGTAGGGGGCACACTTTTATATTTACACACTTTTACACTATTATAAAGCAAATATAAGGCAAAATATCTAAAAATATCTGCCTCCCCCCGACTTTGATATACCAGTCGCGGTGCACTGGCTGGAACGAGAAATAGCCCAAATGGTCCCACCGACGGGGATCGAAGACACTCGACACTCGTATGCGAAACCCACCAGTACTGGGATACCAACGTTTTTCCTACCATTCTTAAATATACTGCAATGTTTCTCTCTTTTAGTCGCCTACCGGTCGAACCAGAGTGGATTATAGGTTTCGTGACCACCCTTCTGTCCGTGTGTCCTGCTTAAAGTTTTCCTGCCTTATATTTCGCAATACTTCAAGATATTGAGCTGAAATTTTGTATATATCATGTACTGTTTGTTATAGATTAAGTTTGACTTTCAAGGCGATTTACTCATATTTGACAGAGTTATGGCCCTTGAACTAGGAGATACGAAAAAACAAATCCGGACTTTTTTTCCCGAAATGCCTCAAGATAATGCCTCCAGATAATCTTGAGACACTGAAAAAAGACTGATACTGAGCTGAAGTGTATATATTTATCATGTACGGTTACAGATCGAGTTTCACTTTCATGTTTATTTACTATTTATTTTACAGAGTTATGTCCCTTGAACTTAAGAGGTACGAACATTTGTTGGGCAATATAGGAGACATGTATTGCTTTAGCAGAACTCTCAAAATGCGTGTTATATTGTGTTTAATAGTATAAATTAATAATAATAAAAAACAACAACACCCATATAATTAGCTGCTGCTGGGCATAATCAGCGGTTTTCCGCAAGAAGGAAGGAAATGTTTTATTTAACGATACACTCAGCACATTATATTTACGGTTATGTGGCGTCGGACATATGGTTAAGGACCACACAGATATTGAAAGAGGAAATCTGCTGTCTCCACTTCATGGGCTACTCCTGTCGATTAGCAGCAATGAATATGTTATATGCACCATCCCACAGACAGGATAGTACATACCACGGCCTTTGATATACCAGTCGCGGTGCACTGGCTGGAACAAGAAATAGCCCAAATGGTCACACCGACGGGGATCGAAGACACTCGACACTCGTATGCGAAACCCACCAGTACTGGGATACGAACCTTTTCCCTACCATTCTTAAATATACTGCAATATTTCTCTCTTTTAGTCGCCTACCGGTCGAACCAGAGTGGATTATAGGTTTCGTGACCACCCTTCTGTCGGTGTGTCCTGCTTAAAGTTTTCCGGACTTATATTTCGCAATACTCAAGATATTGAGCTAAAATTTTGTATATATCATGTACTGTTACAGATTAAGTTTGACTTTCAAGGCGATTTACTCATATTTGACAGAGTTATGTCCCTTGAACTTAAGAGGTACGAACATCCGGACTTTTCCCCCCCGAAATGCCTCAAGATAATGCCTCCAGACAATCTTGAGGCATTGAAAAAAAGGCTGATACTGAGCTGAAGTGTATATATTTATCATGTACAGTTACATATCGAGTTTGAATTCCATGTCTATTTAATATTTTGTGTAGAGAGTTATGTCCCTTGAACATAAGATGTACGAACATTTGTTGGGCCATATAAAAGACATGTATTGCTTTAGCAGAACTCTCGAAATGCGTGTTATATTGTGATTAATAGTATAAATTAATAATAATAAAAAAAAAAACCCACCCATATAATTAGCTGCTGCTGGGCATAATCAGCTGTTTTATGCAAGAAGGAAGGAAATGTTTTATTTAACGACACACTCAGCACATTGCATTTACGGTTATATGGCGTCGGACATATGGTTAAGGACCACACAGATATTGAGTGAGGAAACCCGCTGTCGCCACTTCATGGGCTACTCTTTTTTATTAGCAGCAATGAATCTTTTATATGCACCATCCCACAGACAGGATAGTACATACCACGGCCTTTGTTACACCAGTTGTGGAGCACTGGCTGGAACTAGAAATAGGCCAAATAGGTCCAGTTTTCCGCAAGAAGTATTGACTAAAACATTCGCTGGAGGAACCTAAAGTGATCTTCCCTTCTATCCCAGCTACCATTGCTTCGGGGTTTTCTTTTCAAATTGCAAAGAAAAACTACATTGTCACACATTACCACCAATCATGTACGGTTACAGATCGAGTTTCACTTTCATGTTTATTTACTATTTATTTTACAGAGTTTTGTCCCTTGAACTTAAGAGGTACGAACATTTGTTGGGCAATATAGGAGACATGTATTGCTTTAGCAGAACTCTCAAAATGCGTGTTATGTTGTGTTTAATAGTATAAATTAATAATAATAAAAAACAACAACACCCATATAATTAGCTGCTGTTGGGCATAATCAGCGGTTTTCCGCAAGAAGGAAGGAAGGAAATGTTTTATTTAACGACACACTCAGCACATTATATTTACGGTTATGTGGCGTCGGACATATGGTTAAGGACCACACAGATATTGAAAGAGGAAATCTGCTGTCTCCACTTCATGGGCTACTCTTGTCGATTAGCAGCAATGAATCTTGTAATGCACCATCCCACATACAGGATAGTACATACCACGGCCTTTGATATACCAGTCGCGGTGCACTGGCTGGAACGAGAAATAGCCCAAATGGTCACACCGATGGGGATCGAAGACACTCGACACTCATATGCGAAACCCACCAGTGCTGGGATACGAACCTTTTCCCTACCATTCTTAAATATACTGCAATATTTCTCTCTTTTAGTCGCCTACCGGTCGAACCAGAGTGGATTATAGGTTTCGTGACCACCCTTCTGTCGGTGTGTCCTGCTTAAAGTTTTCCGGACTTATATTTCGCAATACTCAAGATATTGAGCTAAAATTTTGTATATATCATGTACTGTTACAGATTAAGTTTGACTTTCAAGGCGATTTACTCATATTTGACAGAGTTATGGCCCTTGAACTAGGAGATGGAACGAACAAATCCGGACTTTTTTTCCCCGAAATGCCTCAAGATAATGCCTCCAGATAATCTTGAGGCACTGAAAAAAGACTGATACTGAGCTGAAGTGTATATATTTATCATGTACGGTTACAGATCGAGTTTCACTTTCATGTTTATTTACTATTTATTTTACAGAGTTATGTCCCTTGAACATAAGAGGTACGAACATTTGTTGGGCAATATAGGAGACATGTATTGCTTTAGCAGAACTCTCAAAATGCGTGTTATATTGTGTTTAATAGTATAAATTAATAATAATAAAAAACAACAACACCCATATAATTAGCTGCTGCTGGGCATAATCAGCGGTTTTCCGCAAGAAGGAAGGAAATGTTTTATTTAACGATACACTCAGCACATTATATTTACGGTTATGTGGCGTCGGACATATGGTTAAGGACCACACAGATATTGAAAGAGGAAATCTGCTGTCTCCACTTCATGGGCTACTCCTGTCGATTAGCAGCAATGAATATGTTATATGCACCATCCCACAGACAGGATAGTACATACCACGGCCTTTGATATACCAGTCGCGGTGCACTGGCTGGAACAAGAAATAGCCCAAATGGTCACACCGACGGGGATCGAAGACACTCGACACTCGTATGCGAAACCCACCAGTACTGGGATACGAACCTTTTCCCTACCATTCTTAAATATACTGCAATATTTTCTCTTTTAGTCGCCTACCGGTCGAACCCAGAGTGGATTATAGGTTTCGTGACCACCCTTCTGTCGGTGTGTCCTGCTTAAAGTTTTCCGGACTTATATTTCGCAATACTCAAGATATTGAGCTAAAATTTTGTATATATCATGTACTGTTACAGATTAAGTTTGACTTTCAAGGCGATTTACTCATATTTGACAGAGTTATGTCCCTTGAACTTAAGAGGTACGAACATCCGGACTTTTCCCCCCGAAATGCCTCAAGATAATGCCTCCAGACAATCTTGAGGCATTGAAAAAAAGGCTGATACTGAGCTGAAGTGTATATATTTATCATGTACAGTTACATATCGAGTTTGAATTCCATGTCTATTTACTATTTTGTGTAGAGAGTTATGTCCCTTGAACATAAGATGTACGAACATTTGTTGGGCCATATAAAAGACATGTATTGCTTTAGCAGAACTCTCGAAATGCGTGTTATATTGTGATTAATAGTATAAATTAATAATAATAAAAAAAAAAAACCACCCATATAATTAGCTGCTGCTGGGCATAATCAGCTGTTTTGTGCAAGAAGGAAGGAAATGTTTTATTTAACGACACACTCAGCACATTGCATTTACGGTTATATGGCGTCGGACATATGGTTAAGGACCACACAGATATTGAGTGAGGAAACCCGCTGTCGCCACTTCATGGGCTACTCTTTTTATTAGCAGCAATGAATCTTTTATATGCACCATCCCACAGACAGGATAGTACATACCACGGCCTTTGTTACACCAGTTGTGGAGCACTGGCTGGAACTAGAAATAGGCCAAATAGGTCCAGTTTTCCGCAAGAAGTATTGACTAAAACATTCGCTGGAGGAACCTAAAGTGATCTTCCCTTCTATCCCAGCTACCATTGCTTCGGGGTTTTCTTTTCAAATTGCAAAGAAAAATACATTGTCACACATTACCACCAATCATGTACGGTTACAGATCGAGTTTCACTTTCATGTTTATTTACTATTTATTTTACAGAGTTTTGTCCCTTGAACTTAAGAGGTACGAACATTTGTTGGGCAATATAGGAGACATGTATTGCTTTAGCAGAACTCTCAAAATGCGTGTTATGTTGTGTTTAATAGTATAAATTAATAATAATAAAAAACAACAACACCCATATAATTAGCTGCTGTTGGGCATAATCAGCGGTTTTCCGCAAGAAGGAAGGAAGGAAATGTTTTATTTAACGACACACTCAGCACATTATATTTACGGTTATGTGGTGTCGGACATATGGTTAAGGACCACACAGATATTGAAAGAGGAAATCTGCTGTCTCCACTTCATGGGCTACTCTTGTCGATTAGCAGCAATGAATCTTGTAATGCACCATCCCACATACAGGATAGTACATACCACGGCTTTTGATATACCAGTCGCGGTGCACTGGCTGGAACGAGAAATAGCCCAAATGGTCACACCGATGGGGATCGAAGACACTCGACACTCATATGCGAAACCCACCAGTGCTGGGATACGAACCTTTTCCCTACCATTCTTAAATATACTGCAATATTTCTTTCTTTTAGTCGCCTACCGGTCGAACCAGAGTGGATTAAAGGTTTCGTGACCACCCTTCTGTCGGTGTGTCCTGCTTAAAGTTTTCCGGACTTATATTTCGCAATACTCAAGATATTGAGCTAAAATTTTGTATATATCATGTACTGTTACAGATTAAGTTTGACTTTCAAGGCGATTTACTCATATTTGACAGAGGTATCTCCCTTGAACTTAAGAGGTACGAACATCCGGACTTTTTTTCCCCGAAATGCCTCAAGATAATGCCTCCAGATAATCTTGAGGCATTGAAAAAAAGGCTGATACTGAGCTGAAGTGTATATATTTATCATGTACAGTTACATATCGAGTTTGAATTCCATGTCTATTTACTATTTTGTGTAGAGAGTTATGTCCCTTGAACATAAGAGGTACGAACATTTGTTGGGCCATATAAAAGACATGTATTGCTTTAGCAGAACTCTCGAAATGCGTGTTATATTGTGATTAATAGTATAAATTAATAATAATAAAAAAAAAACAACACCCATATAATTAGCTGCTGCTGGGCATAATCAGCTGTTTTCTGCAAGAAGGAAGGAAATGTTTTATTTAACGACACACTCAGCACATTGTATTTACGGTTATATGGCGTCGGACATATGGTTAAGGACCACACGGATATTTAGAGAGGAAACCCGCTGTCGCCACTTCATGGGCTACTTTTTAGAAACAAATGAAACACTATACAAATTAAACCCTGAGATGTGTATGCTATTTTCTGGAGTAAAAAAAAAGGAGAAAAAGTGAGATTCTAAGGGGGCAACTGCCTTCCCGGAGGGTGCGGCCCTGACTTCGTAAATATTTGACGGCGTAACTCGAACTATGACATCGAACAACCAGATTAAAAGCACGATACTTATTAGGCAAGACTGGTTGTGTGGAAGGAAGATAGCCTAGACATGTCTTTCTCTGTCATACGCCAAACACTCTGATAAATAGAGAAGGGTAGTAAGTATGCAGCTCTGGTAGATTCTTAGCTTCGTACGTGTGCTATATTGTGCTGATTTCCATACTGCCTAAATATTCATGAAAACACCTCTGGCCTTATTTAATCTGCTCTGAATGTCCATGCTTGCACCTCCATCCTGGCTAATGACGCTACCCAAGTATGTGAAGGTGGTTGTACTTGTTAGTTCAGACTGCCCGACCTTCACTGCTGATGGACTTGGGATGCTCACAGTAATCACTTGTGTTTTCTTTTGGCTAATTTGTAGTCCAACTTGTTGGCTGAAAGTGTTGAGCCGTGTTGTCTTTTCTTGTATATGACAATGAGAATGTCTTTGCCATTCTGAACACTGTTTGATGATGTTGCGAAGCGTAAAAATGTGGTCTGTGCATCCGCATCCTCTATGGAATCCAGTTAATCTTTGCTGAGAGCATCATCAATGGCATCTGTGATTCGTCGGACAATTATTTTGCATAGGATCTTACTTGGTACAGAGAGAAGGGTAATTCCACGCCAGTAATTGCAATCACTTAATGCTCCTTTCTTGGGAATCCTGACTATCACACCTTTGTTCCACTCATCTGGTATTCTACCTCCTTCCCATATTGCTGTGAAGACATGTGTCAAGATGGAGGCTGCTGTTTCTGGGTCTGCTTTAAACAGTTCGGCATTCAGGTTGTCTTGGCCAGGAGCTTTACCGTTCTTCAGGGACTTGACGGCGGCGATGATCTCCTCTTTAGTAGGTATATCCACGTTGATGTCAAGGTCTTCTTGAGCATCCTGAATGTCTGCCTCTTCATCAGGTGGTGGTCTGTTTAGTGTTTACTGGAAATGTTCGGTCATTCGCATTTTCTGCTCCTTTTCTATTGTCAGTAGGTTTCCTTGCTTATCCTTGACAAGCGTGTTCCTTGTTGTATGGCATTTGCCGCCGATAATTTTCGTTAGTTTGTAGACCGTTCCTTGCTCATTGCGTACTGCTGCCTCCTCTGCTTGTGTTGTCAAGTCCTCAAGATATTTACACTTATCTGCTCTCACTAGTCTTTTCACCTCCCGGTTAGCATCTCTGTAGTTGTCTTGGTACCTTTCCTTTATCCCCAAAGATCTTGCATCTAGTGCTTTCTTCTTCATCTCCCTTCTGATCTCAATGGCTTTCCATGTGTCAGGGGTCATCCAGTCCTTTCTTTTCCTTGTTCTGTATCCTAGGCATTCTTTGCTGGTTTCTTTGTATAAGGCAGTGACTTTGCTCCATTTCTCATTGATCCCTTCATTTGCAGTTCCGACTTCCTCGTTTTGGTCTGTAAGAGCTTGGAATTTGTTCTTTGACGAGAAATAAATCCGCCGGCCGGTAGCTTTATTTCGAAATAAAATCTCCGAGGGCGATTTTATTTCGAAATAGAATCGCCAGTCGGCGATTTTCTAGGGCAGCGGATATATTTCACGACACCGGCCTTGGCTGACTCCTCCGTCCACGACAGGAAAATGTTGGGGAGGGTGTGAGAAGGGACCGGAAGAGAGCGCCAGCAGCCCGACCGGGGTTTGTAGCAGGCGGAGCAATTCTTCTAGTTTAAAGACCACAATTATACTATTTTGTCCTGTTACCACCTTATTCCTAATATCAAAAGAAAGAAGTTGCGTCAGTAAAGTCACGGTTTATATGATATATGTCTGAATGACATAACAGATGTTGCACTGTTGCCCATATTTCAGAGAAACCGTTGACAATGAATGTCAGATGACCACTCTGCTTGATTGATTTAAGCTTTGTCCAATAACTGGCCAGGGTGACATTGTCTCTCTGAGTATAAATAAGCATGGTAAAACTAAGAGATGGTAACACTCGCAAGACTGCTAACATTCTACACCATGAAGTTCGTCCTCGCCGTAGCCGTTGTGTGTAGCGTCCTGGCCATGTCGTTGGCTGGTATTGGTTATGGAAAAGGTGCATGTAAGTTGATTCAGATATTTTGTTTTTTAATCTATTTTTATTCAGACAAATTCTAATATTGGGTCTATGTATATTTATTAATGAAGCCTTCAGGTCATACACCACCATTAATTTCTCAATGCAGTTGAATACAATTTCTATGTCAGAATATATTCTGTGCAAAATACAACACTATCGAGAGGGTCATATGCTACTAATTTTAGGGAGTGCTCTCAACTGACAAGAACCGCCTCGTCTTGCTGTTATACAAGTGACATTATGCCACTTGCACAGTTGTTATCAGTTAGTACTACATATAAAAAGTAAGTTCAGACGAATGGGTTATTTAAATACTACAGAGGTCAACCTATGTGTAATCATCAAAGAAAGATTTTAAAAAACATATCAGAATTTTGGGTTTATGAGTAACTATTTCCTAAACTGGACTATATTATTAAGCTGCTACAAGTAACGACACGACAAATGGTAGTGTGGTGTCTTTAGAATGGTCAATCCAGTTCTTTTTCTTACTTGTAACTCGCCATTCTTCTGTTTCGTTTACAATTTTATGGGTAATCTTGCTTACGAACAAATGCAGTTTCGCCTTATTAAAAGTAAAAGTTAGTTTTTTGTTTAACGACACCACTAGACACATTGATTTATTAACCACCGACTACTGAATGTCAAACATTTGGTAATTTGGAAAAAAGTCTTAGAGAGGAAACCCGCTACAATTTCTTTTCATCGGTAGCAAGAGGTCTTTTACATTCAACATCCTACAAATAGAATAGCACATACCACGGTCTTTGATATACGAGCGCTTTGCACTGGCTGGAACGGGAAAATGGGCCCACCGAGCGCTTTACCACTGGGCCACGTCCCGTCCCCCTTTGTCCTGATTAGTGCTCAAGACATCTCTAATGTCTTTGTCAGAAATATTTACCAGTAGTGAAGCAAGTCGTCTGCTTACTATCTACCAGTTGAAATTAGCCGATGTAAAAACCACTTTAGGTGATGAATATCATTTGTTTCAATGTACGTATTTCGCAAATGAGAGATTCATATACCCCCCCCCCCCAAAAATTATTATGCAGACCACAAACAATTATATAAATTCTGTCAATTATTTAATTCGAAAAAACTCTCAATGACAAAGAAATTATATATGTTCCTAAATGTGACTAACTCTGTTTTCAAAAATATCTATACAGCATAATTATAGACAGTACGTAATGGTTAACATCTAAAGTATACTTCTGATTATAAAATTTTTATATTATTATACCTATTGTGTATTATTCGTATATTATATGTATGTATATATATATATATATATATATATATAGTAGTATATTGGGTCTGTCATAATATATATATAGTTTAGATTTTTGTCAAGCGTTTACTGCAGCTGTCTGTATAATATGTTTGTAAACCACCTCAATGCATCACCGTTTGGTGATCTGAGTTGAATAAAGTTCTGTTCTGTTCTGTTCTGTTCTGTTCTGCTCACGAAAACCGAAATTATCTTTTCTTGAATACGTTTATGTATAATATACTATATGGTAGCAGATGACATTTTTCACTATGGGTGAATTATACCGTTTTAGTTGTTATCTTGACCAAGCTTTTTAAAAAATGTATATTAAAATGGAACACTTTTTGTTGGTTAAAATTAAAAACACTTAAAATAAACTCAGAACACAAAAACTACTTTTGTTTTTCGTTTTACGTCAAGCCAAATTGAAATTATTCACAAGAAAAACACTTTAAATTATTTCTCGTACAAAGTGTTAAACACCTAGGGTCGTATTTGCAAAAAAAAAAGAAGAAAGAGTAAAATGTGTTTTGTTTAACGACAATACTAGAGCACACTAATTAATTAATCATCGGCTATTGGATGTCAAACATTTGGTAACTCTGACATAGTCTTAGAGAGGAAACCAGCTACTTTTTTTTTCATTAGTAGCAAGGGATCTTTTATATGCACTTTCCTACAGACAGGAAAGCAAATACCACGGCCTTTGTCCAGATTGGTTGGAACGACAAAAAAAAAAAAAAAAATCAATTGACTAAGATAAATCCCGCTCCTCGAATTTACAAAGACTGTTTGTTGTATACAAACATTTACAATGTTTAAACACCCGTGGTTAAGAAAAACAGGCCTCGTAGATTCGGCCCCTAATAACTAATTATTTGAATGTACCGGTGAGTCATTTAACAAACAATTCTTCTTCTTTGTTTTTCAGTGGGGAAAATGTCCTGTATTCTGTGTAAGTCACCGGTATGGGCGAGGCCATACTGTCCATGCGGTAACGTGCTGGACAACTGGGGATGCCCTACACTGTGTTGCAGAAGTTGTAAAAGTAAATATATAAATATATATAATATAGTAATAATGATATAGCTTACATGTTCATTACTGCATCAGTTCAATCACGGTGTTTAATTTCTTTCCGTCTTCCTTGTTTTAAAAGTGTTGAACACGTCGTTGTATATATAACACTTCTTTCCCTCCTTCCTTTTTTTACTCACTAATTCACACACACTCATTTAGATATTACTTGCATTGTCACTTCCATGTACTCGTCTTGTAATAACTTAATTCACTCATTCATTCACTCACTCACCCAAACCCAGCCACCCACTCACTCACTCACTCATTAACTCACCCACTCACTAATTTCAGTTCTTTAATGAAACTGTCAGCAATAACTGCTCAACCCTCACTCACTTAACAACTCGTTCGCTTAGTTATTGACTCACCAACTCGTACGCTCAGCTAATTATTTGCTCAAACTGCTCAACAACTCACACACAAAGGCTATCCTCCCACTCACTCAAAATCACCCACTCACCGAAATCCCCTACCCGCTCACTCACTCATTCACTCACTGACTCATAAAAACTCATTCACACACTCAACCACCAACTCACTCACTCACTCAAACCCCAACCCGCACACTCAATGAAACTTACTCACTCAATCGGCCACCAACCCACTCACTCACTGAAACCTACTCACTCACTCAACCACTAACTCACTCACTGAAACCCACTCACTCACTCACCCACCAACTTACTCACTGAAACCCACTCAGTCACTCGACCACCAACCCACTCACTCATTGAAACCCACTGAACCACCAACCCACTCACTCACTCATTGAAACCCACTCACTCATTCAACCACAAACTTACTCACTGGAACTCACTCAGTCACTCAACCACCAACACACTCACTCGTTGAAACCCACTCACTCACTCAACCACCAACCCACTCACTCACTCATTGAAACCCACTCACTCACTCAACCACCAACCCACTCACTGAAACCCACTCGCTCACTCAATCGCCAACCCACTCACTCACTCAACCACCAACCCACTCACTGAAAGCCACTGACTAACTGAAACCCACTCATTCACTCACTCACTCATTGAAACCCACTCACTATACCACCAACCCACTCACTCACCCACTTCTTCATACTCACCCATCCTCCAACTCACCCTTCCACTAACTCACTGAGTCTCGTATTTATTTTACTTACAGAGTCTTACATGTGTCCCAGACTACCGTGTCCATTGTGTCCCCTCGGCCGCTGTCACAACCCCTATAATGGCTGCCCCACCTGTGCGTGCAGGAGGAAGTACCCAGCCGGTGGGCGGGTCTATGGATGAGCACGTGCTTCAAAACAAATTTGTCTCCAGAACGTACACCTTGGTTCCTTCCAGTGACCAGGTGTGCGCGAGTGTTCATTCTGTCTAGGACACATGTCCCGGGGACGTTGGAACACGTGTCCACGACAGAACTACACGTGCTTGAACCTTCAGTAGATGCAGGCTTAAGCACGTGTGAAATGATTGATCGATAATTATATGGATATTTATATTGATTGATCGATTGATTGTTAATTAAATGGATGTTTATATTGATTGATCGATTGATTGTTAATTAAATGGATATTTATATTGATTGATTGATTGATTGTTAATTAAATGGAAATTTATAGTGATTGACTGATTGATTGTTAATTATATGGATATTTTTTATTGATGATCGATTGATTGTTAATTAAATGGATATTTATATTGATTGATCGATTGATTGTTAATTAAATGGATATTTATATTGATTGGTCGATTGATTGTTAATTATATGGATATTTATATTGATTGATTGATTGATTGTTAATTAAATGGAAATTTATAGTGATTGACTGATTGATTGTTAATTATATGGATATTTTTTATTGATGATCGATTGATTGTTAATTAAATGGATATTTATATTGATTGATCGATTGATTGTTAATTAAATGGATATTTATATTGATTGATCGATTGATTGTTAATTATATGGATATTTATATTGATTGATTGATTGATTGATTGTTAATTAAATGGATATTTATGTGGGAAAACAAAACTAAATAAAAATGAAAAACAATCATCAGTTAGTCGTGTTGTCTTTATTAGAAAAAAAAAACTTTAAAAAGAAACATCAAAATGCTACTCATTGCGTTGTTAAAAAATCACCGGCCTCGGTGGCGTCGTGGCAGGCCATCGGTCTACAGGCTGGTAGGTACTGGGTTCGGATCCCAGTCGAAGCATGGGATTTTTAATCCAGATACCGACTCCAAACCCTGAGTGAGGCTCAATGGGTAGGTGTAAACCACTTGCACCGACCAGTGATCCATAACTGGTTCAACAAAGGCCATGGTTTGTGCTATCCTGCCTGTGGGAAGCGCAAATAAAAGATCCCTTGCTGCCTGTCGTTAAAAAGAGTAGCCTATGTGGCGACAGCGGGTTTCCTCTAAAAACAGTGTCAGAATGACCATATGTTTGACGTCCAATAGCCGATGATAAGATTAAAAATCAATGTGCTCTAGTGGCGTCGTTAAATAAAACAAACTTTACTTTTTTACTTTTTGTTAAAAAATCACGTCGGTGTACGAGGAGAATCGACCCCAAGGGCGGAACCAGGAAATATTTTAGGGATGGGACCGAGAATAAAACGGAACATGGACCAACTCACAGAAAAGGGCACTTCAATGGAAATTGTAAACAAATCGTTCAAAGATAAGGGGCACATTAAAAAAGGCCGTGGTATGTGCTGTCCTGTCTGTAGGATGGTGCATACAAAAGATCCCTTGCTACTAATAGAAAAATGTAGCGGGTTTCCTCTCTAAGACTATATGTCAAAATTATCAAATGTTTGACCCGCTATTACAGACTTTCGTTTTTGACGGGCGCGAGCACTATCACACCCGTGAACCCCCGTCAACTCAATCTGACGGGCGCGAAATAACGCGCCCCTAAATTGAACAAATCACGCTTGTATTTTTTTTTTTTTTTTTTTTTTTTTTTTGAACTCTGCCATTTTAAAGGGACACACCCTAGTTACAGTTATTTGTTAACCATTACGGCGTTGTTTTTCGCTATTAAACCCCATTTTTCACAAATAAAATTGCACTTTACTTACATTTTATTATTTAGAATACACATTTCCATTCACCTGAAGTGCTTTTTGGTAATCCTGATGTTTGTAAAACCACGAAATGCATTTTTTGCATTTTTTCAGAAGACGTGCTATCGAGAAAAAACCGTTATTTCAAGCAATTGGGACATGGGGATTCCCATGGTATTTATCAATATAAAACCTGCTTTTTCACTCCATTTGATAAAAACGTGATCTAAGTGTGTTACAGGTTTGTAGATTAACCAAATTATAATTTATTTTCGCTAGATGGAACTAGGGTGTGCGGCTTTAACCAAATTATAATTTATTTTCGCTGGATGGAACTAGGGAGTGCGGCTTTAATTGTTTACTGAATCCAATCCACAACGCCACAAACCTTTCCATTCTATTTTATAAATTGAAACACGATTGGTTGATTATCTTCACACTGAGCCAATCAGCTAGGAGTTCACTTATTATTAAGATCTCGTCGGTTTTGTTGTGTTTAATTTTGTACAATGCAATCTTTAATGACGTCACACGCATACAATCCCGTCTTGTTTTCATAGTTTAAATGGTCCCCACTCCATACATAACAACATAACAAACTGAAACACCTCCAAGTGCGTCCTCTTCTAGATAAAGTTCCTGGGTACTAGTTATGGATCACTGGTCGGTGCAAGTGGTTTACACCTACCCACTGAGCCTTGCGGAGCACTCACTCGGGGTTTGGAGTTGGTATCTGGATTAAAATCCCATGCCTCGACTGGGATCCGAACCCAGTACGTGCCAGCCTGTAGACCGATGGCCTAACCACGACGCCACCGAGGCCGGCAAATATATTTAATGACGCCATACGCATACAATTTGTATGGCGTTGCCATGACACTGAAGTATCAGACTGTAGAGTCTTGGGTCCAGACTTTAAAAGTTTTATAAGCACGGGGCCTGGTTAGTTAGATTAACCAGTGGTTAACAGGATTGTTTAAAACCAAGGACTGGATACAAATAATAATTGAAGACATAATGTTGAAAACACATTTTGAACAACCAAAGGTATCTCCATACATGATTTTGAACAACCAAAGATATCCCATACATGATTTTGAACAACCAAAGGTATCCCATACATGATTTTGAACAACCAAAGGTATCCTATACACAATTTTGAACAACCAAAGGTATCTTATACATGATTTTGAACAACCAAAGATATCCTATACATGAGTTTGAACAACCAAATGTATCCCATACATGATTTTGAACAACCAAAGATATCCTATACATGATTTTGAACAACCAAAGGTATCTCCATACATGATTTTGAACAACCAAAGGTATCTCCAGACAATATTTTGAACAACCAAAGGTATCTCCATACATGATTTTGAACCACCAAAGGTATCTCCATACATGATTTTGAACAACCAAAGGTATCTCCAGACATGATTTTGAACAACGAAAGGTATCTCCATACATGATTTTGAACAACCAAAGGTATCCCACACATGATTTTTAACAACCAAAAGTATCTCCAGACATGATTTTGAACAACCAAAGGTATCCCCATACATGATTTTGAACAACCAAAGGTATCCTATACATGATTTTGAATAACCAAAGGTATCCTATACATGATTTTGAATAACCAAAGGTATCCTATACATGATTTTGAACAACCAAAGGTACCCTATAAATGATTTTGAACAACCAAAGGTATCCTATACATGATTTTGAACAACCAAAGGTATCCCACACATGATTTTGAATAACCAAAGATATCCTATACATGATTTTGAACAACCAAAGGTATCCTATACATGATTTTGAACAACCAAAGGTATCCCACACATGATTTTAAACAACCAAAGGTATCTCCATACATGATTTTGAACAACCAAAGGTATCCCACACATGATTTTGAACAACCAAAGGTATCCCATACATGATTTTTTGAACAACAAAAGGTATCCTATACATGATTTTGAACAACCAAAGGTATCGCCATACATGATTTTGAACAACCAAAGGTATCCCATACATGATTTTGAACAACCAAATGTATCCCATACATGATTTTGAACAACCAAAGATATCCTATACATGATTTTGAACAACGAAAGGTATCTCCATACATGATTTTGAACAACCAAAGGTATCCCACACATGATTTTTAACAACCAAAAGTATCTCCAGACATGATTTTGAACAACCAAAGGTATCCTATACATGATTTTGAACAACCAAAGGTATCCTATACATGATTTTGAACAACCAAAGGTATCCTATACATGATTTTGAACAACCAAAGGTATCCCACACATGATTTTGAATAACCAAAGATATCCTATACATGATTTTGAACAACCAAAGGTATCCTATACATGATTTTGAACAACCAAAGGTATCCCACACATGATTTTGAACAACCAAAGGTATCTCCATACATGATTTTGAACAACCAAAGGTATCCTACACATGATTTTGAACAACCAAAGGTATCCCATACATGATTTTGAACAACCAAAGGTATCCTATACATGATTTTGAACAACCAAAGGTATCGCCATACATGATTTTGAACAACCAAAGGTATCCTATACATGATTTTGAACAACCAAATGTATCCCATACATGATTTTGAACAACCAAAGGTATCCTATACATGATTTTGAACAACCAAAGGTATCCCATACATGATTTTTTGAACAACAAAAGGTATCCTATACATGATTTTGAACAACCAAAGGTATCGCCATACATGATTTTGAACAACCAAAGGTATCCCATACATGATTTTGAACAACCAAATGTATCCCATACATGATTTTGAACAACCAAAGATATCCTATACATGATTTTGAACAACCAAAGGTATCCTATACATGATTGTGAACAACCAAAGGTATCTCCATACATGATTTTGAACAACCAAAGATATCCTATACATGATTCTGAACAACCAAAGGTATCTCCATACATGATTTTGAACAACCAAAGGTATCCCATACATGATTTTGACCAACCAAAGGTATCTCCATACATGATTTTGAACAACCAAAGGTATCTCCATACATGATTTTGAACCACCAAAGGTATCTCCATACATGATTTTGAACAACCAAAGGTATCTCCATACATGATTTTGAACAACCAATATAATTAAAAGAAAAACATTAGACCAACTCAGGGTTAATTTAACTATGTTTTGAACATCCGGGGCCTGGATTCTCTCCTGAACTATATAAATAAATTACATTAAAGTGACAGACCCTAGTTTAAACATTAAGACATATTTTCACTATTAGAGCCGTTTATGATAAACATTACTTATATTTTATTCTTTAGATTATCCATTTCCGTACATCCGGAGTGTTTCTGGTCATGCTGGTGTTTCTAATACCACAAAAATGCATAATTTTTCATATTTTTAAAAACGCACGTGCGTCTGAGAAAGATCTGTTATGGAGTCGAGTTCTTGTCTGGTTGTAGGGATATTTCTCTGTTTCAACATCACAGATTCTTGTTTTACTTGTTACGTTGAAGTAAGTTTATCCAAATGTGTTACAGGTTTGTAGATTAAAGGGACATGTCCTAGTTTTTAAACACTAAGGCATATTTTTTACTATTAGAGACGTGTTTGATAACTGAAATCAGACATTATTTATATTTTATTATTTAGATTATCCATTTCCGTACATTCGAAGTGTTTTTGGTCATCTTGGTGTTTTTAATATCACAAAATGCATTTCTCATATTTTTTTAACAACGCATGTGCGTCTGAGAAGTAACAGGTATGGAGTCGAGTTTTATCTATTTTTAGAGGGTATTTCACCATTTCAAAGTCACAGACTCATGTTTCACTCAATTGTAACTTTATCCAAATGTGTTACAGGTTTGTAGATTAACTAAACTTAGTGTTAATTTTCAGGGTTGAAACTAGGGTCTGTCCCTTTAACTAAAGTTAGTATCCATGTTTACGGGTTGAAACTAGGGTCTGCGACTTTAACGGCGTGATGACGTACGGCCAGGTACATAATCATGTACATGACATATTTATCTGAGACGTTTAATATACAGCACCAAACAATTGCGATACTCAACACGCAGATATATCAGTGTTTAAAATAAGCCATCTACTCGTATTTGTCAACCGTGTTAGGTTATCTTTGAAATATTTTAACATTTACAATTCGGATTTGTCAACCGAGTTATGTTATCTTTGTGAGATATTTCACATTTACGATTTAGGGTCTGCAACGTGTAGTAACGATGCAATCTCTGGAATTTCTTTAAACAGCCATTGAATATGGCCCGTGCTTATAAAACTTAAAGTCTAGACTTTAAGGTTTATAAGCACAAGGCCATATAGACAAGATCATCCATGATTTTCTTCCCTTTTTTTTTATCCTTGATCCGCCATTCTGCTACATAGGTCGTTTTGATACACCCGCTAAAATATATTACATTGTGTTGACTCGTCAAGAATGACCAATTCTCGGAACGTTTCTCTACTCTAACCGTTCAGTGTAACAATATCAAGCGCGTGTGCAGGGTTTTGGGGCTCGAAATTCCTCTCCGTTCAAGCACATTTGTTTTCGCTATATTTTTCGGGGGAGCATGAATCGACCCTACTGCTGTAAAGTTCGCTCGACACAGTCTAGACCCCCCCCCCCCCCCCCCCCCCACACACACACAGACACACCGGCTAAAATCCCTGCACATGTGCCTACGACTCAACTTTCACTAGCCCGGGATAAGTAAAGCAAGTGTCTTTATTGTCTTTATTCGATGGAGGACATATCTTATTGTAGTTATATGCATTACTATGGGGATGTATGGAACGTCCAAACCAAACAATTATCACTGATCACATGTTGCACAATTTAAGGAAGGAAATATTTTATTTAACGACGCCCTCAACACATTTTATTTACGGTTGTATGGCATCGGACATATGGTTAAGGACCACACATATACTGAGAGAGGAAACCCGCTGTCACCACTTCATGGGCTAGTTTTTTCGATTAGCAAAGCAAGGGATTTTTTTTACATGCACCATCCCACAGACATGATAGTACATACCACGGCCTTTGTTTTACCAGTTGTGGAGCACTGGCTGGAACGAGAAATAACCCAATGGGTCCACCGACTGGAATCGATCCTAGATCGATCGCGCATCAGGCGAGCGCTGTACCACTGAGCTACGTGCCGCCCTTCACAATTTAAGATGCGACCCTAGTTTCAACCCGTGGTTAATAGATAAACCTGTAAAACAAGAAGCAAGAGTTTGTGATATTGAAATGAGAATATAACCTTAAAGATAGACTCGAGTTCGTCTCCATAACCTTTACTTCACAGAGGTACATGCGCTTTTAGAAATATGAAAAATGCTTTTCGTGGTGTTAGAAACACCATGGACACCAGAAACACTTCGGATGTTTGAGAATGGTTATTCTAAACAATAAGATCTAAGACGTGACTGATTTTAAGTATTAACAAGAGTACCGCTGAAGTACATGATACGCCCATCAGGAGTTTGATGGAAAACCATATCTATATTAATGAATATGTTACGGGTATGATTCAATTCTAATTATGTGAAATGTTTGCAATGGGATGGATGAACAGTTTGTTTTAGACCAACCAACATCACAAGTTGTTCCTACATGTGGTTTGATGGTCCTGTATGCAAGATATGGTCCGGACAAGAAAACGTTAACGTTAACAGACGGACGTACAGACGTACAGATGGATGGACGGACGAACAACGCCGTACCATAATACGAACCATCATAGATGGGCGTATGAAAAACGGCTCTAATAGTGAAAAACACGCCATGATGTTTAAAAACTAGGGTCAGAGCCGGTTTATCCTTGTAGTAGCAGCACATGTAGCATGTGCTACCCGACCCGCGCTTCAGGGGGCCCCGCGGTGATATGTACATTTATTTTCCACAGGTCATTTTCCCTCTCTCCCCGAGGGGCTGCAAACTATATATCCCGGGAAGGAGGCCCCGCTGTTATTTGTGCTACAGACAATCGAAAAGAGTAGCCCATGAAGTGGCGACATCGGGTTTCCTTCCTCAATATCTATGTGGTCCTTAACCATATGTCCGACGCCATATAACCGTAAATAAAATGTGTTGAGTGCGTCGTTAAATAAATCATTTCCTTTCTTCCTTCAATTCGTGCACTTTTTGACCACCCACCCGACCTTACCTGACCTAGTTTCCGTAAACTCTGATAAAACGTATTTACATTCCTATTATCACCCTAACGCACTCCCTTTTACGACGTATACATATATATCGTTCGTTCCGTGTGCAGCTATCTCTTTGGGCAGGAATATAATTATATTTTCAAGGACATAACATGAAATATGGTGGAAAAAAACCCACTCAGTTTTTCAACCGTGAATCATACTGAACTAATTCAAAGAAAGAAATATTTTATTTAATAACTCTCAAAATGCGTGTTATATTGTGTTTAATAGTATAAATTAATAATAATAAAAATCAACAACACCCATATAATTAGCTGCTGCTGGGCATAATCAGGTGTTTTCTGCAAGAAGGAAGGAAATGTTTTATTTAACGACACACTCAGCACATTGTATTTACGGTTATATGGTGTCGGACATATGGTTAAGGACCACATAGATATTGAGTGAAGAAACCCGCTGTCGCCACTTCATGGGCTACTCTTTTCGATTAGCAGCAAGGGGTCTTTTATATGCACCATCCCATAGACAGAATAGCACATACCACGTCCTTAGATGCACCAGTCGTGGTCCAAACACACCAAAAGAGATACCATTCGAGTAGATGTACAATTGTTATGAGACCAAAATGTCCAAACTAGCGTCCGTTAAGAATCAGCTGTTTTTCGAAAAATCATTCTCTGCTGTCGGCATGTTGACCTACTAACAGAAGGCCGGATGCTACGTCACAGGTCTGATGCGGGTCAAATCGACTGAACAGTGGGGTTTTCCCCCGAGCCTTTTACAAAAAGTCACTTTATTAATAACTGGGATGGTATTTTTGTTTTTTATTTTTAATACTGTAATGTTTAATTATTTGTTTTATATACTGTGTATTAATAATGTGCCATGATTGTGGACATTTAAGTCTAAATAAAGAGAAATGAACCCCAGACTCCTTAGTGGTGTTTATCTGTCATATTGCATGTTTATTATAATAAGACTCAGGAATGTCCCTTTAACACTTGTGTTATTACTTTTCTCACGACTCCTAAAGCTACCATATGCATACAAATGTCTTAAACGGCATGGTGTGTCATCTACGTCATGGTGTGTCATCTACGTCACGGTGAGTCATCTACGTCACAACAAATATTTTTGCTTAATAATTATAAACTGTTGAAACTAATATAATTGAAAGATAGCGGTGTTCAGTGGGGAATGCACTTGTTTAACTTCACACGAGTTCCGGTACAAATAAAATATAAAAGTATCTTGATTGAGCGATTAGGGGCCTACCTACATCTGGTTACGGTGAATGTCTGACATTTGACAGACCGTCACAGTTCGAGAGCTTGAACATTGTTCAGTTATGTCTAAGATGTCAAACAAAATGTGAACATTAGTTTTACAAAGTAATGTAAATATACTGGGATTCACATTATTAGGTTAAATAATATGAGAAACAAAATAAATGGAAGTTCAAGAAAGGCTACATGTCATGACGTAGATGTCACCGAGATGGGACACCATGCAGATTTCATAAATTTTAAAACGAAATTGACCAGATAGATCACTGCAGCCATTACGATTATTTACTTATGATATTAACCTACCTAGAAGGTAGTCGAAATGTTATTTTAATTGGACCTGAAATCTACCAGTTATTGTAGAATGACTTCAAATGAAGTTGTATGTGATAGTGAAAAGTTAAAAAAAAAAAAAAAAAAAAAAAAAAAAAAAAAAAAAAGTACATATTTTTCAGATCACATACTTTCAGAATGTGATAAATTTGTAAATTAATCAAAGTCTTAGCGCTACGTTTATTGACATTTAAGCAAATGTACTTTGGTGACAAAGCAGAATTGACGGATGCATCAACAGTCGTCAAACAAAAACATGTCAATAGCAACTTTACTTTGAAAGTTGTCCAGCGTTCAGAAAAAAAAGAAAAAAAGCGTCATACGCTAGTTTATTTTTACAAACGCATTTGTATGTTAAACAGATAAGCGTTACTTGTCTTTCATTGAAGAGAAAACGCAAACTGAATAGGACTGTATATAGTGTAAACGTCGTATTAGTGCACCACGGCGTTGTTGTACAGACTTGTTTGTTAAAATAGAATTTCTAAAGAATTAGTAAGAACAGAAGTTCAAAGTGAAATGTTTAGTGCACTATACTCACTGACACGACACATCGTACGTCTATTTGTAGTAGTGACGTGTTTTCTAGACACAGTAAGACAAAAACATAAAGAGTTTTTCTTTCTTCAAATTACAACAAAATGTAAAATATTTATGCAAATTAAATTTCTTGTATTTCTATTTTCCCATTTCTCTGTATAGTCAGTTGCTTTTTTTTCAAATATATTCTTTTGTTAGAATTATTGTACAGAAAAAAAGAGAATTTTCATTAAGTTTCTATAATGCTTTACGGATTTTTTTCTAGCTAAGGCCCTGACATGGGTATCTCTTCCATCGCGATGTAATAAAAATTAATATTCTAAAACGTCCGATAATTATAAAATAACACGCATAATATATTGTTGATCCCCGCTAACATTAAAACAATGTATGGCAAAAACTATATCAGATTCAGATTATTAAAAATGGTTTACATTATCTCATAATACATTTGAAAACATCTAAGATTTAAAAGCCTGTCATAGGATCATGGCCCATAACGCGGACCATTTTACTATAAATACATAATTTTTAGAAATGAAATTTATGGTGATTTTAAATTTTAATACCTCTTCTCCGATTCAAAACTGTGTTTGTTTTGTTGCATCGTTCACAATATTTTATGTTATACCCTAGTTAGATACATTATTAGTCGAAGGTCCATTGTGATAGTTGAAAGCGCTGTATTTAAACAAATTAAAAAATAAACAAGCATCCTGGGAGTACTGGTAAAGCAATACAATGTTTCTTACCAGGCACATAACATTTTCGTATCTCCTAAGATCAAGGGCCATAACTCTGTGAAAAATGGATAGATTGTTATGAAAGGTAACTTAACTGTACATAAGTATAAAGCTATAATTTAAGTTCAAGGGCCATAACTCTGTGAAACGATATGAAATTCAAACTCGATGTCTAACAGTACATGATAAAGCTATACACAAAATTCCAGCTCAATATTTGGAGGTATTGTGAAAAAACAAAACAAAAAAACATCCGGAAAAATATATGTGGGACAGATGGACAGGCAGACAGACAGACAGAAGGACGGAAATGAAACCTATAGCCAACATATATTAATAATTGATCGCAATGATGGGTTGACAGTGTGTGCAAAACATGTATGCGTTTCATTGTGACAACACGCGTTTAATCATATCTGTCGGTCACCTTCTTGGTTATTATCTGACTGTAATTTGTTTTCAGAAATGTAGGCTAGTTGAAGGTACATGGCCGTATTTACAAAACATGTTTCTGTCTTTCTATGTAAGCTTAACCACATTGCTTAACCAGTTAAAGAAAAAAGGTCTTCGTACATTTTTCTCATACTCTTTACATTGCAAATGTTTACACTTTAGAGTGTAGCCGCCATTATGCTGGTGTTCTTTTAATGCAGTACGTATCGTTGGCAAAGCCATTATCATATGACATTATTGACTGTTAATGCCGCTGATAACAAAACATAATAACATATAATACGTTCTGCCGAGGGACAACGCGGTTTAATTTACCGTATAAGATAAGCTATAATGCGGTTTATGTTTTCAGATCTCAAACTAGACTGAGGTAATATTGATCTTTGTCAGTCTTTGCTCTCGGCCCTGCGGGTAGTTCTTAAAATGACGTATTTAAAGCTGCCATCTCGCTTTTCTGTGTCTGTGTGTGTGTGTGTGTGTGTGTGAGAGAGAGAGAGAGAGAGAGAGAGAGAGAGAGAGAGAGAGAGAGAGAGAGAGAGAGAGAGAGAGAGAGAGAGAGAGAGAGAGAGAGAGAGAGAGAGAGAGAGAGAGAGTACATGTGTGTGTGTGTGTGGTGTGAGACTAGTGAGAGAGAGAGAGAGAGAGAGAGAGAGAGAGAGAGAGAGAGAGAGAGAGAGGAAGATGTGTGTGTGTGTGTGTGTGTGTGTGTGAGAGAGAGAGAGAGAGAGAGAGAGAGAGAGAGAGAGAGAGAGAGAGAGAGAGAGAGAGAGAGAGAGTACATATGTGTGTGTGAGAGTACATGTGTGTGTGTGTGATAGAGAGTACATGTTTGTGTGTGTGTGTGTGTGTGTGAGAGAGAGAGTACATGTGTGTGTGTGTGTGTGTGTGTGTGTGTGTGTGAGAGTACATGTGTGTGTGTGTGTGTGTGTGAGAGAGAGAGAGAGAGAGAGAGTACATGTGTGTGTGTGAGAGAGAGAGAAAGAGTACATGTGTGTGTGTGTGTGAGAGAGAGAGTACATGTGTGTGTGTGTGTGAGAGAGAGAGAGAGAGAGAGAGAGAGAGAGTAGATGAGTACATGTGTGTGTGTGTGTGTGTGTGTGTGAGAGTACATGTGTGTGTGTGTGTGTGTGTGTGTGTGTGTCATGCAGCGGGCTAATTTCACTAATGTAGTCGATTCGCAGTGGCCTTTCTCTCATGGGCAGGACGTAACCCAGTGGTAAAGCGCTCGCCTGATGTTTGACATCCAGTAACCAAACAAACATAACTTCAGCGATTTCATCTTTCTCACCCGAGACTTAAAAGACGTAAGCAGTGCTGTGCTGTGGGTATGGGTGGGTATGGGTGGGTATGGCCTATCCCTAGATCAAGTTATTGATTGATAGTACCGACCTCGTTGGTATCGTGGTTAAACCATCGGGCATAAGGCTGGTAGGTACTGGGTTCGCAGCCCTGTACCGGCTCCCACCCAAAGCGAATTTTAACGACTCTATGGGTAGGTGTAAAACCACTACACCCTTCTTTCTCACTAATCACTAACAACTAACCCACTGTCCTGGACAGACAGCTCTTTATTGACAAAAAGCACACACATTATCTTCTTCTGGTTTTTTTTTCCACGTGTCCATATAATGATATGGGCCTACTTCGTTAAATTACAGTTCTTTATGATTAATTCACGTTTAAAAAAGTCTCGTTATTTTCTGCCAAGGCATATTTCCTCCATTGTCAACCACATGAAAGATAACACCATGGTCAATGAAACTATATTGTGTTACGTTCTTCCACAACGAACTTTAGACCTAAAAGATTAAAATCACTATAACAGCGAACTGTAAACGTATTTAAGGATGTTAACACCATATAAACAGATTTCATACAAATAATACGCAGTTTGTTTTGTTTAACGACACCACTAGAGCACTGATTTATGAATCATCGGTTATTGGATGTCAGACATTTAGTAATTTGACGTATAGTCTTAGAGAGGAAACCCGCAACATTTTTTTCCATTAGTAGCAAGGGATCTTTTTTATGCATCATCCCACAGATAGGATAGCACATATCACGGCCTTTGATATATCAGTCGTAGTGAACTGGCTGGGACGCGAAATAGCCAATGGGCCCACAGATGGGGATCGATCCCAAACAGACCGCGCATTAGACGATCGCGTTAGGTAATACTAAACCAAGTAACTTTCGGCTGGGTCAAGGTTCGAGGTGCACCCAACTTTTGATAAGAGCAGTTAACATAATATAAGATAAGATAAGATAAGATAAGACAAGATAAGATAAGATAAGATAAGATATGTATTCTGTACTTCAGGGGGCCATTGCCCATTATACACTTTGCAATATGTTTGTATATACCACTATACATGTTTGTGTCCCACATGTAACAACTAATATTTAAAGATACAAATAGTTGTGCACATATAGATATATACATAGTTATACTTTTAATTAGTTATTAATATGAATGCTGATCGGAATAGTAGCCACAAGCATGTACTACATATATGTATGTATACTTAGACGCATATACTTGTACATCTAGCTCACTAGTGATAAATGTGAGTGTGTTGGTTGTAAAAAGGAAAAGTTTCATCTCATCAAAAAATGTATTTCATCCAGGACCACTGTGTCAAGTAGCCTCGTGCTTGAAACATGCATGGGTACCTGTAAAAAAAACGTATTAAAATTTTGTGCGGAATTAGGGTAGTCATACTCACAGACGCTACCCGTTATCTCTGAAATGAGCAGCTTGACCCCAATTTGTTTTAATGATTCACTTTAAAGGGTGAGGCAGAGCAGGTTTAAAGATCCGCGTGGCCTGTAGCACAAACTTCCCATAATATATATTTTGCAACCCCCTCGGGAAGAGGGGGAAAATGACCTGGGGGGAAATAAATGTACACATCACCGCGGGGCCCCCTGAAGCGCGGGGTCCGTAGCACGTGCTATATGTGCTACTAGGATAAACTGGCTCTGGGGTGAGGGGTGGTAGTATTTATATCCGTGGTGTTTATGTTAATTAATATGCTGCAGGTACGAGTTTTAACCGCATATGTTACTATTGTCGTCTATGAGATTTGATTTGGGGGTATACACTCTTTACCACTGGGTTACGTCACGAACTTACAATACGCATCATTGATGTGAATAGGCTACTGTGTTCTTTGTATCATTGTCGACACTTCATTTGTCTGGTTCTAAGATAAACATTCGATAATCCTGAAGTAACATTAGTCTACGTTAATCATTTGTAAAAGAGTATGATTAATTATCGTAGAATACGATACCACACCACAACCGTAATCATCCACATGACGCTGTACAAATCCGCATAATTTCCATACGTTGGTAAATCGGTAATCTCGCCGAAACGTAGTTACGAAAAAGGCAGCTAACGCTATCTAGTGCTGGATCACGTGACTGCGCGCAGCGTTTTTAGCCGTGGGTAAAAAGATTGAATCTCACTCGCTTTTCACAGCGCCGTACCGAAACTTCGCAAAGTAATTGAACTTACAAGATGTTGTCGCAGGTACGTGAGTTAAAATACATGGGGTTCTTAGGTTTATTTATTTATTTATTAGTAAAATATAGCTTTAGTTTTTTTTTTAGATTTGTCGTCTGATATTGTTGTTGTTGTTTTCCTGGTGAGTGATGTTTCCTCACCGAAACACGTTACTGACGCAATGCAAGTGAAGGAAATGTTTTATTTTACTATTATTTATCTTTCTCTCTATGTCTCTGTCTGTATGTCTGTCTCTCTCTCTCTCTCTCTCTCTCTCTCTCTCTCTCTCTCTCTCTCTCTCTCTCTCTCTCTCTCTCTCTCTCTCTCTATTTCTATATATAACACAAAACATTTGAAAGAGTCCCAAAAATAAAAAAAATTGTCAAATAAGAATTGTTTGTCTTTTTTATTATCCATGTATAGGCCTAGCGTAGCGAAGCGATTTTATACCAAGTTTAAATTTGTGACTGTTATACGTATATAATTAATAAATAGTATGTTATAAATATATCGATAATATATACTTTAATAATTTTGTTTAGCCTAGAATATGTTTGTAATATTGTTTGTGTAAACTCCATTCATAGATGTGTAGCGTATGAATACAAAGTTTCATTGATAAATAGCTACAAGCAGTAATATGTTGATCAAAGTCTTATATTTTGATGAACAGGTAATAACTGGCTCAAAGTCTATAAAGTCTTATTTTAATGAGTTCAACATTGTTGTATTTCTGAAATGCGGTATAATAATACTCCTTTCTCCTTTCGCTTCTTTTTCTTCTTTTTATTTTCCCTACCTCGTGTGAAACGGAACAATTCCACCAGCTGGCGATAATGATGTTCCTGGACATACCCTTCGACTTTATTTCGGCCGTCAAACGACTACATATGAAGAATTATTGTACAATAGTTATTTACAGAGTTGCAGATAGTGAAAAGGCAATTTAGTATCATAACAAAACTGTAGTAGGTCTAATAAAGCACACAGTCATATCCATTGTTCTTATGAAAGGTGACACTTATAACTAGTATTTATAGTACTTATAAACAACACAACAAACAGCCAGCATTAATACATTTACACGAATGAGTAACTATTTGGCTGACGTAAAAAAATCAAAGCTTATAACCGGTCATTCAGCTATGGGTCACTAAAAGGCACTTTGTGGCGGGACGTAGCCCAGTGGTAAAGCGCTCGCTCGATGCGCGGTCGGTCTGGGATCGATCCCCTTTGGACTATTTCTCGTTCCAGCCAGTACACCATGACTGGTATATCAAAGGCCGTAGTATGTACTACCCTATCTGTTGGATGGTGCATATAAAAGATCCCTTGCTGCTAATCGAAAAGAGTAGCCCATAAAGTGGCGACAGCGGGTTTCCTCTCTCAATATCTGTGTGGTCCTTAACCATATGTCTGACGCCATATAACCGTAAATAAAATGTGTCGAGAGCGTCGTTAAATAAAACATTTTTTTCTTTCTTTTCTTTCTAAAAGGCACTCGTTGTGATCAAGTATCAGTTTTAGAATTATTAGTGCAAAATGTATTTGTCTTCTATGCCTTTACTTTACTAGTGAGATTAACGAATCGGGTCATTTACGTTAATTAAGATAAACGCTATCTGGAAATGCATGCAGAGATTAATTTACAGTTAATTATTAATATCATCACGACAGTTTGGTCAGCGTGGATCAAAGGGTTTTGACTTAGTAGCATCTGTAGTGTCACGGCTTTGATGGCCAATATCTCATTCCAGCTTATTAAAATCGGCATTGTATAGATGTGTACTAATATATGAATATTATATATTTTATTTGAAGTAAGGACCAAAGTATAATTTGTTTGTTTTTCTACGTGAATTTGAATTTCCTTCTAAGTGGTCTTAATACGTGCATTTTCATGTTTTGTTTACTTATTTTGCAAGTCTTTTTTTTTTTGTTGACTGATGTGCGGTGTTATAAATAAAATACTGCACTCGTTCCCGTGTGAGACCGTTTACATTACAAATCAATGTGCTTTCAATGGTACACCACTCGCTTTCGCTTGTGATGTACCATTGAAAACACACTCGTTTTACGGTATCACACATGAACTATTTTAGTATTCTCTATGTCCAATTTCAAAACATTTCAAGCTCCGTGTTGTTAAAACAAAGTCATACTGATACATTGTGCACGTATAAATTGGTGTTCGGTCCGAATGTTCGAATATTCGCTCGCTAATTTGATATTCGAAATATTCGAATAGTATTTTCAAGTATTCGAATATCTGGGTTATTTATGTTTTGGTCGACCTATAAAAAAAACCCTCGTTACTTTGATGAGTTTAGTTTGTATTCGAATATTCGCTCGCCATATGCATTGAATATTGGAATACCATTTTCAGACCGAACAGTGGTGTGATATAAATTAGATAGTAACACGTTGTAGGTCTCTCTCTGTTTCTGTGTCTCTGTCTCTCTCTCTCTCTGTCTCTCTCTCTCTCTCTCTCTCTCTCTCTCTCTCTCTCTCTCTCTCTCTCTCTCTCTCTCTCTCTCTCTCTCTCTCTATCTGTGTGTGTGTGTGTGTGTGTGTGTGTGTGTGTGTGTGGTGACGAGGGATGACAAAACATAGTGTAACCGTATTTCATGTTAAGTAATTATAACCCCTAACCCCCCCCCCCCCCCCACACACCAAAAAAAAAAAAGAAGATATCAAAACAACAAAATCTACATAACAGAAACATCTACCCTACCCATCACCTCGCCCCGACATTAAAGAGAAACACGTGTTGCACCTAGTGGCTACCGAGTTAAGGCGGGGAAAAAAGAAGAAGAAAAAATAAGACCTGATATTTTTTACCTGGAGGCTTAGCACACGTCACTAATGTCTACGTCGATTTGTAGCGACGTAAAGGCCTCACCCCGTGAGTTAGTTAGTTATTTAGATCAAGTTGACAGGTTGTGGTGATGTGCGCCCTGTACATGGCATTCAGTGGGAAAATAAATACAGATTGTACGTTAAATGTATTTCTCCCTGACTATCACTCTGTCTCTCTCTCTCTCTCTCTCTCTCTCTCTCTCTCTCTCTCTCTCTCTCTCTCTCTCTCTCTCTCTCTCTCTCTCTCTCTCTCTCTCTCTCTCTCTCTCTCTCTCTCTCTCTCTCTCTCTCTCTCTTCCTCTCTCTCTCTCTCTCTCTCTCTCTCTCTCTCTCTCTCTCAATATAATAATAATATCATAATTATCTGATGTTACTTTAGCATCATTTGTTTTACTGAACATTGTTTTATCAACGTTTACACGTATACGGGTAGACGCGGGATTAAGTTACCAACGAAAACACAACATATGAGGCTAAGTGACATTTTCCCGCTCTCTCTCTCTCTTTCTCTCTCTCTCTCTCTCTCTCTCTCTCTCTCTCTCTCTCTCTCTCTCTCTCTCTCTCTCTCTCTCTCTCTCTCTCTCTCTCTCTCTCTCTCTCTCTCTTTCTCTCTCTCTCTCTCTCGTCTCTTTCCGAGCGCTTGTAGTTTTAGGCACCCAGACCGTAGCAATCAACTTTTAATACCAGTCAATATACAGCTAGACTTAGTTAAGCTAACAATACTCAACTAGTAGAGAGACTTTAAATATTAATTATATTCAAATGTTTCCTCATTTTATATTCACTACTGCCTAATAGCATTGCAATTAACCTTAACCTATGAATAGATTTAGATCTCCTGGTTTCACCATTTCTATTCATGCCAGGGCGCGCCGCAACAATTTTCTTTCATACATAGTTAACATCAAATAGTTTCCCACAGTTATACGCAAATCTTAAAGAACATACGAACAACAGTAGTCTTTTTACATACTTCTTGCAATCTAATTACTAGTATCACCAATGTATGAAAGAAACTTAGCGCTTAGTCTGGCATGAATAGAAATAGTGAAATCAGGTCTAATATACATGTATTCAACATTCTGTTTTCGTGTCAGTTGGAAGTGGGTTAAGGATAAATGCAATACGTTTAGATAGCGGTGGATATTATTACAACATGACGACACGTTTGTATCTACTAGTAAGTATCTTTACGTAATGTATTGTTAGTTTAGTTAAGTTTAGCTGTATGGTGTTATGGTTTTGTGTATTAAAAGTCGACGTGTGTGTGTGTGTGTGTGTGTGTGTGTGTGTGTGTGTGAGAGAGAGAGAGAGAGAGAGAGAGAGAGAGAGAGAGAGAGAGAGAGAGAGAGAGAGAGAGAGAGGGGGAGGGAGATGAGAAGAGAGAGAGGAGAGGGAGAGAGAGAGAGAGGAGAGAGAGAGGGGGGAGGGAGAGAGAGAGACGAGATTCAGAGAGAGAGAGAGAGAGAGAGAGAGAGAGAGAGAGAGAGAAAGAGAGAATTCTGACACACTGGCTTCAGAATAAAACCGCTTTATTTTCCCATTAACAGTATGCACTTTCCAACGTACCTAGCCTACAATTAACACACACACACACACACACACACACACACACACACACACTAATAATAATAATAATAATTTAAAAAATATATGTAATAATAATAATAGCTATTAGTTCCTTTTTCTCCGTTTTAAACATAATTATATACTTTTTACCGACGTTTCATGAAGCAATCATGAAATGCTCTTAGCAGTGACTTTATGACGTAACCGCATGCACACAGTTTACCCATAATAGTCATCTAATTTTATGGTATAATATTACACAGGTGTTAGTGTTCACTAAGTATGTAACAGTAAATACGCGTTTGCACGATCTTTAAAAAAGGTGTCAAACAGGAACTGTGCGAAACTAATTAATTACAAGACTATTTCGCGACACGATGCATCACTGATCGTCATATCACTGGAAAAGCTAATTACATGTCTTATGTTGAAGTGATGTAATATAATATACTGTTTTTCTGTTTGTGAAAAAAAACAACACCATTGTAGTGAAAACAACAGGTCTCAGAACTGGAAGTTGTACTCATGTTGGGGTGCTACCGGTATAGGGCAGAGCAGGACATGCTCATTATTTCATGAACATTAACAACAGTGATGACCGAGTGTGTGCTGTCACGAGTTTGTCGATACGTAACTTTCGACTCTGTAATTGAGAGATACGGCTTTGGCCATAAAAAGCTGATCTGTCATTCGTATTTCTTTTGGCCTGCTATTTTTTTTTTAAGAAAAAGAAGAAAAAGCAAGTCATATTTTACTTCCAATAACAGTGGCTTTTATATTTACACACTTTTACACTATTATAAAGCAAATATAAAGCAAAATATCTGAAAACTGGGGGGCACATGGAATACTGACGTCATTTAAATTCAAAATTAGCTGTATTATTACAATGCTGCGCCACAAATAAAAACTAGTCTACTAACCTAGACCCCTGTCAAATTCCTATAACAAGCAGACAACGCTGTTTACAGGTCGGTACTTTTTTTTCTCTCATAATTCTGGACAAAATATTAATTTGAAGTTTTGAAAGATGAAAGAAATAAAACGTACCTTTTGTCAAATATATTATATCACAAAATTACGGTTGGAGATGTTTTATTTATTGAAAAAGAATAAGAATTGTGTACGATATAACGAAGCCAAAACAAGGGTCCAAAAAGTGACTGTCGTCGACCTTAACTATCGTGGATTAAAAGCTCGTTGGTTACTAGTGTTCCCGTCTCAAGTTTTGGTATCGCGCTCATTAAATTGTAAATATTTGTCACCGTTTTCGTCTGTTTTCAGTTCAAATTTTCCACAAAATAACATTTTAAACAAACCAAGCACAAACTTTGTTTCCATATCGCGAAGGGCATTCCCGGTAACCATGTGCTATAAATAGTAGCGTTGAATACGGTATAGTTCCGGCAGTTGAGTTGAATACGGAAAGTTGTATTCAATTCTTGTATTCAGAGCTGTATTTATATAGTAAGATTTAATGGGTATGTAATATATATATTATATATATATGTATGTAATAAATAAATAAATAAATATATATATATATATATATATATATATATATATATATATATATATATATATATATATATATATATATGTGCATGTGCATGTGTGTGTGTGTGTGTATGTGTATGTGTATGTGTATGTATATGTGTATATTTATATGTATATGTATATCTAAGCTTGTAAACTGATGTTTTTTTCTTCGCAACTTTTAGGTGTTTTGAATATGCACTCGGTGTTCTTTTAACTAGATATTTCTGTGTTAACGGTTGAATAAATCATTAACAAATTAAAACAAAACAAATATAAAATAAAACAACAATAACAACAACACAAAGACAAACGAAAGATAAAAAACCCAAACAAAAACAAAACCCACAACAGCAATAACAACAACAACACTTCTGGACAGTTTGAACTGATATATATAAACTAATATCTAGGTTTTTTCGTCGCACCTTTTAGCTGTTTTGATTACGCACTCAGTGTTCTTTTAACTAGATATTTCTGTGTTAACGGTTGAATAAATCATTAACAAATTAAAACAAAACAAATATAAATTAAAACAACAATGACAACAACACAAAGACAAACGAAAGATTAAAAACCCCAAACAAAAACAAAACCCACAACAGCAATAACAACAACGACAACAACAACACTTCTGGACAATTTGAACTGATAGTGGAAAGATATTTAAATGATTGCGTGACACACACATACATGCTTATTTTAAAGTACAATATTTCCGAAACGTGACTGTACAGGAAATGCAATGAATCATTCTCTTTCCCCACAATTAGTTAACTGCAGGGCAGTTTCAAGAATAATGTTTGACTGAAAATGTGTAGATGCCCTGAGTGACTGGATTTAAACAAATATTTTTACACAAGCACGACTTTTAAAGGAAATGTGATGAATAGCTTTTGAAAGAGCAAAACAATGTGATAATATCAAATAATAGTGAAATAACGCCGTTTCCTTACATCTGAGACGGTAATAAACACGTGCAGGGTATATATCTCAGTTTATTTCCTCTAGCACAAAAACCGAAAAACGTGTCAAGAAGCTATTTTGGAGAAAGCCTATCAACCATTCCCACCCACCGACCTTCCAAAACCCAAAGTGGCGTACATTGCTCATAGTTTGTTTGAACACGTGCCTACGCATTGTTCGCTAGCTTGTAGACGTATGGCAGTGAATTCCAATAGATGCTATTCTACAGGCGGCGGGTGTTCTGCAAACACTGGTGTATACATATACTCTAAGTTGGAATTAATCTCAAAATCACACCTGACCCAGTTTGGCCATTTCAAGGTACGGGTACGACATGTCCCAGTATATGCTAAATTAAAGGGAATAGAGGGTTATGTACCATCAAATCAATTCCCATAGATGACAATAATAACGTGGCGGAAGCTGATCGCCATCTACCGTAGTTTGACACCCAATGGCCGATGTATTTTTCTTGCTCGGGTGCCGTTAAACATTCATTCATTCATTCATTCTGAAGCTGATCCTGATACATGCGACGTTTCTATCAATATATATACACCGTGGATATAAATACTAAAACCCCTCACCCTTAAAGTAAATCAGAAGAAAATGGGAGAGGGGTAAACTGCTATTTTTATATATAACGAGGCGCTTCTTTGACTAGCCTAGTTCCGCACCCGATCATGAAGTGGTGGGAATTTCGACCTGGGACGAGTCCATGGGTATAAATACTAAAATCTCTCGCCCTTAAAGTGGGTTGTCATGCCACGACCAGAAGCGGTCAGACCCTTTATAAGGGCCCTATGGGCAACCTAGGGAGACACCCAGCATCATAGAGGTCTATAATTAACGAGCTACTCTCGATTCAATAATATCAAAACCTATATTTGCTCGGCCATTTACCTTTCGACCGACCGTTCAAAATTGCACCAAACTTCCTCAATCAAAATTGCGCACCCCTTTCTCTTTGGCATTAACGGCTCCATTCAAAATTCCATAGCACCACCACCACCCCCACCCGCCTGCTACCGATTCGATCGGGCTGCTGGTGTTCCCTTGCACCTGCCAGTGCAGGCGGTCCCTCCTCTCCCCTCCCCCCACCTTTCCTGTCATGGACGGAGGAGCCGGCCAAGGCCGCCTCTTGTGCGCACGACGGGCGTGCGCTACAACAGATTGTTCTGAAGGTGCACGTAAAACCCTATGACCTGACCTGAACTGCCCTTAAAGTAAATCAGTTTCAGAGATAACGGGACGCTTCTTTGACTAGTCTAGTTCCGCACATGAGGTGGTGGAAATTTCGACCTGAGACTAGGCTGACGGTAAAAATTTCCACTGTCGAGTGTGTATTCTTTTCTATCCCCAAATATATGCATTTGCCATTATGGTGGATTCTTATCCATTCGGTATATAAACTAATACATTCATTCCTATCAATCCATTCGTCTTTAAAATACTATCGGCAACGACAGCTGGATCAACCCACACGCGTCGAGTTTTAGAGGTGCGTAATTTAGTTTAATCTTTATGGTGGGACCAAAGAATTAGGTCGAGAGATCGAGTTTTCGAAGTTTGAGTTTTCGAAGGTCGTTACTACTAGTTTGTATGGCAATTCGGCCGGGACCGTCGCTGTAGATCGAGAGATCGAAATTTTCGAGAGATCAAATGTGGAATTATCGAAGTTTGACTGTTTATCGAAGATAGCTGAAAAAGTAACTTTCTTATCTAACAATTGTATCACAAATAAACTACATTGTCATATTTACCGTATTAAATTCCATGTGTTACATAGCATTTATCAATACAAATTAGCAAGATAAGTTTTATAAGGCAGGTTTTAATCAGAAAAATATCGATCTGAAATTTGTCTGATGACCACAGACATTACAATAAAGTGATAACTCTGTCCAGGCGATCTTATATTCTTAAGGATGAAATAATAATTTGTCTGCATTTAAAAAAAAAAAATTTAAGCTTCATATAGCGCTTATGCGGAAATCAGGGTACCCTCAAAATTTGCAATCAAAATGTCATCTTCCCAACCACAATGCATCGCCGCCCCCGGCATAATGTAATCCCTTATACCCATATAATTATCTAAATAATAAAAGTTATATTACTTAAACAAATTCAATTTTTAATAAAGTTCATATACAAGTAGTAGGAGCGGGATTTAGCTCAGTCGGTTAAGAGTTCGCCTGAGGTGATTGCGTCGCAAGATCGAACCACCTCGGTGGATCCATTCAACTGATTGGTTTTTTTTTGAGGTTCCAACCAGTGCACTACAACTGCTCAAAGGTCGTGGTTTGTGCTTTCCTGTCTGTGGGAAAGTGGATGTAAAAGACCCTTTACTGCTAATGAAAAAATATAGCGTGTTTCCTCTGATGACTACGTTTTAGAATGGTTGTGCTAATTTAAACAAAAATGGTACCTATAGAATTCCAAAGTACATGGGGCGGGACGTAGCCCAGTGGTACAGCGCTCGCTGGATGCGCAGGCGGTGTGGGATCGATCCCCGTCGGTGGATCCATTGGGCTATTTCTCGTTCCAGCCAGTGCACCACGACTGGTATATCAAAGGCCGTGGTATATATTACCCTGTCTGTGGAGATCGAAATTTTCGAGAGATGGAAGGTGGAATTATCGAAGTTTGACTGTTTATCGAAGATAGCTGAAAAAGTAACTTTCTTATCTAACAATTGTATCACAAATAAACTACATTGTCATATTTACCCCGTCGGTGGGTCCATTGGGCTATTTCTCGTTCCAGCCAGTGCACCACGACTGGTATATCAAAGGCCGTGGTATATATTACCCTGTCTGTGGGATGGTGCATATAAAAGATCTCTTGCTGTTAATCGAAAAAAGTAGCCCATGAAGTAGCGACAGCAAGTTTCCTCTCTCAATATCTGTGTGGTCCTTAACCATTATGTCTGACGCCATATAACTGTAAATAAAATGTGTACTGGATTTTCTTCTCTCTTTTTTTTCGAGGCGGGGAGGTGTGTGTGTGTGTGTGTAATTCTAAAGAAATGGACCTTTGGGTGTTGACAGTGTTAAAGAAGGTCACTGTTACGCGAAAAAAACGTGGACCTGTCAACCCGAATTCCGCGGGGGAAGCATGCGCATACAACGCACCGTTTCTCCCTCTTCCAGGCACGGGTCTTATGCATTTAATATAACATAGGACGTCTCCCCGAGAAGCGACCAACCGAACAACATTTTATGTCTGCCTCTGTAAAAAGAAATATATTTTTTTATTATATTCATACATCAATCACTTCATTTTGCGTTCATTCAAATTCAGGCGAGAAATGCGCACACTAACAGAAACAGACCCGCCCCCTCTAAAACAATATTCTCAACTGCTGCATTTTTGCTAGTATATATATATATATATATATATATATATATATATATATATATTATCTATTTTATATATATATATATATATATATATATATTTCTTTTTCCATTGGGACGAGTTGTACCATGTGCTCTTTTTCCGTTAGCCACCCCCACCCGCAAACTATTTCTTGGATCCGCCCCTGCATAGCCTATTATTTACGTGAATGAATGAATGCATCTTTAGCGACATTCCATCACAAAAATACACATCGGCTACTGGGTGTCAGAAAGGTAAGTATATGAAAATAATTACATGAGTTTATAAAGAAAGTTATATTTCCTTAAAACAGGAAAGAAAAATTGGGTGAACACTGAGGACATAGTTCGTTTCAGTGATCGTAAAGACTCACATAAATAATGCACGTTACACGAGACAATAAAAGATGTTTCGTGACTTCCGCTTAAAGCTAAGATTTATTTCCTTAATACAACACACAATTTATCCAACAGTTTCCTGACGAATATACATGTGCGCAAGTGTGTGTAAAAAAAGAACAGAATACTAACGAGTGATTAATGCTAAACTCAGACTATCAACTGCCAGCAGAAAGTTGGCCAACTTTCTGTTGTAACGACTTGTACGACTGTCCAGTTGCTAGTCGATTCTCGTCGTATAACATATTAGTTAATCTGAGCGCACCCGTCTTAAGTTGGGAGTTGGGGGACATTGCAACAAGACAAGACAATGATTTATTACACTCAGGCCGTATTCTACGGCATATGAGGACATGTGTTCAATGGTAGGACATGGTTTACAGGAACAACGCAACCGTCGAGTTGGCCAACGTTCTGCTGGCAGTTGGCAGTCTGATACTAGCATTAGATACCAGTCGTTTATCTTATAAATATAAAAGATCCCTTGCTGCTAATCGAAAAGAGTAGCCCATGAAGTGGCGACAGCGGGTTTCATCCCTCAATATATGTGTGGTCCGTAACCATATGTCCGACGCCATATAACCGTAAATAAAATGTGTTGAGTGCGTCGTTAAATAAAACATTTCCTTCCTTCATTTCCTTTATCTTATAACGAGGTGTTTCAAAATGTATCTAACTAGCGAAAGCGATTTTGATACCTTGATAAAACAACGATTTATTTTGGCATCTAATTTAAGGGCATGTAATGGTTGGGGCATATAAAATACCCCTTGCTAGCCTACTAATGAAACAATGTAGCAGGTTTCGTCTCTAAGACTAAACGTCCAAAATGACCAAATGTTTGACATACAATAACCAATCATTAATAAATCAATGTGCTCTGGTGGTGTCGTTAAACAAAACACATTTTAAGTTAAGCAAAAGCTTTTTTTCAAGGCTAGCTCTGCCACTTGCCGAATTCGCCAATTGCGAATTTTATTGCCTTTGCCACCGTACATATGTATGCGCTAACATCCTTGATATTATAATTCAAAACATGAAGGTTTCTGTAGCCTGATATCATTCGATTAGAATACGTTCAGATACGTCCTTGTGCAACGGCATGATCGCTAATAAATTCTTGTTAAACATTTCCTTTTCAGTCAGCTGCCTAAAAGAAAACGGGAAAGTTGCCAGAAGCAGATGTTCAGACATGGGCGTACGACCCGGGGGGGGGGGGGGGGGGGGGGGGGGGCAAAACAGTGGGGGAAATTCGGGCAGTTTTTATCTGGGTAAAATTTCGGGCGAATCAACCCCTCCAGCCCCCCTAAATCAAAGATTCCCCATACGCCCATTTGTTCAGATATATACATAAAATATAAATAAATAATTACAGCTGTCTGTTGTAATGCAATCTAATTAAAATTAGCTCCACAATTACATGTGGATCTAACACCAGCCAGCTGGAGCTCATGTCCACCAATCAAAACCTTACTTGCAGAATCATGCCAGTGATTTAAAAATAATTTGAAAACATTCCGAATTATCCTGAGGGTATACGCCATGTTTCGTGTGAATTACGAATGCCTTAAAACATGTTTTATTTTATAAACATAAATAATTTATAATGTAAAACTGAAGGGTGATTTAGTTGGGGTTATTTATAAATAAATAAATAATTTTTAATGTAAAATTGAAGACTGATAACCCACCCCGTACGTATTGGTATGGTTCGCTGTACTGCGGCCACTAAAATAGACTCGCCCGATATTTTTAGAATTTGTATGCTCCCAAATAACGTTATAAAAGGCGAAGTGTGATTGGTCAATATTTAAATTATTATTTACAGACGAAATGTTACCTGGACATTGGGGACTACGCAGTGTTGTTAGTTTTAAATCACTGGCATGATTCTTAAAGTAATGTTTTGATTGGTGGACATGAGCTCCAACTGGCTGGTGTTAGATCCACATGTAATTGTGGAGCTAATTTTAATTAGATTGGTTGTAATTCTGCATCAGCAGAAATTAACATAAATACCTCTTGAAATCGGCAGTTTCCGTTCCGAGTTCCTTGAATTTCGGAAACACATCATGCTACAATTATTTTTACTGGGTTTTTTAACACCTGCTGAGTGCGCTGGGCGACATTCTTTGATATATCTTCTGTATTCGTGAGCATTCATTGTTTTCTAAAGGCAAATAAAGCCGACATATTTCAATTGATTTAATGGGTGGCCACTACATGATGGCAAACTGCCTCCCCCGATATGTACTAATTTGACATTTGGAGCATACCTTACGTTAAAGGGGCATTCCTGATTTTGTATAACTATTCAAATTACATATTGGTTACATTTTGGTTTTGTCTCGAATAGCGATAATACTGCATGTGTATCAGGTTGTCTTGATGTTTATACTGGCTCCAACTCGAATTTACATCCTAGTAATTCCGTTAACGTTTGTTCAGGTTTAACGACACGCACATTGATTTAATTAATCATCGGCTATTGGATGTCAAACATTTGGTGATTTTGACACATAGTCTTAGAGAGGAAACCCTTCACATTTTTTTTCCATTAGTAGCAAGTGATCTTTTATATGCACCCCCCCCCCCCCCACACACACACACACAGGAAGGATAACACATACTCAGGGGAGTAGCGTGAGCTGGACCTGGGGGAAGGGTTCGTAGATGAACCAAGTGGACCTTTTCTATTTTGTTTTTGCACCACCAGAAATTCCATATGTATAAACCTGTATGTTTTAGTTCTGAAAGCGGACCATTTGCTTCAGCGGCGGGTGTGTGTGTGTGTGTGTGTGTGTGTGTGTGTTTCGTCCGAACCCCACGCCCAGTCTACGCCCCTGATACTACGGTCTTTGATATTACCAGTTGCGGTGCCCAGCCGGGGATCGATCTCGGACCGACCGCGCATCATGCGAACGCATTACCACGGGGCTAGGTCCCACCCTAGTAACTTCAGGGGTCGAATTTCAATTTTTGGAGGGCACGGCAAGTGTTGCCTTTGGTTTAATAACAAAACTTAGGGTACTTGGAGGGCACGGCAAGTGTTGCCTTTGGTTTAATAGTAAAACTTAGGGTACTTGGAGGGCACGGCAAGTGTTGCCTTTGGTTTAATAGTAAAACTTAGGGTACTTGGAGGGCACGGCAAGTGTTGCCTTTGGTTTAATAGCAAAACTTAGGGTACTTGGAGGGCACGGCAAGTGTTGCCTTTGGTTTAATAGCAAAACTTAGGGTACTTGGAGGGCACGGCAAGTGTTGCCTTTGGTTTAATAGCAAAACTTAGGGTACTTGGAGGGCACGGCAAGTGTTGCCTTTGGTTTAATAGCAAAACTTAGGGTACTTGGAGGGCACGGCAAGTGTTGCCTTTGGTTTAATAGCAAAAACTTAGGGTACTTGGAGGGCACGGCAAGTGTTGCCTTTGGTTTAATAGCAAAACTTAGGGTACTTGGAGGGCACGGCAAGTGTTGCCTTTGGTTTAATAACAAAACTTAGGGTACTTGGAGGGCACGGCAAGTGTTGCCTTTGGTTTAATAACAAAACTTAGGGTACTTGGAGGGGGACGAAGACAAACTTTTCCTTCAAAAGAGAAGCACGAAGGCAACTTACTTTCTCTCAAGTTTCTGAGACAAAAATTATTTCACCTTTTGGTCTTGGACTCTAATGTTTATTTAGATACAGATATATACCATAACCATGCATTTTACAAGATTAATAACATATAGCATATATGCTATATTTTCCTTAAATGCCCAATGTAGCAGATATGCTACATTATTAAAAGTATAAACACATGTATGAAAATAAAAAAATCAACATGGAAGTGTTCAGTGTACATTAACACCTGTAAGTTGAATGAATATGATATTTTTTGGTATTTATTTTGAGTACTTGGGCTCTAGAGGGTTAAAATAAATGAATACGTCAAATATGCGGGCACGGCACAAGACTAGTTCATCCTTCCTGCACCGCCTGTAGGAGGACTGCCACTCAGGACTGGCTTGACAGATTGAAGCTTGTTCGTGATCGCAACGTCCCAATCATCTTGCCAAGTCGAAAGAACATATTGGTTAATATGATATTTAAAATCATTAATATGTAAGTCACAAAGAATATATTTATAAATGCCGTCAACTTAAACTGTTGTAAATAACGTTATATTTAATGGGCATTTTAGCACGTTTCGTTTTACGAACTGACCTGTCACTTCATGTGTCAATAATCAGCCCGACTTCGCTAGATATGATTTTTCATGCTACCTTTTGTGTCATTTCTAAATAATAAAATGCTGGATTTTAAGAGAAAAAAATTCCGAAGGGCACGGTGTCGTCGATACCGTAAGATGCTAGGCAATAACGGCAAGTAAGGAGGGTACCTACGGCAATTGCCGTCGGTGCCGTGGTGAAATTCGAACCCTGCAACTTTTGATCTCCACAATAAACAAGTAAATAAAATTAGGACTATAAAATCATGTGGTCAACTTGTATAGAGAGCTGGTAATAACTTGGTACTTGGTGATGCCACGACCAGAAGCGGCCAGGCCCTTTATAAGGGCCCTATGGGCAACCTAGGGAGACACCAAGGCATCGTAGAGGTCTAAAATTAACGAGCTACTTTCGATTCACTAATATCAAAACCATTATTAGCTCGGCCATTTACCTTTCGACCGACCGTTCAAAATTGCGCCAAATTCCCTCAGTCAAAATTGCGCACCCTTTTCTCTTTGACATTTAACTGCTCCATTCAAATTCCATAGCACCACCACCACCCCCACCCCTCCTCTCCCCTCCCCCCACCTTTCCTGTCATGGACGGAGGAGCCGGCCAAAGCCGGCTCTTGTGCCCACGACAGGCGTGCGCTACAACAGCTTGTTCTGAATGTGCACGTAAAACCCTATGACCTGACCTGATCTGTATAGAGAATGAATGAATGAATGAATGAATGAATGAATGAATGAATGAATGGATGAATGTTTAACAACACCCCAGCACGAAAAATACATCGGCTATTAGGTGTCAAACTACTTGTGTTGAGAGAACCATGGGAAAATAACAACATAGAAAGGTCCATCGAGGCTACTGAACTCTGTTCCTTGTGTATGTTATATTCATAGATTTATAACCTCTCAATTCATTTAACACCCACCATCTTTTCCGCCTCGCCGACAAGTCCTGTACTGTATGTATTATGGCTCCGTTTGAACGAGTACTCTTAACCGAAACAGGATGATATTAATTGAAACGAATGACCAACGGCTATTTGATGTTTACTCTCTACGACAGTGGCACCCCAATGGATACAATTACAATTGTCAATGTCATGGACGTACCTAAAATAAATAGGAAGCAGTGAAAATGAGAGAGAGAGAGAGAGAGAGAGAGAGAGAGAGAGAGAGAGAGAGAGAGAGAGAGAGAGAGAGAGAGAGAGAGAGAGAGAGAGAGAGAGAGAGAGAGAGAGAGAGAGAGAGAGCCGGGTGGAGGAATACAGTGTTGTTGTTGTTTTTTGTTTTTACTGCTACACAAATAGGCTCTTTAAACCTAAGTAGTGGAGAATGTTCGAGAAAGGGTTTACAAGGTCCAAGTTCAGTCAGAAGTAGGTTCGAATCTCCGACCTGAAACCACCAACAGATTAAAGTGCAATATTCATAGACGAAGATACTTGAAAAAAAAGATCTACTGGTTCCACAATAGTGTGACGTAACAACAGGCATGGACTAAATAGGAAATATATTCTCATTTTCGAGGGATAACTGCCGCAACACCTACTCCACTAATAGCGGCCCTGAATGTTGTAATTTGAGTGCTGTTAAAGAGGGGTTTCATTTAGTTTTTAAATGTCCTCTTTTCTTTACACGGAGAGGCAGGTACACTTAGATGATCATCTTTCAATACACCCAGCCCCGTGGTTAAAAGTTCAGTGGCCACTGAGCCGTATCACTCAGAAGTGGTCATCCGCCTATTGGCCGTCACTTAAGTACATCATCTTGAGAAGATAAAACGAGTCGGTCAATCTCCATTGTGATAGTATCATAGAGTATACAGATTTAACGAAAAGCATTTTATTTATATTTACCTATTTGGATATTTTCTTGTTTGTTTTTTGTTTTTTAAATCTGGCATATTAAGTTATTTTTATACAACAAATCATAAACTATTTTCTTTCTCGATTTTTCGTACTAAAAGCTATTACATTTTTTTTTTCCAGGAACATAAACAAAAACAAAAAAAGAAAAGAAAAAAGAGAGAACTTCCTCAAAAAATATATCTCCTTTTTGTAACGAGTGTTGTGTCAAATAAATTAATGTCACTAGGGTTCAATAAACGTGTAATTATGTACCTTTGCTATCAACTAATATGTACATAATTTGTTTCCCTGTTTATTGTGGACTTTTTTAAAATGTAAGTGACTTCACCCCATCCCAGTGCGTCTGGCCATTAGTTAAATTGGAAGCTACCTTCGTCTATATTGAGATCTAACTCTCTCTCTCTCTCTCTCTCTCTCTCTCTCTCTCTCTCTCTCTCTCTCTCTCTCTCTCTCTCTCTCTCTCTCTCTCTCTCCTAATACGCGGTCGGTATAGGATCGATCCCCGTCGCTAGCCCATTTGGCTATTTCTCGTTCCAGCTAGTACATCACGACTGTATATCATAGGATGGTGAATATAAAAGTTATCTTGCTATTAAAGGCATACTGTCACAGATTTAAGGACCTTATTTCTCTAAAAATGAATAACAAATCAAAATTACATTAACGTTTACAGACCAAACCTAGCTATTGCATTACTTTAATTACACCATGATGGAGTGAAATCCATGTCAACCCTCTCAGCAATGTTAGTTTTTGAATTATGGACCATTGCCATAATTCAATTATTTGTACAAAATATCATTAATAAGTGGAGTATGGTGGTTACGTAGATGGTTGAAGAAAGTACATTTAGAGACAAATCAAATATATATATTCTTAAGTAATACTTTGTTAGGCCATGTAATAGGTCAGTGGTCTGTGACAATATGCCTTTAATGGAAACACCGTGCTTTTTTATTGGGCGTGTAGTACTGGTGACCTGGTCATCACCTAGGAGCAGCCAATCGTATGTCTTGAATTTGTTAACACACGTACGTGTGTAAACAACTATGTGTTATCAAAAATAACCCATGGTGTTCTCACCAACGGGTGTGTAAGAAACACATATAACTCGTATGATCAATTGTTTCGAAGTTCCTTAAATCTTTAACTGATTTTTTTTAATACAGTGCAGTACATACACAAAACTTCACATGCGCTGTTTTTGCTTCGTAATTATTACACAAGTTTATTTTGTGTAAGAATATATACCACGAGACCGACGTTATCCAAATTGGGAATATATTTCATGTTCGAAATAATAACCTTCAACAAATATCATGTATTTACTTTATGGTATTTAAAAAGTTGACGCCCTGTAAATACGTATCGTGATAACGGAGATCCATAATTCCTATCATAAAGCCCATCTCTACAAGATAAATTGCTAATACCTGTCCCTTGGGTGGTGTTTATTGACTCTGTTTATCAACAGAACACTCCCCGAGACATCTTAAATTAGTCCATGATAAAATACAACCTTGGTCCATATATTTGTAAATGACAAGAATCTTGACAGAACTGAAACTTCACAAAAGTGAAACTCGTGATGTTTGAAAAACATATTTGCACTCATTGCTTCGCCGAATTACTATACAATCTAGTATCTAACATATATATATATATATATATGTATATATATGTATATATATATATATATATATATATATATATATATATATATATATAATTTTTATTATTATTATTATTATTATTATTATTTTTATTTTTTTTTGGGGGGGGGGGGGGGGGAAAATGGTGTGATGGAGTGGTTGGGAAGGGCGGTGGAGGAGGTAGCATTCGGTAGGTCAGTCACGGTGGGACACAGCCTTTAAATTTGTACTAGCAGTCTGGGTCAACCGAAATTGTGTTTAGCTATCTCCAACCTAATGACCTGGTTTCAAAGCAAACAGGTGGGACCAGTCTATTTGGGTTTCCACTTGAAAACATGTTTGCGCATCGTGTTGATGGTTTAAGCAAGGCCGTGTTATTTGTAGATGTTCAAATCACGAATCATAACTGACAGTTTAAGCCATGTACATAGATATGTGTGTGAGTGTGTGTGTGTGTGTGTGTGCGTGTGTGTGCGTGGGTGCGTGTGCGCGCGTGTGTGTGTGTGTGTGTGCGCGTGTGCGCGCGTGTGAGTGTGTGTGCGTGTGCGCGTGCGTGTGTGTGTGCGCGTGTGTGTGTGTGCGTGTGTGTGTGTGTGAGTGTGCCAACACACATATAATGTTTTGTCCCACTAGTTGTGTACGAAATTGAATGCACTTTCAAAATTAACTTAAATAATGTTGATGTGAAATTGCTTTTGCAAATATCTAATTTTTAACTGAAAAATTTCTATTTTAAGGTTTTCCAGATTAATGATGGAGGGCTTATGTAGGAAAACTTAAAGTTTGTTTTATGTAACAACACCACTAGAGCACATTGATTTATGAATCATCAGCTATTGGATGTCAAACATTTGATAATTTTGACACATAGTCTTGGAGAGGAAACCCGCTACATTAGTAGCAAATGATCTTTTATAATCACCACCCCAGACAAGATAGCACATACCTTGGTATACCAGTCGTGGGACACTGGCTGGAACGAGAAATAGCCCAATTGTCCCACCGACGGGGATCGATCGCAGATCGACTGCGCATCAGCCGAGCGATTTACCACTGGCCTTTATGTGGGAAAGTATATATGAAAGAAAGAAAGAAAGAAATGTTTTATTTAACGACGCACTCAACACATTTTATTTACGGTTATATGGCGTCAGACATATGGTTAAGGACTACACAGATATTGAGATAGGAAACCAGCTGTGGCCACTTCATGGGCTACTCTTTTCGATTAGCAGCAAGGGATCTTTTATATGCATCATCCCAGAGACATGGTGGTACATACCACGGCCTTTGATATACCAGTCGTGGTGCACTTGCTGGAATGAGAAATAGCCCAATGGGCCCACCGACGGGGATCGATCCCAGACCGACCGCGCATCAAGCGAAACCCTTTATCACTGGGCTACGTCCCGCCTCTATATGAAAGATCCCTTGCTGCTACTGGAACTATGATGATTAATCAATGTGCTCTAGTGGTATCGACAAATTAAACAAACGTTGTGTTGGCTTACTGCCCCGGGTGTGTGAACTACACATGTGATACTGAGTGAAAAACTAGTTTAACGTATTGGTGATGTCATTCTTTGTGTCAGAGGTCAGACATCGATGATGATAATCCAGTTCCTCGGGCTACAGAATACGTATTGCGTTACGCTACACCTTTGAGCTGTCAGAGAAAATAAGCACGTATTGCATACGGCTTCCCCGCAATCAGATCATTATACATGACACTAGCGTTATAATCTCACATACCTGAAATAGCAGTATAGAGGGGACAGAGAGACAGATGATGGGTTGACACATACATACACACCCACACGCACACGCACACGCACACACACACACATAGAGAGAGAGAGAGAGAGAGAGAGAGAGAGAGAGAGAGAGAGACGCTTGTCGTAAACGTTTTTTGAAACGTCATCCTTGTTGAATGACAACTCTACTGGTATTTACAGTCGTCTAGAATGCTATTTGCTTTTCGCCATGAGCAATGTCCTGCACCAAATTGTACCTATTTGTAATAGTTGTTCAGTGATGTCATTACAGAAGACAACAGAGAAACACCCTTTATAACAGATCTACCACAGACAAAAAAAGGTTATGGCTGCGGAAATGCAGAGGTGGTGATGTCGCAAGGGTATCTGGTGCTTTGACGGCGATTCCACTGCTTCCGTACAGACACATTGTATGGAAGTAAACTAGATCAATATACAGTATACTCTTCCAAAAAAGTAGGGGAACTCTAATAAGAATTTACAATTGCCAAAATTGTAAGGTATATTAGTTGTGGGGAATCGTTATACGATAATGCGGTGCGTTATACTTTAGCATGCTCATATACCACGAAGGTTTCGAGCAAGTCCGCCCCAGGGTTCGGTCTCTGGGAAGCCAGGGGCCCAATCTGGGCAGAATATACAATAATAGTGAATTAATTATGCAAACGTTACAACCGGTAGTTCAGTATTACAGTAGGTTTTATGACTACCAAATATCTTGAAGGACAATTGGGGTCAGAAGTGAAATTTGAAAGTGGACGTTTTTTGAATCAGTAAATCGCAAATTAAACAATAAAAATTATTAAAACCAAACAATAACAACTGTATGATCAACAGAATGAAAAAGATTGACAGAAATAATGTTCCACAGTGATTAATGGATCTTCCTGGAAATTGTCAAAATCGAGAATGACACCCCACGCATGTGTACGGGGCAAATGCGTGATGCATGTGCAAACTATAGAATGTGTTTCGGTGTGTTGATAAACAGACCTGAACGTTCTTTACAAGGATGTCTGTTGTCATGTTCGGTCTAATAGTTCATATTAACATTAATATTTCAGGTTCCCCTACTTTTTTGAAGAGTATATATGTAATAGTATTTACTAATGGTTTTACTAAGCATGCAATTCAAGTGTCGTTAAATCAATCAATCAATCAATCATTTCATTTCAACTTATTTTCGTGCTTATATCCAATTAAGGTTCAAGCACGCTGTACTGGGCACACACCTCAACTATCTGGGTTGTCTGTCCAGGACAGTGGGTGGGTTACTTGTTAGTGGTTAGTGAGAGAGAAGAGAGTGTTGTGGTCTTACACCTACCCATCTCTCTCTCTGTTCTCTCTCTCTCTATATATATACTGAACAAAATAAGAAACTTCCGCTAACTTTGCTTGAACATAACTTGATGAAAACAAACCGGGGGAATAATTGTTATATATGCGTTTAAAGAGTGTTCCATGATGCATCGTTTGGTGCAAAAATCATGGCCATAGGTTAACAGAAACTGGGAGAAAGTGTGGTAGGGGTTAAAAAAAAAAAAAAACCCCACTTAATAACGGGTATGACCACCTCTTGAATTGACCACTGCAGTGCATCGCAGGCGCATAGAATTGACTAAAGTTTTGATTTCTACCTGTGGAATATTGTTCCATTCTTGAATGAGCGCTTGACGAAGTTCGTTGACGTTAGCGGGTGGGTTGGGACGCTGCCTCAATCGTCTGTTCAGACTGTCCCAGACATGCTCGATGGGGTTGAGATCAGGACTTTTAGCGGGCCAGTCATCAATGAAATCAATGTTATTTGTCCTAAGACAATTTACAGTGTCTCTAGCTGTATGAGAGGTGGCATTATCATGCTGAAAAATCGAGATGTTGGCGTTGTTATGGAAAAGAGGAATGACGTCATGAGCGAGAATGTCATCGCGGTAACGTTGAGCATTTAAATTGACTAGTGGTGAACGATAACCATGGGCAATGGCTGCCCAGACCATGGCAGAACCCCCACCCCCGAAACGATCTCGTTCAAGAACACAACAGTCAGCATAGCGTTCATTTCTCCTACGGTAGACGCGCACACTGCCATCACCACATTGTAAAGAAAACTGGGTATTCTTGGCATACTAAAAATGCTACAATGTAAAAAACGTCAATTTTTTTTACAAATTTTGAAGCGTTTTCGTTCACTTGACAACTATGTCAGTAAGACATGTAAAACAAATTGACCGCATACTACACGGGACATGTCGAACCATGCATGCACGTGCAAATTGAATTTCACGTTGTCGACGATTAACAGTGCAAAAATAATCGATAAAATTCATGAATCCTGATAATACAGCTCAAGGCTAATACTACCTATATAATTTCATTACACAATGAATTCTTTAACACAACAAATACTATATGTACAAATCGGAAGTTTCTTGTTTTGTTCAGTATATATCTGTCTCTGTCTCTCCCTATCCTCTCTCTGATTCTTTTCACCTCTCCCCCACTCTGTCTCATTGTCTATCTTCCTTTCTCTCTATCTCGCTCGCTCTCTCTTTCTGTCTGTCTGTCTGTCTCCCTCCCTCCCTCTCTTTCATCGTCTCTACTATTCCCTCCTCTGTCCCTCTATCTCTCTCCTCTCTCTTTCTCTCTCTATCTCTCTCTCTCACTTTCTCCTCTCTCCCCACACCCTCTCTCTTTCTCATTTTCCTTCTCTGTCTCTCTCCCTACATCTCTCCTCCTCCTTCACCCCCACCCCCCCTCTCTCTCTCTCTCTCTCTCTCTCTCTCTCTCTCTCTCTCTCTCTCTCTCTCTCTCTCCGTCCTCTCTCTACCAATCCCTTCTTCCCACTCTCGCTTACTCTCCCAGAGCCTGTTATGAAAGTAGTTGGTCGTTAGATGTTATTTGATCGCTCCAGGCTTAATTATCTCATTCAACAGATACAGGCGATTGGGTGGGTGTGAACTCTCATAGTTTGTCAATAAAAATCGAAAGACGGCATCCTTCATAATTTGAATAATACAGGTGTGAAAACAATCTTGCCTAAAGGCGCCTTTTCACTGTACAACTTCTTGTAACAATCTATAACCTGGCATTATAGGAAATCAGCTATATTTTCCCATTAGCAGCAAGGGATCTTTTATATGCACTTTCACTGATTGCTCCAGAACTTCTGTTTTACACTACTACATACAGTGTTAAAATGCTGAAATGAGGTCACCTTAATTTGTGTAGGGCAAGTTCCTTCAGTTCTCTTCCAGTAAATTGTTATGACATACAACTATGGAATAAGCCATAGCGATACTTGTTGTATTTGACTGAAAAACAAAGAGTGACAATTGAAAACTTGCGCCTCACATTATGATGTATAACATGAATTAAATTAGTTGTAGATGATTTTATGTTGGTTTTTTTTTTTTTTTTTTTTTTTTTTTTTTTTTTTAAACACTAACAACTAACCCACAGACAGCCCAGATAGCTGAGGTGTGTGCCGAGAGCAGCGTGCTTGAACCTTAATTGTCTCTGTGTGGGTGTTGTGTGTGTGTGTGTGGGGTGGGGGTGAGTCCTCCTCCTCCGGAAAATATATTGAAAAAAAAAATAAAGAAGAAAATTTGCTTCAGCAGGGAGAAGTTTCGATTCCTTAAACCCTTCCCCATCATACGACGCGCCTGATACATGAACACTAGGGTAATATGAAAAAGAACTAATTTGTATGAGGAATTAACATGCAGAGAACTGGAGCGGGTTGATGTGATCAATCATCGTGAGTAGGTGAGAATATAGACCGTGTCCAGTACAACCCGGGGCTTCGTGTTGCCTGCACCACAAGCTGGTAGTCATAATATGTTGAAAGGATTTAAACAGATTTGTTTTAAAGGGACATACCCTAGTTTTTAAACACTAAGGTATTTTTTTGACTATTAGAGCCGTTTTTGATAATGAAATCATACTTTACTTAGATTTTATGGTTTAGATTATCAATTTCCGAACATTCGAAGTGTCTTTGGTCATCCTTGTGTTTTTAATATCACAAAATGCATTTCTCATATTTTTAAAAACGCACGTGCGTCTGAGAAGTAACAGTTGTGGAGTCGAGTTTTAGTCCGTTTTCAGAGGGTATTTCACCATTTCAAAGTCACAGATTCATGTTTCACTCAATTGTAACTTTATCCAAATGTGTTTCAGGTTTGTTGATTAACTAAACTTGGTGTAAATTTTCACGGGTATGTCCCTTTAACACTGTCCTGTTTTCTGCCAGTGTCTTCATATGTTGCCCACTTGTTGAGAAATGTTAATGATTATGATTGCATATTAACCCATTGAGCTATTTCTCGTTCCAGCCAGTGCACCACTACCGGTATATCAAAGGCCGTGGTACGTGTTCTCCTGTCTGTGGGATGGTGCATGTAAAAATGGAAAAATGTAGCGGGTTTCCTCTCTGAGACTATGTCAAAATCACCAAATACTTGACATCCAATAGCCGATTATCAATAAATCAATGTGCTCTAGTGGTATCGTTAAACAAAACAAACTGTTTACACATTATATATATTTTTCTGTGTAAAATATCAGTGGCCATATCTTAAATTTGTTTATATATAAAAAATAATTCTGAGACAAAATCCAGTTTCTGCTACTTATATACGTGCATTACGACAACCAGAAACACACTGAATAAAGAGACACTGATATTGTTTATGTTTATTTAACGACGCACTCAACACAATTTATTTACAGGAATCTGTATTTACCATATCATTTTAATCGTTAAATCACTTTATTAGTCGGAAACAGTTTACAATGACAGTTTCTTTACAGTGTTATTGAATAATCATTGGCTGTTGGAAGAAGGAAGTTTGTTTTGTATAACAAGACCACTAGAGCACATTGATTTATTAATCATCGGCTATTGGATGTCAAACATGGGCTTTTGGATGTCAAACATCTGTTAACATTTGACACGTATCCATTAACCGGCTCTGATCGTCGAATCACACGTTAATCATATGACCATAACTGTGACCGTGACCATGACCATGACTATGACTATGACCATGACTATGACCATGACCATGACCAAGTGGGGCCAAATATTATTCTCTTTGAAATAGTCAGGGGAGTGATGGGGAGCGTGAGTGATGGCTCCCCTTAAATGGCGAGGTCTGATAATTAACACAGTCACCAGTGATGATTTTTTTTAACCGTATACTATATCAGTAGACCGCAACCTTCTGTTTCCGGAGGCATATTACGAGTGGTCGCCATGGTGACGAGATTAGGACATTCAAACATATCACTGTCAGATCTTGATATTTTTATCAGTGTTCTCGAGTTCAGTGGTTTTCGATATACCTGCCGGAAACAGCCGATTGATAAGAACGATCGGAGCCAAATCGGACCCCGGAGCTGGACATACATACACAACGGAAGGAAGGAAGGAAGGAAGGAAATGTTTTATTTAACGACGCACTCAACACATTTTATTTACGGTTATATGGCGTCAGACATATGGTTAAGTACCACACAGATATTGAGAGAGGAAACCCGCTGTCGCCACTCCATGGGCTACTCTTTCTGATTAACAGCAAGGGATCTTTTCATATGCACCATCCCACAGACAGGATAGCACATACCACGGCCTTTGTTACACCAGTTGTGGAGCACTGGCTGCAACGAGAAATAGCCCAGTGGTACCGCCGACGGGGATCGATCCTAGACCGACCGCGCATCGAGTGTGTGATGGGGAAGACTAATGGGTAAAAAGATGCATGAACCAACTCGTCAAAAGGGCATCCCAATAGGAAAACAAAAAATCAAAAGAGGAAGAAAAATGGCTATTGGATATTTTAGGAGAGATGGGTTCTCCGGTCCCCTCCCCCCACCCCGTGGATCCGCCTCTGACCTATACAGGGGTGGGTGGGTGCGGGGGAAGCTTTAATTAAAGACATACTCTCGATTCTATTTTAAATGTTTTAAACATTTATAAACTCGTTCAGTTTAAAGGGGTGTGTTCCATTTATTTATTTGTTACTATTTTTATTAATAGTTTTATTTATACTCCTGCGTACCGTAACTAGGTCACCGCGACCTACCTTTCACGCATTACTGCACATAAAAGGAAATCCTTACCCGGCCATACCTTTGTCAATTCATATAGGATCATCAAACCTTGCAAGCAAGTACAATATGAGATTCACGTGTTTTGCGTACCATAACTAGGTTACCGCGACCTACTTTTGTTGGGCGTATTATTGAAACTCACCGATACCCTATGTTCTTTTTTTTGGTTTTGGACTCGGCTGTTATCAACTCTTGTGGCACCCCCCCCCCCCCCCCCACCCAACCATATCACCATCATCACTACCTCACTCTCATCCACACCCACCCCACCCGCCCTTTGTTACTGTCTGCACATGTATGTATATCCGTGGTATTAAAAGTATAATGTTTCAGATATTGGTCGTGGTTGGACTAAAATTTGGCCAAGTCCCTTTATTACTACCTGTCACCCCCCCCCCCCCCCCCCCCCCCCCCCAACTTAAACAACCCTATCCCCACGTACCCTCACTCCACCCCTTGCCATGGTTTGCACAGGTATTAATATCCGTGGTATATATATATACTAGACTATATTTCAATTATAAATAGTAAGAGACAAAGCAAAAACTTGAAACAGATACTGACAAAAACACGATTTGAATCTACAACAGTAGAACATAAATGCAGTGTCAAAAAGTGTAACCGAAGTAACTGTGGTACATGCCAACATATTTTAGAAGGCACACATATAGAATTCAACCACAAAGGTTTATTTTGGGTACACAGGGATATGGATTGTTCCGTTAACACTGTTATTTATGTAATTACATGCCAAGGTTGCAAAGAACAATACATTGGTCATACCAATCAGCTGAGAGCCAGAGTACGCGTACACAAACAGCAAATAAAACAACCTGAAACAAGATGCATACCCCGGAGTCGGTCACTGGCGAAGTCAGAGGCTGAATCCGGGGTGGGCGTGCCTGAACCTTAGTGGATAGGGGCACGCAAAATGAGTTGCCAGTTGAGTTCACATTTAAATACATGTGCGGCACAAAAAGATATTAAATTCACCATTTTCCCATTTTATCACATAGATACCAATGATGAAATGAAAAGAAAGACAAAGGAAATGTATTTTATTAGAAAGTTTTGTCCACTTCTTAATGCTCTTCGTTAGATAAAAGCAACAATGACGTAATTAAATCAATCCCCTTCTACTACAGTAACGTCATAATATGTATGACGTCATATTTAGCAGTTATTTAGCAGATCCTTTCTGAAGATAACATTGAAACATGTAAAAGGATCATTATTTCTTTAAATTGTTTTTTAAAAATACATATATACTGTACACTTGTTTTCTTTTATCATTTTTATTTATATATATATATATATATATATATATATATATATATATATATATATTTTTTTTTTTAATTTTTTTTTGATATTGATTTGTACGGCCATGGTTGCGCTCTGTCCCCCCCCCCCCCCCCCCCCCCCCCCGTCAAGGTCTTATCAGTATCAAAACCCGTGGTATTAAAAATTATTATTATTATTATTATTATTATTTTAGATACTGGTTTGTGTGGTCATGGTTGTGCTCTGCCTACCCCTTGTCAGTTTCTGCACAGGTGTCAAAACCCGTGGTATTAAAATTATAATCCTTTATTTTAGATACTGATTTGTGTTGTCATACTTGCGCTGTGCCAACTCCTTGTCAGACTGTGCACAGGTATCAAAAACCTTGGTATTTATTAGATACTAGTTTGTATGGTCATGCTTACTCTCTGTCCACCCCATGTGAAGGTCTGCATAGGCATCAAAATCTGTGGTATTAAAGTTATTCTTCTTCTTCTTCTTTTTAGATACTGACTTGTATGGTCATGCTTGCGCTGTGCCAACTCCTTGTCAGACTGTGCACAGGTATCAAAAACCGTGGTATTAAAATTATAATATATGTTTTTCAGATACTGGTTTGTGTGGTCATGGTTGCCTTGACAACCGTCAGCTGCCACCCAGAAGGCCCCCCGCTCGAAGCCTGTGTCGACATGTTCCCCACTGGTCACAAGGTGGACGCCCAGAAGTCTACAGCGATCGCTAACATAGCGCTTAGAAGAGCAGATGGATCAAAAGCAACCACGTACTCGGCTAATGAAATGATAACAGGTAGAGGAAGGAAAGGAATGATGAGGACACCCGGGGTAAGTTCAGTCAACCGCTTGTCGCTAACGTTCGCTAGACTGGTTTATGCGCTTCACGTTAAACCAAATGGCGACGTCGAGAACTAATCAAATAGTTCGCGAACGTTAGCGAAACATTCGCTGACTGAACTTCGGACGGATACACGGGAGCAGGGCGGGGAGGAGGGGGAGGGGGAGGGGGAGGGTTCCAGGAAATATTTTTTGGGGGGAAGCTGAACAAAGGAAAAATAGCACATGGACCAAATGGTTAAAAGTGGAAACCCATTAAAAAAAAGGCATTGTTTGTGTGTGTGTGTGCGCGTGTGTGTGTGTGTGCGTGCGTGTGTTTATGTGCGTCCTTGCGTGCATGTGTTTTTATTTCATTTTACTTAGCCTTGGCGTGCCCGAACCTTGAAAGGATAGAGGGTGTGGGTGTGTGGGTTTGAATAATTTGTTTGCATGCTTCCATCAGAAAATTGTTCAAGCACGCCTGTCGTGGGCACAACATTTGACTTCGCCAGAGAGTTCTGTCCATAACAGGGAGAAGGACATCTATAGGCACAGTTTAAGTCTTTAAGTCTAGACGTTATGTCTGACAGTGTACTCCCTTTGTTTTGCAGTAACGCTAGCCACTGCTAACCCAAGCGACACGACAATCTATTACGAGGGTATGTTTGTACAAGCACGACGAGCCAACTGCGGTTCCGACAAAAGGACGGAACCAGTTGGAAAGTTTACCCACGAACCAAGCAACTATCTCAAGACGTTGGATTGCGGAGGGATCACCAAGGTTAGTTAATAACATAGCCCAGAAGCTGGCTGGTCTGGGTTTTTGCGCCGACCGTTAGATGAAAAAGTTTTAGTTTTTTTGTTTAACGACACTACTGGAGCACATCGATTAATTAATCATCGGCTATTGGATGTCAAACATTTGGTAATTCTGAACCGTTAGATGAAGTTAAAGTTTGTTTTGTTTAACGACACTACTGGAGCACATCGATTAATTAATCATCGGCTATTGGATGTCAAACATTTGGTAATTCTGAACCGTTAGATGAAGTTAAAGTTTGTTTTGTTTAACGACACTACTGGAGCACATCGATTAATTAATCATCGGCTATTGGATGTCAAACCTTTGGTAACTCTGACTCGTAGGTATCCCGCTACATTTTTTTTCTAATGCAGAAAGGGATCTTTTATATGCACTTTCCCACAGACAGGAAAACATATACCACGGCCCTTGTCCAGTTGTGGTGCACTGATTGGAACGAGAAAAGACCAAATCAGCTAAATGGATCCACCGAGATGATTCGATCCTGCGACGCAAGCACCCAAAGCGAGCACTAAATCGACTGAGCTAAAACCCGCCCCAACGTTAGCTGAATGCGATCTGATAGCATAGCTGAATGCGATCTGATAGCATAGCTGAATGCGATCTGATAGCATAGCTGAATGCGATCTGATAGCAGACGAATATCGCTTATCATTTTGCCCGAATTTAAGAATTTGCTCCAGCACTAGGGGGAAGGGGGCACCCATGTCTGTGCCCATCGGTGGCCCATTGGGCTATATCTTGCTCTAACCAGTGCACCACGACTAATATATTAAAGGACGTGGTATGTGCTATCCTGTTTGTTGGATGGTGCATATAAAACATCCTTTGCTACTAATAGAAAACTGTAGCGGGTTTCCTCTCTAAGACTATATTTTAAAATTAACAAATGTTTTAACATCCAATAGCTGATGCTTAATAAATCAATGTACTCAAGTGGTGTCGTTAAGCAAAAACAAACGTACATATTTCGTATCAGATGGTAAAATGGCTGCGAAAAACGGTCTACTAAAGTTTACATCGGAATGGTTTAAGACCAAAAGCAGTGAAACATTAACTTAGACGAAGTCTCTGGAGCTGCCTGTCAAGGGTTTAAACAACGCAAAATTAAAACATTCATACAATAAAATTAACTTAAGTTGAATGTGTTTGCTACTTTTAACAATTAGAATTATAGTTAATTATTCATGTAGTTTTCCAGTGATGTTTAATTCTCCACATGTATCAGTATGTAAAATTTAATCAAATATGCCTCCCTTTCCCCCTACACCCCCAAAAAAACACAAAAAAACTACAAAATAACAAAAACAAAAACAACCCAAAAAACAAAACAAAAACCCTACCTAACATAAACCTTTATCACAGCTCTATTTTTCCTTATCGTTTCATTAAAAAAGACAGTCGTACAAATACTAATCAATGTTACATGTCTATCCACAAATTATTATTTATTTACTTACTTACTTACTTACTTACTTATTAATTTATTTATTTTATGTTATTTTATTTTATTTTCACTATCATTTATATCAGATACATACAACTTCACTTGAAATAATATATGATATTTACAAAGTTTTAAAACATATATATATATATATATATATATATATATATCACACATATACACACACACATACATACATACATACATACATACATACATATATACATACATACATACATATATATATATGTGGCCTGTAGCCCCACTTTTATAAACCCGGTTTAAAATATGGGCTTTGCCTCCTACCAGCAACTAGACTGTGTCCCTCCACTACAGATTGGTTTCTCGGGCGTTAACAACAAAATAGTTTTTATTTCGTGATAAGCAATAATTCACAAATTTCTCCAATATGTCTTTGTCGGATGCATGGGCGTCGATCGGTGGGGGACGGGGGGGGGGGGGGGGACGCGTCCCCCTCACTTTTCAACGCCGGGGAACAATCTATATAAATGTCCACCACCCCCCCCCCCCAACTTTTTCGTTTAGCAAAAGCAACACCACCACCACCACCACCACCACCACCAAGAACAATAGCAACAACAATTTTTTTTTTTAAAGTTTAACCACTAATGTACACACACACACACACACACACACACACTAACACGCCCCCCCCCCCCCCCCCACACACACACACTTTTAAAGCCGGATTGACGCCCATGCGGATGTCGACAGAATATTCCGTCGCATGAGAGCCAGAAGGACGTAAGTGCATCAAAATTCATTTTTTAAAAGCCGAGATAATGAAGGAAAACTGTTTTTCTTGATCAGTAGTTAAGATGTCGAATTTGTTTTAATAGCAATGAACGCTGAACATATTTACGATTTCTTTGTATATTTGCGGTATTTATAGCATATTAGGTGTTTTAGTTATTTGCTTAAATAGTTGTAGATACGACAATTATTTATGATTAAATTAAATGCGTCATTTAAGACCAACAGTATATCGAGTAAAGTTAAATATTTATTCTGAAAGAACCATCACTTATTTTTAAAAAGGAGAAAGCTTGTAAATAGAAAATATTTAGAAGCAAACATTAAAAAAGGAATACAAGTAGAAGTACGTATTAATAAAATCACTGCTTAAACAAAATATTACGTACAAAAAGTTAATTTACTTTTGTTAATAATAATACGATAAATAAAATCACCAATTGAGAAAAATAATAATGTGAAAAAAACTACTCTGACTCGTGAAATCCTTGTTTTCTTTGACCCACTCCTGATTTTGTGTGACCTTATCTGGTGCAGGGTTTCTACCAGAGGGTAAAATGGGTATGGTGCCATACCCAAATATTTCTGAAGACAGTTTTCTTAAGTTAACCTTTTGACAAAATTAATTACTGTTATCATTACTGTATGATTTTCTTAATCCTAACCCAACCCCCCCCCCCCCCCCCCCCCCCCCCCCCCCCCCCCCCCCCCCCCCCCATCTCTCTTGGCTGTGGTTGCATTCAATTCCATAGAGCCATACACAAATATTTCTATCTGGCAGAAACACTGGTGGTAGTGATCCATGTTCGTTGTCTGATAATGGTGCATCAGAATCAGATTTGTCCATACAAAACCTCTTTTTCTAGGCAGAAAAGCTGATGTCATGTTGTGTGCAGTGTTCTTTCCGTGTTCTTTGCACCATGGGAGTCCTTTTGCAGATAGTTCATGGTTCTGCTGTCTCAGGGTGTACTTCACTAGTTTCAAGACTACCTGGTTTATCAACTAGTGCAACAGACAAACCAGAAGAGATAAGCAAACTGAAACTGGTATCCTTTAATGAATAAACTATGCTTAGCAGTTTATTGGTTTGGTATACACCGGGTTCAAGTGAAGTTCATTCAAAGGATATAGGGTTTACGTTTCCAATGAGAGTGTGTACTGAATATCAAATCCATGTTCACCTGTTGAGTATGCAGGATTCTCTCCAGGTTATATTGAGTGAACAGTAACCCCTACAGCTTCTGCTGTGCGTTGGGTTTATTATCCGGGTTCTGTTGTGTGTTCAGTGCATACTCCTGGTTTTGTTGTGTATTTGGTGATCTCTCCGGGTTCTGCTGTGTGTCCAGTGATCTCTCCAGGTTCTATTGTGTTTTCAGTGATCTCTCCAGGTTCTGTTGTGTGTCCAGTGATCTCCCCAAGTTCTGTTTTGTGTTGGGTGTACTCTCCGGGTTCTGTTGTGTGTTCAGTGCACACTTCTGGTTTTATTGTGTATTTGGTGATCTCTCCGGATTCTGTTGTGTGTTCAGTGATCTGTCCAGCGTATATTGTGTGTTCAGTGATCTCTCCAGTTTCCGTTGTGTGTCTGGTAATCTCTCCAAGTTCTCTCCAATTGATTATTTTCTCATGTTCAGCTTTTTGCTATGTTATGTTGAGGTCTTGTTGTCATTGAAGCCAGTGCACCACGACTGGTATATCAAAAGCCGTGGTATGTACTACCCTGTCTGTGGGATGGTGCATATAAAAGATCCCTTGCTGCTAATCGAAAAGAGTAGCGCATGAAGTGGCGACAGCGGGTTTCCTCTCTCAACATCTGTGTGGTTTTTAACCATATGTCTGACGCCATATAACCGTAAAAAAAATGTGTTGAGTGCGTCGTTAAATAAAACATTTCTTCTTCTGTTATCAATGATGTGCCAAGTTCTGTTGTGTATGCTATATATCATGTTCAGGTCCTGTTGTGTGTGCTATGTCATGTTCAGCTTATGTTGTGTGTGCTATATTATGTTCAGCTTCTGTTGTGCGTGCTATGTTATGCTAATGTTTTGGTGTGTGTGTGTGTTTTGACAGTGCCATGTTCACGTTCAACATGCTGTTGCTTACCTTAGCTTACTTAGTAACTGGTTTAACGTGTCCATAGTCTATATACCACTAGGGTTTCGAACACGCCTATCCAGAGACCGGCCTCCGATAGGATCGGGTGTCTGACTCAGGACAGGGATATTCTGTTGCAAATATTTGTTAACTGTATAGTTAATCAAAGTTCATAAATCTTGCTATCGTTTATGTTGAGGCCACATTCACTTTATTCACCTTTTAACCTTACGTCTGATGACACTGTCTTTTGTTACTGGACTTAGTCCTGCATAACTTAAATGACATTTGTATGTGCAATATTGTTAATCCATGATGCCTACATTAGGGCAATCGTGTAGATCTTCAAAGGCAGCTGAAAGGCGGAATTTGATCACCGTAACATATAAATAAATACATGTACATCCAAAATCAGTGTGATTATGCTTGCACATTGGTCCTATATGCCACATACAACATTATTATGAATTAAAATTGTATCTACAAATACAAATTACATGTTGGACACATTGCTTCAATTAAAAACATTTCAAAATAGATATTTTGTTTTTCAAGAAAATTCACCAAAACATGTTTATTATTATAATTATGGTGCACATAATATAGCAAACCATACAAACATTAATGTTACTGCAATTCCTGTTTATATATATAGACACCATTCCTGTCTGTTGCCAGATGGTTAGTTGCATACAGTACCAAATGTTTTTCTTAAATAGACCGGGCTCTCACAACGACAAAAGTCATATTATTTTTTAGGATTCAAGCACATAAAAATATTGACATAATGTATGCTCTATTGTACTTCGCATTTGTAATTTCTATCACAGTCCGACAACAAAGAATACATATGTGTCGTATTTGGCACATACGACCTATGTCAGACATAATTATATAACGAACTGTATTTTAAAAGGGTGTATCTACCACACACGACCAGTCGTGTTCACACAATGGACAGCAAGCAAATCGTAGGAAAGTCGTATGTGTCAGTTACGTCTATTTTCGTGCAAATTGGTATCTGTGATTCACTTACGACCATTTAAATCCTTCTGTATAAGCGATGCAATTAGAGACACAGCTACGATTTTTTGTGACAATATGTAATCGGGGATAGCGATTCCAAATATGCAAAAAAGACGTTTTAGGTCGTACCTGCCACTTACGACCTTTTAGCTCTCACGCGACGATTCGGGTTCCGTACTTATGGAATAATTAATCATGGAGATATTCACATTCCTATTGCGTGGCCTCCTATTGTCTATGCCCCCCAGCTTGTACACAGGGATATTTTTTGCGATATCTCGCGTGAGTTCACGCTTAGTTTCCAAGAGTTGCTCCGCGACACGGAGATGTGCAGTGGAATATGAAAGAAGTCTATTAGAAGTGGAAATTCACAGTTAAAAGGGAGTTAACTCGTGAGCACATAACTCGGCCAGTCTTGTTGCTCACCGTGATGCAAGATGGCAACATTCTCCATTTTATTTCATTTATTTATATCCAATTAAGGTTCAAGCACGATGTCCTGGGCACACACCTTAGCTATCTGGGCTGTCTGTCCAGGACAGTGGGTTAGTTGTTAGTTGTTAGCGGCTAGTGGTTAGTGAGAGAGACGAGGGTGTAGTGGTCTTACACCTACCCACTGAGTCGTTAAAACTCGCTCTGGGTGGGAGCCGGTACCGGGCTGCGAACCCTGTACCTACCAGCCTTATACCCGATGGCTTAATCACGACGCCACCGAGGCCGGTCAACATTCTCCATGTGAGTGACGAATGCAACACACAATCACCACTGTCTCATTAAAAGTCTTGGTAACACTGATCTGTGATATTTATTCGTATATATTTTCATTTTATATACATGTGGTTCCTAGTCGAGGCTTAACTCTTTTAATAGGACTTAGAGAATACCCAAAGAGCTACGAGACAATACCGCTTATCTTTCACGAGTGGATTGATGTTTTCCTTCAAGAGCTTTTGGCGAGGGAAGGACAACACCAATTCACGGGTGCAAAATAAACGGTATTGCCGAGTAGCGAGTTGGGTCTTCTATTTATTACATACCCATTCAATCTTACTATAGTAATAAAGTCATTTTGAAACCTGTGATAAATTTATTTTATATCGCACATATGTGCAATCTGGACCGGAACTTTTAAATGGATAATTCCCTTTTTCTTTTTACTGCAATTAGCGCCTTTTATTTACTGATGTCATATAAGATTTACAAATGACATCATATCGTATTTGAAAACATTGTCAAAAACATTTAGGACTCTGTGTTGATCAAAATCTTAGTTGGAACACACAAGTTGATCACATTTGTTCACAAGTTTCATCTAAACTGGCTCTTTTGCGACGAATTAGCAAATTTCTCACCCCAGAATCAAAATCTCTATTCTATAATGCATATATTCTTCCCATATTTGATTATGGGTCAGTAACATGGGGTCGTTGCAATAAAACATACGTTCACAGATTAATAAAGCTACAAAAAAGAGCGGCTAGGCTAATCCTTGATAAACCACTGCTAACTCCTTCAGCAGATCTCTTTAAGGAATTACAGTGGTTGCCTTTTGATTATAGGTGCACATACCATACAGGTACATTAGTATATAAGGCGTTGAACAATCTGACACCTGCATATATAAGTGATTATTTCATACCATCATCAGGCTCAAATGAATATAACCTGAGATCAGCAACACATAATAATCTTGTATTGCCAAGACCCAACACTGAATTGTATAAACACTCCTTCAGATATTCTGGTGTTGAAACATGGAATACAATCCCAGATTCTATTAAAAAAAGTGTATCCTTACTTTCATTTAAAAGACAATATAAAACATTCATAACAACACTGGCTCTTGGTAATGTTCAGTAAAATCTTTACTCAGGAGTCTGTACGTTTAAATTATATTTGTTTATGATTATATCAAGTTGTGATAACATCTGTTTGTATATGTAAACAAAATTGTATTAATTATGTATGCATCATGCGTATTTACCTTATAGTTTCGATGCATTTACTGAAGAATAATTATGTTGTGTTTTGTTACATTATTTATTTCATTATATGTTGAGTAATAATGTTTAATACTTGATAGACAGAAGACCACAAGGGAGATTAGTGTACTACTATTTGTGTACCCTTCTTTAAATAAAGATTATTATTATTATTATTATTATTATTATTATTATTATTATTTGAAACATTACACAAGACTGCCGTATGAGTATGATTCTTAACGTTAAATGAATCCATGAAAGGAGTTTTGATCATAGATTTAACAAAGTGTTGTTATGACGTTAAATTAAAAACCGTTTTTTTGTTTTGTAAAACATAAAGGAAGGTATGTAATAAATACAGAACTTCATATACGTTGCTTTCGCTTCCTATTTATTGCACTCGTTTATTTTACGCGGTCTCGTGGTATATATTCTTGCGCAAAATAAACTTATTATTACCCTTTTTCATTTTACGATACTGTTATTGAAAACAAGTTTGTAAGTTGAGGCAGCGTTGGTTGCGTCACATGACATATCTTGTTTGACAACCATATTGGATGGATAAAAAATAGTTACGGTTGTTTTTGGTTGCCCAACAGTTGTGACGTCAAAGCCTATAGTGAAGCACTGATTCTAGCACAATGACGTCGTAGAAAGGTGCTAGAAAGGGGTGGTAGAAAAACCGTCTACCACATGTGTGTAGACGCTAATCCGCCCTTTTCATTGGTTAATATTAGGATGTACACGGCAGTTGCTACCGGTTGATTACGTCATTTTTTAAACAAGTAGTATATGACGTCACATTATGAGTAGGTCTTCTCGACACCACTGTATGCTTTCACACTCGTGACGTAACATGGGTGTCAGCTTAGAGGTGACGTCACGTTACAAAAATAAAATGAAGAGACTTACAGTATAGTTAGACTAAATTAATAATAAAATTTATAAGACAGGTCGTCTCAAGAAAATCAATCCATGGAGCTCGCTAAAGCTCGCTCCAAAGATTGATTTTCTTGAGACTCGTGTCTGAAAAACCATCTACAAAAGGACTCATGCCAGAAACTATTATTATGATGTAAAAACAAAACGTATCTAGGGAAAGAAATGTTTTGTTTTTTATTTCCTTCTCCAGGGAAAGATAATTTTTCTTTCCCGACTTCTCTCTTCCCATATGGGTAACAAAGCTATATACACTGTTTCTATGTTTACCATATATTTAAGTATTTTCTGTTATTTCATGTTATATCGGCGAAGCCGTTCTCACATAAGTTTACCCCCCTCCCCCCCCCAAAAAAAAAACACAACAAAAAAACAACAACAACAACACAAAACAAACAACAACAACAACAACAAAAAAACACTAACAAAAAACCCCCAACAACAACAAAAAGCAAACAAATAAGTAAACCGACAGCAACAAACAGCACCAACAGCCAGGGCCGGATATAGACCTTGGGGGGCCCGGGGCACATAAGGTTCGGGGGCCCCTCAACATTGAAATTAAATTACATGACAATTTTTTTTTTTAAATCTAATTTTATAATTATTACATTTTTTTTTACAAAGGAAGTCCTTAGTCTGGGGGGGGGACCCTCTGACGGGGGGGGGGGGGGGGGGGCAATTGCTCCCATTGCCCCCTTATAAATTCGGCACTGCCAACAGCCACACACGTTTCCACAGGTGTCAATCACTGTGGAACGTTAACCAATCGAAGCGCGCTATTTCCACACACCCCTAAAGCGGTGCTTTTATGTTGATCATTGTTTAGTTCAGTTGTTCAGTAAGCGTTTAATACTTCCTTTGTTAGAAAAAGGTAACAGCACGTCGAACTAATATACCATATTATTTTGTGTTTCTATTGCAGAGTGCCATTTGCCATAAAGACCACATCCACCAGACAAACCAGACATTTACTTGGACTGCACCGGCTACACCTGTGGGCCATATATATTTCCAGTGAGTGGACCACGTATATTCAGTTTTTAAGTACTAGCAGTTTAGAGTAGGTGCAAAGACTACAGATGTGAGCCAGGGGCGTAGCGTGATCTGGACCTGGGGGAGGGGGGGGGGTTTAAAATATGAACCAAGTGGACCCTTTTTCTATTTTGTTTTTGCACCACCAGAAACTCCATATGTATAAACCGGTATGTTTTAGTTCTGAAAGCGGATCATTTGCTTCAGTGGGGGGTTCGTCCGAACCCTCCGAACCCCCCCCCCCCCCCACACACACACACAGACATTGCCTACGCCCCTGTGAGCAGACATATTTTTAAATTGATGTGACTGGGGGTGGGGGGGGGGTGTATTTGAAACACGAATCTATTCATATATCACATTATACATGACAATCTTCAATAGAATCACCCAAGACGGCCAATATATTACACCCGCGACCCCCACCTACCCACCCCACCCCCCACCCCCACCCCCCACCCCCCAAAAAAACAAAACAACAACACAACCCCGAACAAACAAATAAATGCATTATATCAATCCGTTACAAACTATAGAAATTTAGGGCCGAATTTACGAAGGCTGTTTTTCTTAAACGCAGGGAGGGCGGGACGTAGCCCAGTGGTAAAGCGTTCGCTTGATGTGCGGTCGGTCTGGAATCGATCCCCGTCGGTGGGCCCATTGAGCTATTTCTCGCTCCAGCCAGTGCACCACGACTGATATATCAAAGGCCGTGGTATGTGTTATCCTGTCTGTGGGATGGCGCATATAAAAAATCCCTTGCTACTAATCGAAAAGAGTAGCCCATGGAGTGGCCACAGCGGGTTTCCTCTCTCAGTATCTATGTGGTCCTTAACCATATGTCTGACGCCATATAACCGTAAATAAAATGTGTTGAGTACGTCGTTAAATAAAACATTTATTTCCTTCTTAACCGCAGGGTGTTTCTAAAAGCATTGTAAATGTATGTAGTAACCTGCGTGTAAGACAAATATGCTTTGTAAATTCAGCGCTTAATATCTGAAACTTAAAAGAATATCTCTTCCTAAAGTTTTGATCGGATAGTTCTGAAACTTTGGCACTATAATTCTCTAGAGCAGTGTTCACAAAGAAAGAAAGAAAGAAAGAAAGAAAGAAGTGTTTTATTTAACGACGCACTCAACACATTTTATTTACGGTTATATGGCGTCAGACATATGGTTAAGGACTACACAGATTTTGAGAGGAAACCCGCTGTCGCCACTACATGGGCTACTCTTCCGATTGGCAGCAAGGGATCTTTTATTTGCGCTTCCCACAGGGAGGATAGCACAAACCATGGACTTTGTTGAACCAGTTATGGATCACTGGTCGGTGCAAGTGGTTTACACCTACCCATTGAGCCTTGCGGAGCACTCACTCAGGGTTTGGAGTCGGTATCTGGATTAAAAATCCAATGCCTCGACTGGGATTCGAACCCAGTACTTACCAGCCTGTAGACCGATGGCCTGCCACGACGCCACCGAGGCCGGTACAGTGTTCAAAAACTAACAGAGCTATTTTGGAAATTTTATTTAAAAAATAGATAAGAATTTAACATAGGATGGTCTTTACAAATTAATTAATTAGAACTGTATCTCTAATACTGACAAAATTGAAATTAAATAGCAAAGCTCTATGGGCAGACAGACTTCGTGTGTGTGTGTGTGTGTGGGGGGGGGGGGGGTTAGTGGGGTTTGTTGGGGGATTTGTTTAGGTTTTTTTTTTGGTTGTTGGGTGGGGTTTTTTGTATTTTGTTTTGCGGCAAGTGTCCATCCATAAAGTACGTATGCCTAGGGGATTCACGCATTATGCACGAAGAGTGCACAAGGGGGAGGTATAAAATGGACACAATTCATGCTCTTAATTTTATCTGATGTACTAAAATATCGATATGTGCCTGTAAATGTGGATGTGTGTGAGTGGGGGGGGGGGGGGGGGGGGGCTAATGATCAAATGTACAAAAGGTGTACTCGTGGGATGAGTGTGTGTTTGTGTGCGGTGGGGGCGATGTGTGTGTGTGTGTGGCTAATGAGCAAATGTACAAAAGGTGTACAGGTGGGGTGGGGTAAAAAAAAAAAAGTCGTAGATTATGACGTCACTACAGCACACGCCATAGTGACGCCATAGCGTACAATGGGTGGTTTTTTACGATTTCGTAGCGCTAAGATAACTTCGAAAATATGGACCCCGACTATGCCAAGTGTAAATACTATTATTTGCTTTATTCGCAGGGCCACTGTTGTGAAGAATACCCAGACTTTTTGGACTGGCGTGACGTCAGAATTTCTCAAGGACAGCAACGATCAGTCTGCGCCAAAGTACTGCGAGTACCGCAAAACAAATGGCGCTGACGTCAAATCGCCCGCCATGGCTGTTGTTGTCCTTGGGCTGAGCTTGGCTTTGGCCAACGTCGTCCACTTCTCGTAGGCAACAAGATGTTGACGAATGTTTCCACACTTACATACGCTTCTTCACATTTTTTCGGCATAAATTGCGACTATCGTACTACTTTGCGACTTTCATTCTATTTTGCGACTTTCATTCTACGTTGCAACTGTCATTCTACTTTGCGACTTTCATTCTACTTTGCGACTTTCATTCTACCGGTACTTTGCGATTTTCTGTTTATAACATTTTATTATTTAATTATTTGCAGGACTAGCTTTGGGTGTACAAAATATTTCGCCACATTATCCATTAAACATAAAAAAAGTGCTGAAACCTACCATTGTTTTAAAGAAAATATCAATCATTATTTAAAATGATTTCGCCAAATTAAAATAAAATTCACCAGTTGATGAAGCTTAAAATTCGCAATTGGCGAGTGGTACAGCTAATCCTGTTTTTGTACTGACAGATACAAGGGGTGGGTAGGGATTGGGTCCCCCGGTGTACGCCACAACTGTTATTTTGGTTTGTGGATTATCCCTAAAATTGTTTTAATGTTCTATGCAAAAAACTGTGTCCTCCAACAAAACACAGAATCTAAAATGACGCACCGACCCCTGTTAAGTATCTTGGTTCCGTCAGTGATTAAACAATTTGTTTTAATTTTTTACTAAAAGGAAATATTTGTTTCATTAAAAAAAAAAAAAAAAAACTTTCATGCTAGTGTTGTGCATATTAGTGTGATTTTAAATGTATTACTGCAGCTAAGCTGGTGAAAGGCGTATGAGTGATTTTAGAGGTAAACTCACGAATTTCCTTATGATCTTTGTTTGAAAGTGAAACGGACCTCGGGGTTTTCAACTAAAACGCGAGTGCATAGGCATTGGAAAATACAAAATACAAATGTACATATAATTATTAAAACTTCTGATCATTCATACTATTACTGCTACTACTACTAAGGGGCGTAGCGTGATCTGGACTTCGGGGGTGGGGTGGGGTGTTCGAATATGAACCAAGTGGACCCTTTCTCTATTGTTTTTGCACCATCAGAAAAACCATATGCATAAACCTGTATGTTTTATTTCTGAAAGCGGGGGTGGGGGGGGGGGGGGGGGGGGGGGGGGGGGGGGGGCTGGACGGGGGTTCGTTCGAAAACCCCAGCCTACGCCCCTGCTACTACTAGAAACTACTACTACTACTACTTTTACTACTACTACTTCTATTATTACTACAACAATAAATCCTACAAGTATTGCACCATTCATATTTGTTTTCCTCGGGCCTACTAATGCCCCACGACTGGTATTGTAAAGACTGTAGTTTGCCCTGCCCTGCCCTGCCCCTGCTTTATCTTTGGGTAAAATGCATATAAAAGATTCCTTGCTGCTGATTGAAAAATTTTGTGGGTTTACTTTGAAGACGTGTCAGAATTAATAAATAATTTATGTGTAATATGTTTACGGTCAAAGGGAAATAACTCTCAAGTGCATGCATTTTATTCTATTACGTATTAACTAGTAGTGGTAGTGATACTGGTGGGAGTAGTATAAGTAGTAGTAGTAGTAGTAGTAGTAGTAGTAGTAGTAGTAACATGCCTGAACCTCTATTGGGTATAAATAATAAAGTAACAGTAGTAGTAGTAGTAGTAGTACCGGTAACAGTGCTAGTAGTAGTAATAGTGGTTAGTAGTTACTGTAGTAGTAGTAACTGTAGTCGCAGTAGTATTCATAATAATTCATATTTCTGTCAGCCACTAGTCTATGTTTCATGCTTATATGTTAGATTAGCTGTGAAATATATAAAAACAAAATATTTTTTATGTATATTTTTTTTAACATATTTTGTAAGCTGTTCATACTATTGTAATATACATTTGCATAATATATTAAAATATCTGACGATTATTTGCATATTGCGTCTTTATTATCACAAACTTTGATGTTTGTTTAACGACATCTCAGCACACTTTTAAACTACGACTAGTTGGAGTTTAAGGCCAAATGAAATAAATTCTGGTCTCTGGTCAGCGCATGCGTCGATTTTGACCCTCGCGCGTCAACTTTAAAAAAAAAAAAAATCACGCGGTAAGACGTCGATCTTTGCCAGGCTTTTCTTGCTATGATGCAAAATCGCATTTTGAGACATTCCCAGTCTCGAGCTCCTCGCGGTAAGATGTGTTTGTTTCGCTTGTGCACACTGCACGTGCTTTCGCGGCTCGACTTTGGGATCCTTCACTTTGTTGTTTTTGTCAGTGAAGTGAAGTTTTCTACTGGGATGTATGCGGCCATTAGAACTGATTGAACGCTGGAACGCTTCTCGTTTCGACAGTCTGCACCACCAGTCTGACTATGTTGACTTGTTTTTTTCGTGACTCGTATGACGGCCATTCTGCAGAACGCCACGGCACTGGAAGACTGACCGCCCCACTCTAAGAAGAAAGAGGAAGCGGGGTCGGTCCCTACTACTCTTTTCTGGACTTTACTTTGTTTTATTGTGATACCATCTCGTATCCTCCGGAGTCGGGCCCGTCCGAACCACTATACCAACCCATGACGACTGGACTATATCCTAGTCTGATTCTTTCTCTCGTTCAGACGGATCCGGTTTCTCAAGATCTTTATTTCAGCACAGCACTACACCTTCAACGTCTACTGACTGTCAATCTAGGGGTTTTCTTGACGGGATGCAACCCATCTCGTCCCTACAAGCTGTGCACCCTAACGGCCTTAACATATAGATCGGACTTTAAACTTTCAGACCTTCGTTCAAAAGTTTATGTCGAAATTACTTCTTCTTGTTTTAATATTATTAAATAGTCCGATCCTCTCTTCCTTTTCTTATTTATTTTTGGACTGTCCTTCCAAAATGCTCCAAATTATATAAATATTCGACCGAGTAGTCAATTCTTTTTATTTTTGGCTTGTAACTTTTTTTCTTTTTTTTTAAATTCTATTAACTTTTTTTTACTAATTGCTATTTTAAAAATTCTGCCCATTTTCAACAATAGGCCAACAATAGGCCACCGATCTTATCTAATTTCTTTTTTATAACCCGATCTAATTTAGCGACCAAATTTAATGAGTAGAATTTTCTTTGTTAATTATATTAATTAGAGATGCGCATCACAATTTTAAAGGCCCACTATTTAATTTTTGGATGTAAATTTCAAAATTGTCCGCTTAATTTTTTCCTGTCCCGGGACAAGCCCCTGGCTATCCAAAGACAGGCCCCTGGACGGACATGCTCGAAACTCTAGTGGTATATGAGCATCTAAAAATTATTCGCACACGCACTTGGAGCTAAAATGCCACAGGGCATGAACTAGGACACGCATTCTGTTTACAGTTTTAATATGTCCTTTATTTCGGTATCAAATATACAAACATTGAAGAAATTTGTTTTAAAAAATTGAAAAGAAAAATTGAAAAACAAAAAGCCTCATTGCCGCTTAAATTCTGGAACCTTGGTCTGACCAGAGATCGACATTTTTTCTAGACTGATCTGCTTCCTGACCCAGACAAGGAAGAAGTCCATTATGGGCAGAGAGGTGGGAAAAGGAAAGTGATAAGAACACCCCCATCCCACCCACCCCGTTTCTTCCCCTAGATGCTTTTGGACATCGTAAACAGTGTTTCACTATTGTATACGTACGCCACAGCTATGACGCAACGCTGTCTCTTGTTCTCAACTTGCAAACTTATTTTCAATAACGGTCAAACTTCGATAACTCGATCTTGAAGGGGACGTGCACATAGTTCGAGTTTCAGGGAGTTCGAGTTTTCGAAATTAATATATAAGAGTTCAAATTTGAAACTGCATTGCAGCTGGTTGCAGCATTACAGCTGGTTTATTTTCGCTTAATATTGTAAGAAGCGTGCGCTTCGCTGCCTACCTCTGAACTATAAAAGCTATACATCCCCAGTTGAAAGTCGAATTAATATATCAGTCACCCACCCCATCTCATCCCACCCCACCCCAGCTGTTGGCATCTTCGACGCCTGTCGTACATTCATTTTGCGTATATTGTAAAAGTAAGTAAAAAAAAAAAGGATCAACCAGATGAATTTTAAATATATGTTTGGGCATATAGGCTACATGTATTTACTGACAGAAAAAAAACACATACCGAAAAAAGAAGTCATTTACATACATAAATAACAAAAAGTAACGTTGACATATTTTACAGATGTCAAAACATGGCGGAACGTATCTAAGGAATAAAACACTGAATGTCAAATAACACTATAAGTACATTTGTTTTGCACAAAATTATTTACGCTTCGCACCTCTACTTTCTTTCTCTAGTCTGGCCACCCACCCTCCATTTCTGGGCCCTACGCAAGATTGCTTGGATGACAAGAAAGTAGAACGTTTTAAAACCGATCTGGCAAAACCTACATTACCGGGTCTATCCCCAGATTGATCGATCTGTGATCAATCAGTTTTTAACATAACTAAATGACTGGTAATTGATAAACATTAACTGATACATAAATACAAAAGCTAAATATTGACACGATTCACGCCTTTGGGAGCAATTCACCAGACCGTGTCTGTAATTAAGTATTACGTAGCGAGGCTCTCCACCACGGACGAACACCGACTATGTCCTGTGTCGTGTCACGTGATCATGGTAGGACGCATCTTCATAAATCAAGGCTAATATTTGTTCCTCGTATTCAGCCTTGATACATGTCGTCAAGAAATCGTACCACAAAATGCTTAAATTTCATTGGATGCGATGAGATCTGATTGCAACGAATCGCAACGCTCCTTATAGATTCCCTTGTTATGTAAACTCCATGTTGGCGGGCGAACACTGCTGTGATTGGTCAGCGATGTCATCGTGTAAGGGACATAATCGGTGTTACAAATTTTCTTCCAATAGAGGGCGCTAGTAGTGAATATCAGTAATCTTGACAACATGTATAAAGGCTGAATACGAGAAACGAATATTAGCCTTGATTTATGAAGATGGGTAGGACGTGGCGAAGTGGGGCTCTGCAAATTCGGTGTTTGTCATTGTTCGGAGAGCGAATCTTTGGGTGAAACTTGTGGATATTTCTAAAGATACAATGAATGAATGAATGTTTAACGACACCCCAGCACGAAAAATACATCGGCTATTGGGTGTCAAACTATGGTAATGCAAACAAATAAGGTGATGATCAACATCAATATAAAAATTTAAGATATAAGTAAAAACAGTGTAAAGAACTGCAAAAATACAAATACAAATATCACAGATAGATACTGACTTTTACTCAAAATTTCAATTTGTGCTGTACTGGCCATTCTCAAAGAGAATGTTACATCCCTGCACCACGGTGAGGTTACAGTACGCGCCGGGGTTCTAAAGATACAGGCTTTCTTCTGTGTTGTCGGAAAGTGATTTTTAATGTCACTGAGAAACAAGAAACGAAAAGGAAGTAAAGGTGAATCGGGTCAGCGATCGAACAATATGGCTGCTACGAGCACGGGCGAAACGTGCATGAGGCCTCAGGTTACAGTTATCTTCCCATTTGGTTGTCCAAAATCCGGAAATTTGACCGCGCAAGTAGTCTGCTGTTTGATTGTGATTATTTCATGGCAGACAGCTATGAAGTGGCAACTATTTGACTGAAGTGACAGGGGAGAGCATGTAGTTTGTAAACATGTGTAACTTGTTGACATTGAAGACTTGTTTGTGGTAATTCCGGCCCATGCAAAAGTAGTGCTTTTTGTGTAAAATGGGTGTGCTCCGGCCTGGTTTAGAGGGTGTGTTTGTGTAAACCAATATGCTGGGAGAAAGAGCTGGACAACAGTGGTTGTCCTTTTCAGGGTATGTGTCCCCCAGGCAGGCAAAGGTACATACAAAATTCCACGGGCCTGCTGATATTAATAAAAAATATTATAGCCACTAAGGCTATATAGAAACATACAGCGAAATTAATTGTGGTCTGAGGCCTGATATCAGAGAAGACGGCCACGAGTAATGGTCAGTGTAATGTCGGCGCGGTTAGCACAGTAAGTTCGAACACTTTTGGATATAACTCACAGTCCGCTAATTACCAACTGTACCTGTCTCCGCCACATTCATATCAGAACCCTATAAATCGGTATGCTCCAAGTTCGACACCTTTGGCAGTACACGGTCCCACGGTTTTATGGTATAGCAGAGCGAAGTTCAAGTGAAAATTGTAACGAACTTGTCAGAACTTTCATAAAAGAGCAGATGATAATTGAAAGACCTATCGATATTGACCGAGCACACAGAATTGGGAAAGTGCAAGCTGTGAATTCCCAGTCGAACCAAACGAAGATGCGGCCTAGGCCCATTGTTGTGAAATTTTCGCGTTCTCAGGATCGTGAGCTCGTTTGGAGAAATACTCGTGTTTTGAAAGGCACTGACATATATTTGTGAATGAACAGTTTCCCAAAAAGATCAATGATAGGAGGCGGCAACTAATTCCACACCTGAAAAGAGCGAAAGCCCAAGGTAATTGAGCGAACTTAGTGCGTGACCGATTGTATATAGACGGTAAACATTTTACCACTTCTGACTCAGTGGTTCTTGACGAGCGACCTACACCGAGATCTTCAACCAGTATTGATAAACAATAGGGACTTTTGGGAAATGTAAATAATGTGATATTGAAGTGTTAAAATGTATAGCGTGGAATGTGCATGGTGGTTGTGACGGAACATGCTTTTATCTTTTCGCCTGTGGCGATGTTAATTCTTTTAGAGGGCCGTGTGCAGCTTGGTTACGTAATACCCCCGCGCGACGGTGGTAGTCCTGCGTCCCATTATGCACTTGGACCAGTTGGGCACAGTGGTTACGTAATACCTCCGGTAGTTCGGTTTACGACCGGGGTATTTCTAGCGACCTGGCGACGGTCTGTCTAGCCATCTAAGAAAATATACCATCTTGGTCGTTGTGGAAAAATACACATCTTAAGATTCGGTCCCGCGTACTGTCTCCGGACCAGTCTGGGATTTTTATAATAAATAGCTAGTATTTTAGATATATCGAGGAGAAACATTGGAAGTATCCAGGGGAACGGACGTTGTCCAACTGAACGAAATATATTACTTCAGACCGGACTTGGTAAATATATATTTCTGCTCTGTTGTATAACCTTGATGTGATTGATGTGACTTTAAATATTTTAATACTGTGTTATACCAATATTCTTTAGACAGTGTCTCCGATAATCTGACGAAGTAAATTGTAGGCTTCACTGTTCCAATATTTGTATACGAGTATTTGGTAAGATAAAGCTTAGCCGGTCATCCTAGAGGACCTAGGTAAACTGTAGGTTATTGTCTTTATTGTGATATGTACCAGTATTAATTCTGTATTACAAGGTTACTGAATGAGTATTTAAGGGTTAATTAAAAATTAACCAGTTAGGAATAGAGTTGTAATTCCTTTATTAATTAAGTTCCCCTGGCAGCGTGTCTCAATTATCACACGTGTGTGTGTTGTATCACGGTGAAGCGTTTAGAATATTGTGTAAACTAGACACCTAGTGATTAACTAATTAAGTGATTAGCTCTGGGTTGTTATTATATTGTTGTTGTTAATTAACTACTGCGGCAAGTGCATTTGTCAGTGTTAGAGTTAATACAGATTCCAAAGTGTATTGTGTTTTGTTGTGTTTTCTAGTGAAGTAAACGTGCTACATATATATATATATATTTATATCAGATCTTATCTCTGATTACTCCTAGAGCCGGGCCACTCGGGTAGTAGCCTGCCCGATACAGAGAGATCTAATAGATTTACAGTTAGGAGAGATAGTTGGATAATCGTGTTTTATTCAGTTACGGGTATTATAGGATCCCCGTGACAGTGGTTTTAGAGAAAAAATAGGTGAGCAATATTTTAAGAATTTTTTACTAGAGCATGATCTAGTGCTACTTACTGAATGTTGGATAGAAAATAATTTTGAATTATCACTCGATGGCTATGAGGTTTATCATTTGCTGTAAAACATATGAAAAGTTTCCAAGGAGGAGGTATTGTTGTACTGTATAAAACAAAGTACAAACCATTTATATCTGTAATTGAAAATTGTCCAGATAGTATTATTTGGTTAAAGATTGATAGGCGACTTAGTAAACGTAATAATGACGTATTTATAGCGTGTGTTTACATACCTCCACAGCATTCTACTTACTATAAATTCTACGATGTTGATTTATTTCATGAACGAAATAATTATATTGAATTGTATTCTGACTTGGGAGATGTTTATTTAATAGTAGATTTTAATAGTACAACTGCGGAATATGATGATTATATTAAATTTGATTATATGCAAGACACTGTACTTGAACATATTGAAAGTGTATATGAATATATTAATGATCAAACTGAAGATAAACGCATTAACCCAGATATAGGAATTAACGGGTTTGGCCGACAATTACTAACGTTTTGTAGGGTGTATACTACCAAATCAAATCCCATAGACGACAATAGTAACATATGTGGCTAAAACTCCTACCTGCAACGTATCAACTGACATAAACGCCACAGATATAAATACTACCACCTCTCACACTTAAAGTGAATCAGAAAAAATTGGGGGTCAAGCTGCTCGTTTCTGAGATAACGGGTAGCGTCTATGACTACCCTAGTTCCGCACAAAATTCGAGTACTTTTTTTTACAGGTACCCCATACATGTTTCAAGCACCAGGCTACTTGACACATTGGTACTAGATGAAATAAAATTGCATATTTTTTTTACCCAGATGAAACTATTATTTTTTACAACCAACACACTCACATTTATAACCAATCACAGGACTTGTGGTGTTCACTTCTCTATCAAAAGTTGGGTGCACCTCGAACTTTGACCCAGCCGGAAGTTATTTGGTCTAGTATTACCTATACTGATAACATACATTTTTCAAAAAGTGTCCAGCTATGTGTCTTTATGACAACCAGGATCTGGTGTATTCTGACATAAACTGACAACCTCACTGAAACTGTTGTTTCTACAGTGCAACCTAATATAATGTACACCTCAAAAAGCATATATATTGCATATAGTTTTGTACAAATGCAATATGTCATATTAAACAACAAAATGTTTTAAAATAAAACTCCTGAAGATATTTACTTTCAGTTGGGTGTGTGTACTCAGGTATATATGTAGAGACAACAAAGATAGTCAGAGTACATCTACCCCTTTAAAGAATTCCATTAAAACACATGCACTTGATTCACCCCTAGATTATGAAGACCTTAACAGGCACATCAAAGAAATATCAGTATTAAAAACATACACTGTCTGAGGAAGGAAACACAAACATGACTGTACCTGTATGAAGTAATGACTTAATGTCCTGAACATTAGTGTTGGGAGGAAATCCTGTATGCTGGGTGTGGGTGTCTTCAAGTTACCAGGTGTGGGAATTTGAAATCCATCGGCCATGTTGATTTTCATAATGAACCATCAAAACCATTGGCAGCCACCAATATTCCTGACTATATTTTATTTATAGCCTACTGTAGTTGGAGGTTTTAATAGTTGTGATATCTGGAATTATCATGCAGCTTTCACACATTTATTTTTGATTAATTACTGAAAAAAACTATTTTTAAATGACAAAATTACCCGGACATCTATTTTCTTGCATTATTTTCTAATCCGGATGAATACAATATGTATATTAGATGTATTTCTACAATCTGTAATCCAGCATTTTATTTAGCTAGTAACATTAGGTAATACAGCTTTAACAATAAACTAAATTATCAACTTAATCCAAGGCACATAATCAAATCTGAAAAAATTGGTTCTGAATCTAGTATAAACTCAATATGCTTTTCATGAGAGCTAACTAAGTGATTATTAAGAAAAAAAATTATCTGGAGATCTAAGTATATTTGTTTAACAACCTTATTGTTATGTACAAATAAGAACAGAAGGCACAATAGTGACAACAAATTTAATTATGTTTTTGGTAAAGTTTTTCTTCAAATTTACTTTAAATTTTGCATAAAACTACAAATTTGTCTAAAATATAACTTAGCACCCTATAAATATGTCAAAATTACAATAAAAATCAAGTTCTTTACAAATTTGAGTTTTCAAAATTTCATACATAAAAAATTAACAATGTTAATGGACACTAAATACATTAACCCACTATTGGCACATGCTATTTTTAATATACAAATAAATTGCTATTAAAATCTTAGTTCAGGTTGCCTATATATAATACCATATTTAAGAGCAGTTGTATATGGCAAGTCAAATACCATGTAAAAAGAAATTATTGAAATCTGTACAGTATGAATTATAGGCCAAAACCAACTTTTCTTCAGTGCTAACTTTGATTCAAACTCCATTCAGAGCCATGTACAGAGATTATTGTCAAGGTCAAGGTCATTGTGAACTTGCATGGTCGAGTGATGGCTAATTAATCAACCAGTATAGTTTAATTAAATAAAATGACAAAATCATAATATTTTTTATTATGCACTGAATATGTGCTATAGGGTGTATACTACCAAATCAAATCCCATAGACGACAATAGTAACATATGTGGCTAAAACTCCTACCTGCAACGTATCAACTGACATAAACGCCACAGATATAAATACTACCACCTCTCACACTTAAAGTGAATCAGAAAAAATTGGGGGTCAAGCTGCTCGTTTCTGAGATAACGGGTAGCGTCTATGACTACCCTAGTTCCGCACAAAATTCGAGTACTTTTTTTTACAGGTACCCCATACATGTTTCAAGCACCAGGCTACTTGACACATTGGTACTAGATGAAATAAAATTGCATATTTTTTTTACCCAGATGAAACTATTATTTTTTACAACCAACACACTCACATTTATAACCAATCACAGGACTTGTGGTGTTCACTTCTCTATCAAAAGTTGGGTGCACCTCGAACTTTGACCCAGCCGGAAGTTATTTGGTCTAGTATTACCTGTAAAGCATCTGGTTTCCGTATTGTTAATGGACGTCATATTGACGGTTCTTCAAATACTTTTACTTTTAAAACTACATTCCCTGGAATATTTTTGTTATTATTTAAGCATATAGAACAGAAAATCCAATTACGTTTGGTGCATATATGACGCCGCACTCCGCACTGGTTTCACTACGTTGGCTTATCCAGGTCAAAAACAAAGCCAGTATTTTGAAAGTGGGACAGTTTTGACGGGCTCGTACCTATCTCGGTTTTCATTGGCTTATCACAAGTATAGAATTCCCCAACAAGAGATCACGTGAGATTTCGCAATTTTTTAACAAATTTAACTGTCTTGATTGAGGGGTCGTCTCATATCTCCAAAACATATTTATATTCATAGAGGTATGGTACAACGCCTTTCCAGAGGTCGGTGAGTAGGGGATTTGCTTTGAAATTTTGACAGTGGCCAGCTGTTGGCATACGCGTTACATGTAAGGGGCTGTTACTAATTACGTAACACTCTAGGGGAAGAGGAAAAGGGTACTGTGTTCGATTTACATAACATTTTTCAAGACTATATGTCATTTTTATTCATTACTTAGACCTAAAAAGGTATTTTTTGGAAATGCGAGGTTAGTCTAGGATCGATCCCCATCAGCGGGTATACAAAAAGACCATGGTATGTGATATCCTGTCTGTGGGATGATACATATAAACGATCCCTTGCTAAAAGCAAATGTAGCGGGTTTCCAAGGCGCGTCTGCAGGGATTTTAGCGGGGTTGGGGTTATAGACTGTGTCGAGTGAAGTTTATATGGGGCCATGCTCCCCCAAAAAATACATTTCCATTTTTTTTAAGCTTGGGCAAGTAAGGGTTTCAACCTCCAATACCCTCCCCCTGCACATGCACCCGATTCCTCTCTAAAATTATATGTCAAAATTACCAAATGTTAGACATCCAACAGCAGATGGAAGGAAGGATAGGATATGTTTTATTTAACGACGCACTCAACACATTTTATTTACGGTTGTATGGGGTCGGATGATTATTAAATCAATATGCTTTATCTTTGATGTCGTTAAACAACCAAGCGCAAGATTTCTCTTTTAATTTTTTGAGACGAAATCTACAATTTGAAATCGGCAAACGCACGTGTTAACTGAAACTGACAACAGGCTGTCGTTTGTGCTTTGCCGAGCAATGGCGGCACAGGCGACGAATCAAGCGTATACGTTTGACGTTATCCGTTCATAGCGAACACTCACGACTTTTTTAAAAGTGCATTTGAGCTGTATTTCACATTTGTACATGATGTTATAATATGGTAACCAGAGAATGTAACTTTAATGGTACATGAGGTGTTAGTGTAGTTGATTACCTAATCACAAAGCCAAGTTTGTTTCCATGCATCGAGTCGTTCACTGTTGGTAATTTTAATCAATATTCAGACCACGCCCCATTGCGTGTGAATATACACTTGGATGCTCGCTGGTTGGTCGATAGCGGTGTACATGATCTAGGTCACAGGGGTTATAAGTTTGTCAGATATCGGTGGTCTGCGGAATGTAAACAGCAATGTATTGAAGCGCTACGTGTTAATCATGATGCATTAAATGTTTGTGTAACTAGTGATAGTGAATAGTCACAAAGATATATTGATAATATTGTTGACAAGTTTACTTGTACGTTAAGGGATATCACACAACCTTTTGTTATAAATAGCAAATGCAATGAACAAGATCATGTGACCATAGTTTTGAATCACAACACAGTAGTATCATTGTTTGATACATATGTATCTAGTATATTATTTTATGGCTGTGAAATATGGGGATTACTGAATGCAGAGGCTATCGAAAAAAATACATTTAGACTTAAATTATGTGCTTAAATTAAAGGATCTACAACAAATATTATGATATATTTTGAATTGGGGAGATATCCATTGTTGTATGAATATAATTATCGGATGGTAAAATATTTGTTCAAACTGATTTCTTCAAAAAACTGTATTTTGCATACAATTTGTGTTGAGTTAAAAGCTACTTGTTTGAAAAAAATAATTGGTCGCATATATTAGAAAACTATTACATGAATTAGGACTTGGATATATACGGGAAAATCAGGAATGTCTTGCAAAAAGTAATAAGTATTATTTGACAATAATTAGGCAAAGGATATTTGATCAAGCAAAACAGAATCTTTTCCACCAGTTGAATACATCTAGTAAATGTTCCACACTGTATAAATATTTGGTATATAATTTAAATATGCAGTACTACTTGATTAAGTCAATACCTTTTGAGTATAAAGTATGTATTACTAAACTAAGACTGTCTGCACATAACTTAGCAATTGAAACTGGCAGATATAAAAATGTTAATAGGTCTGACAGAATCTGTATACTATGTAATAGTGGTGATGTAGAAGATGAATATCATTTTGTACTTTGTTGTTCTGTATTTAAAGATATAAGAAAAATATACATAAAACGCTATTATTGGACTAGACCTTCAACGTTTAAGTTTATACAACTACTTAGTTGTTCAAATGTAAACATTCTACACAATGAAGGAAAGTATGTAGTAAATGCTTTTAAGTATAGAAATTCTATAATTGTTTAATTGTTTTCCATGCTGCTATATGTTTGTTTATGTTCTCCACTAACCATTTGTCATTGCCATGACTGTATCATTTTATATGTTTATGTTTGTACCAATAAGCTATTGCGAGCTTACGGTAATAAAGAATTGACTATCAAACATAGGATCATTTCGTTCCGCTTAGTCGGCGATCTATTATTCTGTAATTATCACCCTAATCCTCGACAGCCAAGACCATATGAGACAGGCGCGCTTCGCTTGTTTGACATGAGTGACAATACATTCGTCTTTAAAATACTATCGGCAACGACAGTTTGATGAATCCACACGAGTCGAGTTTCAGAGGAGCATACTCTATTAAATCTTTATGGCGGGACCAAAGAATTAGGTCGAGAGATCGAGGTTATCGAGTTTTCGAAGTTTGAGTTTTCGAAGGTCGTTATTACTCATTTGTTTAGCAACTCGGCCGGGACCGTCGCTTCAGATCGAGAGATAGAAGTTTTCGAGAGATCCAAGGTGGAATGATCGAAGTTTATATGTATATAATATATGTGTGTGTGTGTATGTGTGTGTGTATAGTAGTAGTAGTAGTAGTAGTAGTAGTAGTAGTAGTAGTAGTAGTAGTAGTAGTAGTAGTAGTAGTAGTAGTAGTAGTAGTAGTAGTAGTAGCAAGGGATCTTTTATTACACATTCCTACAGGCAGGACAGCACATATCATGACATTTTACTTGTATGGAAGCTCTTCCTAAGGAAACGAATGTGTGTAAAAAAGAACCCAGTATATTATAAAATACGGCTATTGGTATCAAACATCGGCCTATACTAATGTACGACACTAGGTATAGAAAATGTGAGAAAGGTCCCGCTGACGTCACAGATTAGCAACAAAAGTGCTTTATCGTATATCAGTCAAGATTACATTTCGCATCACATTTCAAACCAGAAGTTTGATCCTTTCTACAACCTTCTGTTTTGTGAAAAATCATTCGACCTTTACGGAAGCCCTATTGCATGTCGGGAGAAATCTGGGGTAACTTTATTCAGGGTCTACCCTCAACTGAGGTCGAGTTTATTGGGAAACAGTCATGAAGTGGATATCACAGGTAAGATTTGTTTTATTTGTTAATTTTTAAAAATTTGTTTTGCATTTGACAGACATACAGAGAGAGAGAGAGAGAGAGAGAGAGAGAGAGAGAGAGAGAGAGAGAGAGAGAGAGAGAGAGAGAGAGAGAGAGAGAGAGAGAGAGAGAGAGAGAGAGAGAGAAGCTTGCCGTAAACGTTTTTTGAAACGTCATCCTTGCCGAATGACAACTCTACTGGTATTTACAGTCATCTAGAATGCTATTTGGTTTTCGCCATGAGCAATGTCCTGCACCAAACTGTACCTATTTGTTATAGTTATTCAGTGATGTCATTACAGAAGACAAAAGAGAAACACACTTAATTTATAGAGGCGATTGCCTGATACAAGTCACTTTGTATTATACTGGATGACTTAGAAAGTAAAAAGGTGGAACTATCTGAGCTGTCTGTCCAGGAGAGTGGGTTAGTTGTTAGTTTGTTAGTGGTTAGTAAGAGAGAAGTCGGTGTAGTGACCGTACACCAACCCACTGAGTCGTTAAACTGGCTTTGGGTGGGAACCAAAGCCAGGAACCAAAGCCAGTACCTACCAGCCTTAAGCTTAGGTCCGATGGCAGAGTTGTAAGAGGGCTCAGACTAGCAACTGGACAGTCGTAGAAGTCGTGAGTGCAGCAAGTTGGCCAACTGTGTCGTGACAGTTGGTAGTCTGACATTAACATAAGTTTTATAACTTATAAGCACGGGCGTGGCAAACCCAGTCGTTGGGACGGGTAAAACACAATGGGTCGCCCGAGGAGTCTCGATCCTATAACTCAGGCACCTCAGGCAAGAGCTTTAGACACCGACTGCGCTAAATCCCGCTCCTATTATACCTTTAGGTCCATCTCAGTCTAGACAACCCAACACGAGCTAAAATTCCCTCACATCGTGTGCCAAACCCTATTACACAAGCAACAAAGTTGTTAAACAAGTTTACACACTTGCGACTAAAATAATTTCAGAAATAGTGTCATAAATTGTAAAAACCGGTCAAGCGTGTGGTTGAAGGGTGGGTGGTTGTGGGGGGGGGGGGGGGGGGGGGGGATTTATTACGATAATGTATGTAACACGACCTCAGTTCGAACAGTGGCTATATGTCATTGGGATTAAGGCTGGTAGGTACAGAGTTCAAATCCCTATACCGACCCCAGTTCAGAGTGAGTGTACAATTCATTTTCTTATACTAAAGTGACATTCCTGAGTTCGCTGCATTGTCAGATGTTTCCGACTAATAAAATATTTTTACATATTACATATATTTTCTTGATTAGAATATCAGTCTCTGTACATTTGATGTGTTTCTGATCGTCTTAATATTTGTAAGAAGCCAAAACTGGATATTGTCTTCAAATAATTTCGTACGTACGAAAAAAACATTATTTCAGGAAACAAAATAAAATTTAACCTAGTACAAATATTAGAACGACCATAAACACGTTTAATATACAGCCACTAATATATTATGCATTGAATATACATACATTGATATTCTAAACAAGAAAATATATTTAATATGTAAGTTTAATCGTAGAAATATTTTATTAGTCGGAAACATCTTACAATGTAGCAAACTCAGGAATGTCCATTTAATAGTTTTATTCTCTCTGCATGATTGTCTTAATGACAGGTAAAATAAATTTGTTTTGTTTAACGACACCACTAGGACACATTAATGTATTACTCCTAATTAAGCTGTCGGATGTCAAACATTTAATAATTTTGCAGTGGAGAATGCCCGAGGAGGTGTGGAAACTAATTCACATGCCCAGAGTTCGACAAATCCGCTAGCTCGATGCCCGGGGCTAGTGTTTTTTAACACAGGGCTAAGAACAAAGTAAAGTTTGTTTCATTTAACGACGCCACTAGAGCACATTGATTTTTATCTTATCATCGGCTATTGGACATCAAACATATGGTCATTCTGACACTGTTTGTTTAGAGGAAATCCGCTGTCGCCACATAGGTTACTCCTTTATGACAGGCAGCAAGGGATCTTTTATTTGCACTTCCCACAGGCAGGATAGCACAAACCATGGCCTTTGTTGAACCAGTTATGGATGATTGGTCGGTGCAAGTGGTTTACACCTACCCATTGAGCCTTGCGGAGCACTCACTCAGGGTTTGGAGTCGGTATCTGGATTATAAATCCCATGCCTCGACTGGGATCCGAACCCAGTACCTACCAACCTGTAGACCGATGGCCTAACCACGACGCCACCGAAGCCGGTGGCTAAGATCAAATGCAAACCCAATAGCCCGATTGGCTCTGTGTGCCACATACGGGCGAATTGATAATTTACACGAATCCACACACCCAAGTGCATTTCCCAACTTAATCCATTATTCATTAAAATAAAAAGAAAGAAAGAAATGTTTTATTTAACGACGCACTCAACACATTTTATTTACTGCTATATGGCGTCAGACATATGGTTAAGGCCCACACAGATATTGAGAGAGGAAACCCGCTGTCGTCATGTCATGGTCTACTCTTTCCGATTAGCAGCAAGGGATCTTTTATACGCGCCATCCCACAGACAGGATAGCACATACCACGGCCTTTGATATACCAGTCGTGGTGCACTGGCTGTGACGAGAAATAGCACAATGGGCCCACCGACGGGGATCGATCCCAGATCGACCGCGCATCGAGCGCTGTGCCACTGAGCTAGTCCCGCCCCTCATTAAAATAACTGCTAATCCAACTTCTATTATATATGTTTAATGACAATATGGGTAAAAAAAAAAGGGAAATAATATTTACAAAACTAATAACATAGTTGCACCTGGTACATGAATATGGATGTATGTATGCATCCGTGATCCGTGACTGACCTACTTAATCTGTTTTACAGATCAGTGTCACGTGTGACGTAAGCGAAATGATATGGCACATTCCAGTGCAATGTGTGACATAAAAACCAGTCTGGGTGGTGTTTTGCGTTCTTATTGGTTGGTTGTTGTTTGTTTGTTACCCGTTTCGGTTTCCATTATATAGTTGGTGTTTTTTAAAAAGCTGACAGGTGCAACAGTACTGAATTTTTACCCCCGTACAGGTCCGGATTGCGGTGGGGTTTCTTGAACAAATGTTCTTATTTTTAAAAATATTTTTTCCGGGGTGCATGACTGGACCCCCCCCCCCCCCCCCCCCCCCCCCCCCGCCTTATAAACTTTCACTCGCCACAGTCCAGACTATCACCTGCTAAAATTCATGCACACGTGCCTACACACACACACACACACACACACACACCCACCCCTGTAATTTAGATTTTGTTTAAATGTTGTTAAACACGATTTCCTAGCATTCTGGAAAACAAAATATAATGAACGAAAGAAAGAAGTGGAACATATGGCATGGTATTTGAGACCAGATCTATGTCAGTATTATTAGGGTCTCCACGAGTACTCGAGTACTCGGGCACGGGTCGAATCCAGCAAGACTCGAGTCCGTTCACAGGACTCGAGTACCCGTACACGGTGGAATACAATTAGCAACTACATAACAATACAATGGACAATGTAGGACAATGATTTCAGCAGTAGATAATCAACGATATAAGTTACACAATAATTATATGACCATGCGTTTGTTTCTCTTTTTAAAATGACCGTCCGTCCGTCCGTCCGTCCGTCCGTCACAACACTTCTAAATGCAATACAATGGCATGGTGGAATAAAGATGCATAATTCTAGTATTTTACTTTATTCCTTAATCTCATCGTAATCTAGTGTAAGTGTCGGGTACTCGGGTCCGGGTCGAGTTTGACCTTCGGTACTCAAGTTCAATACTCGTGGAGGCCCCAACTATTATAGTTATTTGTCTGTATACAGTAGAGAAATGTAACGTGGGACTGAATGGCAGTGGTATGAGACTGACTGTCGGTAATGCTAGTCTCACACTACCAACTGTCACGACGGAGTTGGCAAACTCGCCGATAATATTTTAAATGTATATATCTTATTGTTTTTAATAATCATATTTTGAAGGTATATATCTTATTGTTTTTAATAATCATATTTTGAACGTATATATCTTATCGTTTTTAATAATCATATTTTGAAGGTATATATCTTATTGTTTTTAATAATCATATTTTGTATATATCTTATTGTTTTTAATAATCATATTTTGAAGGTATATATCTTATCGTTTTTAATAATCATATTTTGAAGGTATATATCTTATGGTTTTTAATAATCATATTTTGTATATATCTTATTGTTTTTAATAATCATATTTTGAACGTATATATCTTATTGTTTTTATTTGTGCTGACATTGTTTTAACTGTACTATATTGCAGGGCTCGAACTTAACGGCGGCACCGACGGCAATTGCCGTCGTTGGGATATAAATTGCCGTAGGCAGAGAGCATCACCGATGGCACTTTCGTGCCGTCGGTAAAGCTCCTCAACAATGGCGAAATGTATACACCTTGTGTACATTATCTGCCAATATTTAACATCTGCACATTTAAAAGATGTCTACAAATAGCAAGATAGCCTTTCAGTCAGGTTTTATTTTCTGCAAATGTCACTTATAATTTTTTTTGCCATAGGCAGGCTCAAAATTGCCGTCGGTGGACTGTTTCACCCTTTGCAGTTCTTTTAAAAATTGCCGTGGGAGACAAATTCTTAAGTTCGAGCCCTGATATTGGATTGTTTACTTTATTTGTCTTTTAGATACTTTTAGCGAATAGTCTCTCATAACTCGGTATAGAGTGGCTATATATATATATATATATATATATATACTAAATGTTATTTCGTTCTAATGAGGTGAGACTTTAATAAACTTTAATAAACTCTCTGTCTGTCTGTCAGTCTGTCTGTCAGTTTGTCTGTTAGTCTCTCGACTTCTACGGATGTCTGGTTGCTGGTGTGAGCACTCTTACAGCGGATTTCACGTCGTATACAAATCCTACGACTGATTAGTTGTTAATCTGAGCACACCCACAGTTGATAGTCTGACACTAGCATAACACAGGTAACTTCCCGAGAAGGGTTTCGGCTGCAGTCAGTATTTATTAATTAATTAATTATTTATGTGTCCGCTTATTTTTTGTTTCTCCAACAATATACATATAAATATTTTAGGTTGTCGTTTTGGCTGTTTTAAAGGTTATTGTTATCGACTTCTGTCACTGTTATATTAGGACGTAAGTCAAATGGTTGGCATGGCAGATACGATGCATAATTGAACTGTTCCGGTGCATGACTCATCGCATCTGTTTAAATTTCCACTGAGCTTTATCCTGTGCAGGTTTAGATTTGTCAACCAAAACATTGGAGGCACGGAGGTGGTAATTCTCCTGCATGCGAAGTAGAAATGATGACCTCTCGAGAGATGGCACTTCTCCTGTATGCGAAGTAGAAATTATTAACCTCTCGAGAGATGGCAGTCCTCCTGCATGCGAAGTAGAAAGAACGTCCTCCAGGGAGGTGGCAGTCTGCGAAGTACAAAGGATGTCCTCCAGGAGGTGGCAGTCCTCTTGCATGCGAAGTAGAAAGAACGTCCTCCAGGGAGGTGGCAGTCTTCCCACATGCGAAGTAAAAAGGATGTCCTCCAGGGAGGTGGCAGTCTTCCCACATGCGAAGTACAAAGGATGTCCTCCGGGGAGGTGGCAGTCTTCTTACATGCGAAGTACAAAGGATGTCCTCCGGGGAGGTGGCAGTCTTCCTACATGCGAAGTACAAAGGATGTCCTCCGGGGAGGTGGCAGTCTTCCCACATGCGAAGTAAAAAGGATGTCCTCCAGGGAGGTGGCAGTCTTCCCACATGCGAAGTACAAAGGATGTCCTCCGGGGAGGTGGCAGTCTTCCTACATGCGAAGTACAAAGGATGTCCTCCGGGGAGGTGGCAGTCTTCTTACATGCGAAGTAAAAAGGATGTCCTCCAGCGAGGTGGCAGTCTTCCCACATGCGAAGTAAAAAGGATGTCCTCCAGAGAGGTGGCAGTCTTCTTACATGTGAAGTAAAAAGGATGTCCTCCAGAGAGGTGGCAGTCTTCTTACATGCGAAGTAAAAAGGATGTCCTCCAGGGAGGTGGCAGTCTTCCCACATGCGAAGTAAAAAGGATGTCCTCCAGAGAGGTGGCAGTCTTCCCACATGCGAAGTAAAAAGGATGTCCTCCAGAGAGGTGGCAGTCTTCTTAAATGCGAAGTAAAAAGGATGTCCTCCAGGGAGGTGGCAGTCTTCCTACATGCGAAGTAAAAAGGATGTCCTCCAGAGAGGTGGCAGTCTTCCTACATGCGAAGTACAAAGGATATCCTCCTGGGAGGTGGCAGTCCTCGTATACGATATTGAAAATCGTAATGGTTCTGTTGTTCTGGGGCCTTATTACGAAGTGTGTTTGCAGACAGACAGACAGACAGACAGACAGACAGATTCTTTATTTAGGTCTCACCTTATGCAGAGATTAAAAAAAACCCCAGGAGATCACTAACAATAATAATACAACAATACAACAATAAAAGTACACAAGTCAATCCTATGGTATTATGAGATACTTTAAAACTAGTAAAGACTACCAGAAATATTTAAAAAGTATTGTATTTAATGGGGTGTTGAGCGATTTATTAATATAAAGTATGGTGGGTCATAAGAGCCATCTCAGATTCTAATTAAGACAGTTAAAACAGGTTATTTTGTAAATCTCAAAAGAATAAAAAAATCATATCTATCCGTTTTTAACCTTAAAGGCGCGGTACCACTACAAAATACGACGTAGGCGTAGGCGTAGTAACATAAAATTCAGTGGTAAAACCATGTTTAAAAGTACTATAAATAAGAAGTTTATTCTCTCCAGTTTTTCAGTGTCACGTTCCAGAACATTTGTCTGATTTTGAAACCATCTGACGCTTTTCTTTCATTTTCTGTTATTGAAATTGTATTGTTAAAGGGACATTCCTGAGTTTGCTGCATTGTAAGATGTTTCAGAAAAATTAAATATTTCTACGATTAAACGTACATATTAAATATATTTTCTTGTTTAGAATATCAGTGTCTGTATATTCAATGTATTTCTGGTCGTCTTAATATTTGTAAGAAGCCTAAACTGGATTTTGTCTTCAAATAATTTCGTACATACGAAAAAATCTTTTTTAGGAAATAAAATGAAATTTAACCTAGTACAAATAGTAGAACCATCAGAAACACATTTAATATACAGCCACTAATATTTTATGCAGAAAAATATATTTGATATGTAATTACAATCGTTAAAAAGTCTCTGTTAGTCGATAACGTCGTACAAATTGCAGCAAACTTAGGAATGTCCCTTTAAAAGATATTCGTTGTATTATTAAAACCAAGATGGACGGCCAGATTAAAAAGAGAAAGTAGCACATGATCATACGATTATTGTGTAACTTGTATTACTGATTAGTTACTGCTGAAATTAATGCTCTACATTGTTTCACTTGCACGGGTACTCAAGTCCTGTGAACGGACTCTAACCTTGCTTGACTCGACTCGTGCCCGAGTACTCGAGTACTCGTGGATACCCTAGTCCGTTCACAGGACTTGAGTACCCGTACAAGTGAGACAATGTAGAGCAACTAGTTCAGCAGTAACTAATTAACGATACAAGTTACACGATAATTATATGACTATTTGCTAGTTTCTTTTTTAATCTGGCCGTCCGTTCGTCCGTCACAATACTGAACGTATAAACGGGTTTCTAAATGCAATACAATGGCATGATTTGGCATTCATGTTTAGTGCTGGAATTAAGCTATATAATGCTATTTTACGTTATATTCCTTTGTCTCATTATCATCTTGTGTAAGCGTCGGGTACTCGGGTCCGGGTCGAGTTTGACCCTCGAGTACTCGATGATGATGATGTTAACTAGTTTAACGTGCCCATATACCACTAGGGTTTCGAACACGCCCATCCCGAGTCCGACCTCCGATAAGATCGGTGGCCTGATGTGAGGGGGGGGGGGGGGGGGGGATGGGCAGAATTTTGAAAAAAGCAATTAGTAAAAAAGTTAATAGAATAAATAAAAAAAATAAAAAGGTTACAAGTCAAAAATAAAAAGAATTGACTGCTCGGCCGAATATTTACATAATTTGGAGCATTTTAGAAGGACAGTCCAAAACTAAATAAGAGAAAGAAGAGAGGATCGGACTATTTAATAATATTTAAAAAAAGAAGTAATTTCGACATAAAATTTTAAACGCAGATCTAAAAGTTTAAAGTCCGATCGATATGTTCACGCGAGTGGCCTCGTTAAGGCCGTTTGGGTGCACAGCTTAAAGGGACGAGATGGGTTGCATCCCGTCAAGAAAACCCCTAGATTGACAGTCGATAGACGTTGAAGGTTTAGTGCTGTGCTGAAATACAGATCTTGAGAAGCCGGATCCGTCTGAACGAGAGAGAGTATCAAACTAGGGTAATCCAGTCGTCATGGGTTGGTATAGTGGTGCGGACGGGCCCGACTCCGGAGGATACGAGATGGTATCACTATAAAGCAAGGTAAAGTCTAGAAAAAGAGTAGTAGGGGCCGACCCCGCTTCCTATTTCTTCTTAGAGTGGGGCGGTCAATCTTCCAGTGCTGCTAGGACAGGCTCGGACATGTAGAGACTAAACGCGAACAACCGTGGCGTTCTGCAGAATGGCCGTCATACGAGTCACGTGGGGGGGGGGGGGGGGGGGGGAGTAGTAAAATGGTTGCTAACCAAAATAGTAACCTTTATGATACTAGCTAACCACCAACAACTAACAACTAACCAACTGTCCTGGGCCCCGTTCCACGAAACGATCTTAGCCCTAAGATCAACTTAAGTGCATAGGGCAGCTATGCGCTTACGGTAATCTTAGGGCTAAGATCGCATCGTGAAACGGAGCCCAGGACAGTTGGTTAGTTGTTAGTTGTTGGTGGTTAGCTAGTATAACTCGTTTAACGTGTCCATATACCACTAGGGTTTCGAACACGCCTATCCCGAGTCCGGCCTCCGATAGGATCGGGGGTCTGACTCGGGACAGGCATAATATTGTCCACTGGTTAGTTGTTAATCTGAGCGCACCCGTCTTAGGTCGAGAGTGGGGGAAATTACAACGCAACCATTCGAGTTGGCCAACTCCGTCGTGACAGTTGGTAATTTGAGACTAGCATTAGGTCCAAGGTTTCTATTAAAGATACCATCTATGTTGGGTGGGGTTTTTTTCAGATACTCGTCTGCATGGTTGCCGTTGGGCTGAGCGCTGTTAGCGCCTTTTCAAAGGGGCCACCAATTAAGTCCTGCGCAGAAATGTTCCCAACTAAGCATAAAGCTGATGCGCAGACGTCTACTCCGATCGTCAACATCAAACTGAGAGATGCTCAAGGAAACGACACGACGTCATACCAGGCTGGCGATCATATAACAGGTACTGAATGTCCAATTAAAGTGACTATCTCTTTCCCGTTAACACGGAGCCTTTTTCAATATTTACCTTTGTCTAACACCCAATAGCCGATATATAGGGCTATTTGTAGTTCCAACCAGTGCACCATGACTGGTATATCAAAGGCCGTGGTATGTGCTATTCTGTCTATGAAATGGTACATATAAAAGATCCCTTGCTGCTAATCGAAAAGAGTAGCCCATGAAGTGGCGACAGCGGGTTTCCTCTCTCAATATCTGTGTGGTCCTTAACCATATGTCTGACGCCATATAACCGTAAATAAAATGTGTTGAGTGCGTCGTTAAATAAAACATTTCCTTCCTTCCGATATATAGTTTTGTGCTGATGTATTGTTAACCATCCATCCATCCATCCATCCATCCATCCATATGATAATTCATTCATTCATTCATTTATTCATTCATTCCATTAATACTGTAAACCTTCTGTGGGTTTTTTTTTTTTCATTTCAGTGACGGTGTCAACAGTGGATTCCAAAAATAGCGAAATGTATTTTAAAGGTTTGTTCGTGCAGGCAAGACGAGCTAACTGCTCGTCTGACAAAAAGTCGGAACCAGTGGGAACTTTCACCATTGATTCAAATAGTACATTTTTGAAGACGATGGATTGCGGACAAATTTCCAAGGTCAGATAGTATTCTCTAAGCGAAGAGTATAGTAATGATCATGTTAGCTATGACAACTACGTGCTTTCATTATTATTGCACCGGCCTCGGTGGCGTCGTGATTAGGCCATCGGTCTACAGGCTGGTAGGTACTGGGTTCGGATCCCAGTCGAGGCATGGGATTTTTACTCCAGATACCGACTCCAAACCCTGAGTGAGTGCTCCGCAAGGCTCAATGGGTAGGTGTAAAGCACTTACATCGACCAGTGATCCATAACTGGTTCAACAAAGGCCATGGTCTGTGCTATCCTGTCTGTGGGATGGTGCATATAGAAAGACCCCTTGCTGCTAATCGAAAAGAGTAGCCCATGAAGTGGCGACAGCGGGTTTCTTCTCTCAGTATCTGTGTGGTCCATAGGTCTGACGCCATTTAACCGTAAATAAAATTGTGTTGAGTGCGTTGTTAAATAAGAGGGAGAGAGAGAGAGAGAGAGAGAGAGAGAGAGAGAGAGAGAGAGAGAGAGAGAGAGAGAGAGAGAGAGAGAGAGAGAGAGAGAGAGAGAGAATGGGAGATATAGAGAGATTGTGGTTTTTTTGTAAAGTAAAAAAGAAATTGCTATTTTATTTATTTATCGTCTTTAATTCTGTCTTTGTCCAACTCACTCACACACACACACTCTCTCTCTCTCTCTCTCTCTCTCTCTCTCTCTCTCTCTCTCTCTCTCTCTCTCTCTCTCTCTCTCTCATCTCTGTGTGTGTGTGTGTGTGTGTGTGTGTGTGTGTGTGTGTGAATATGTGTGATAGACCGAATGAGAGAGATAATGGGATAGAGAGAATGTGGAGGGGGGGGGGGGGGAGAGCGAGAGAGAGAGAGTTTTTTTCTCGTTCCAACCAGTGCACCACAACTGGTCAACGGCCGTGGTATGTGATTTCCTGTCTGTAGGAAAGTGCATATAAAAGATCCTTTGCTGCATTAGGAAAATGTAGCGGCTTTCCTCTGTTGACTAAGAGTCAGAATTACCAAATGTTTGACATTCATTAGCCGATGGTTAATTAATCAATGTGCTCTACTGGTGTCGTTAAACAAAACAAACTTCTTCTTCTGCCGTTCGAGAGCTAGACGGACATTTGGACGATTATGATCGCTCTCTCAGCCAGAGATAACTCTATAGCTAAAACATGGAATTGCTGTCTGCTGCCTACCGTCGGGTAGGCAAAGTTTCCCGCTTTAATACAACAATAACCCTATGGTTTGACGTTGTATTGATCATTTTTGCTGATAACAAATATTTGACATATTAACGCGTCTGTTAATATTCAATTATAGTAGGCCCAAACCACTATGTTGGTCGGAAATGTCTTAAAATGGCTGTAAACGCAGGACAGAGCCTTTAACTTATACATAACACAATCATTAGACGTCTGAATCTGACCTGACCATTGCAAAGGGCAGGGCGTAGCCCAATGGTATTTAGTGTTAGCTTGATACGCGATCGGTCTATTTCTCGTTCCAGCCAGTGCACCGTGACTGGTAGATCAAAGACCGTGGTATGTGCTATCCTGTCTGTGATATGGTGCATATAAAAGATCCTTTGCTTCTAATGGCAAAAATGTTGCGGGTTTTCCTCTATTTGACTTGGTGAAAATTACCAAATGTTTGACATCCAATAGCTAATGTTTAATAAATCAATGTGCTCTAGTAGTGTCGTTAAACAAAACAAACTTCTTCTTTTTTACCATTGCAGAGTGCTGTAGCCCACAAGGTGAGCGAGAAGCACACAACCCAGACATTCACTTGGATCGCACCCAGCTCCAAAGTAGGCCATGTGTATATACAGTGAGTGTATGATACGTTTCTTTATTATACCGGTATTTGTCTGTCCGTCCGTCTCTCTGTCTCTGTCTGTCTGTCTGTCTGTCTGTCTGTCTCTGTCTCTCTCTCTCTCTCTCTCTCTCTCTCTCTCTCTCTCTCTCTCTCTCTCTCTCTCTCTCTCTCTCTCTCTCTCTCCTCTATATATATATATATATATATATATATATATATATATATATAGATAGATAGATAGATAGATAGATAGATAGATAGATATACATAGACATACATAGATATTACCGCACAGGCGCAGGGGATAATTAAATCCATTCTGGACTTGTGGGGAAAACCTGGCTCTGGCATGTATGTATATAGATGTATGAATATCTATATATTGTACACAACTGGCCAAAGGCCGTGGTATGTGCTTTCCTATCTGTGGGAAAGTGCATATAAAATATCCCTGGCTGCAATAGGAAAAATGTAGCGGGTTTCCTCTGTTGAATTATCAAATGTGTGACATCCAATAGCCGATGATTAATTAATCAATGTGCTCTTGTGGTGTCGTTAAACAAAACACTCTACTTTACTATATACTGTATGTATGTTGTCTTTGACTAGTGCTTATAAAGCTATAAGCGCACGCGCACAGGGGATAAAAATAATATTTTGCCTCACATGCCGTTGCTGGGATTCGAACCGTAGCCACCAAATCGCCCGTTTTTCCCAGCTACCACTGTCTATACTCATTTCAAGATTTCAAGACTAACATAATTTGAGACTTAAATAACGCCATGGCAATGCCATACACATTGTGTACATGCGACGTCACTAAAGAGTTTAAGAAACTTTATAATCACGGTCTCTGGACCTGGGCTTTGCACAGTGGCGTAAGAAGGGGGCCACGCCACCCCCACCCCCCGCAATCAAACATTTTTTCTTGTCTTTGTTTACGGTATCATTTTTTTTATTTTTTTATCCTACAGCCCCTCTGACGCAATATAACCGTAAATAAAATGTGTTGAGTGCGTCGTTAAATAAAACATTTCCTTCCTTCCTTCCTTCCTTCCTTCCTACAACCCCTTTTCCTTTCACTCCTTTGTTCCTGATCTGGCAACTCCTATCTTTCAACTTCTTTCGCTGTCCACCTCCACATCCCAGTCATTGTCTCTCCAACTGCGACAGGTGCTTGTCTCTTGTGGATATCCGTGTCACACACCTGTCATTCTCCATCATCAGCTTTTAGCTGTGGGCTTAGTCTGACCACTTTTGAGTTATTTCTGGCATTGTTAAGAGGCACTATGCTCTCCTACTACCGGCGGTCGTTAGTTAATGCCGTGGACCAGACTGTATACAATTTTATAAAATCATAGTGAGGCAATCTAAAATCCTAGCTACGCCAGTGGCTTTGTAGTAGCTCGATATCAATATTAGGCTAAACGAAACGGGGATAAAAGTAGGTCGCAGGCTCTATTAAGTCGCAGGCTCTATTAAGTCGCAGGCTCTAGGGTGTATACTACCAAATCAAATCCCATAGACGACAATAGTAACATATGTGGCTAAAACTCCTACCTGCAACGTATCAACCGACATAAACGCCACGGATATAAATACTACCACCCCTTACACTTAAAGTGAATAAAAAAAAAATGGGGGTCAAGCTGCTCGTTTCTGAGATAACGGATAGCGTCTATGACTACCCTAGTTTCGCACAAAATTCGAGTTTTTTTTTTTACAGGTACCCCATACATGTTTCAAGCACAAGGCTACTTGACACATTGGTACTAGATGAAATAAAATTGCAATTTTTTTTTACCCAGATGAAACTATTATTTTTTACAACCAACACACTCACATTTATAACCAATCACAGGACTTGTGGTGTTCACTTCTCTATCAAAAGTTCGGTGCACCTCGAACTTTGACCCAGCCGGAAGTTATTTGGTTTAGTACTACCTATACTGATAACATACATTTTTCAAAAAGTGTCCAGCTATGTGTCTTTATGACAACCAGGATCTGGCGTATTCTGACATAAACTGACAACCTCACTGAAACTGTTGTTTCTACAGTGCAACCTAATATAATGTACCACCTCAAAAAGCATATATATTGCATATAGTTTTGTACAAATGCAATATGTCATATTAAACAACAAAATGTTTTAAAAATAAAACTCTGAAGATATTTACTTTCAGTTCGGTGTGTTTACTCAGGTATATATGTAGAGACAACAAAGATAGTCAGAGTACCTCTACCCCTTTAAAGAATGCCATTAAAACACATTGCACTTGATTGACCCCTAGATTATGAAGACCTTAAAACAGGCACATCAAAAAGAAATATCAGTATTAAAAAAAAATACACTGTCTGAGGAAGGAAACACAAACATGACTGTACCCGTATGAAGTAATGACTTAATGTCCTGAACATTAGTGTTGGGAGGAAATCCTGTATGCTGGGTGTGGGTGTCTTCAAGTTACCAGGTATGGGAATTTCAAATCCATCGGCCATGCATTTTCATAATGAACCATCAAAACTATTGGCAGCCACCAATATTCCTGACTATATTTATTTATAGCCTACTGTAGTTGGAGGTTTTAATAGTTGTGATATCTGGAATAATCATGCAGCTTTAACACAATTATTTTTGATTATTACTGAAAAAAACTATTTTTAATGACAAAAATTACCCGAACATCTATTTTCTTGCATTATTTTCTAATCCGGATGAATACAATATGTACATTAGATGTATTCCTACAATCTGTAATCCAGCATTTTATTTAGCTAGTAACATAGGTAATACAGCTTTAACAATAAAATAAATTATCAACTTAACCCAAGGCAGGTAATCAAATCTGAAAAAATTGGTTCTGAATCTAGTATAAACTCAAAATGCTTTTCATGAGAGCAAACTAAGTGATTATTAAGAAAGAAAAAAATCATCTGGAGATCTAAGTATATGTTTAACAACCTTATTGTTATATACAAATAAGAACAGAAGGCACAATAGTGACAACAAATTTAATTATGTTTTTGGTAAAGTTTTTCTTCAAATTTACTTTAAATTTTGCATAAAACTACAAATTTGTCTAAAATATAACTTAGCACCCTATAAATATGTCAAAATGACAATAAAAATCAACTTCTTTACAAATTTGAGTTTTCAGAATTTCATACATAAAAAATTAACAATGTTAATGGAAACTAAAGACATTAACCCACTATTGGCACATGCTATTTTTAATATAAAAATAAATTGCTATTAAAACCTTAGTTCAGGTTGCCTATATATAATACCATATTTAAGAGCAGTTGTATATGGCAAGTCAAATACCATGTAAAAAGAAATTATTGAAATCTTTACAGTATGAATTATAGGCCAAAACCAACTTTTCTTCAGTGCTAACTTTGATTCAAACTCCATTCAGAGCCATGTACAGAGATTATTGTCAAGGTCAAGGTCATTGTGAACTTGCATGATCGAGTGATGGCTAATTAATCAACCAGTATAGTTTAATTAAATAAAATGACAAAATCATAAAAAAATTTATTATGCACTGAATATGTGCTATAGGGTGTATACTACCAAATCAAATCCCATAGACGACAATAGTAACATATGTGGCTAAAACTCCTACCTGCAACGTATCAACCGACATAAACGCCACGGATATAAATACTACCACCCCTTACACTTAAAGTGAATAAAAAAAATGGGGGTCAAGCTGCTCGTTTCTGAGATAACGGATAGCGTCTATGACTACCCTAGTTTCGCACAAAATTCGAGTACTTTTTTTTACAGGTACCCCATACATGTTTCAAGCACAAGGCTACTTGACACATTGGTACTAGATGAAATAAAATTGCAATTTTTTTTTACCCAGATGAAACTATTATTTTTTACAACCAACACACTCACATTTATAACCAATCACAGGACTTGTGGTGTTCACTTCTCTATCAAAAGTTCGGTGCACCTCGAATTTGACCCAGCCGGAAGTTATTTGGTTTAGTACTACCTATATTAAGTCCATCCCCCCCCCCCCCTCTATTTAAAGTAATACGCCACCTACCGTTTGTTTACGTTCCAAGTCTCACAGTAAAATGAGTAGACAGTCAAATAGCTAAGAAATTCTAAGTATATCCAATTTTTTGTTACATTTTACCTTCAAAATTCTTTTTTCTACACAGGAACCGAAATAGATTTTTAAAAATGACCCGTATGTCAATTAAAACATTTGTTTTGTTTTTTTAATTTATGGCGATCATGCCCAAAATATATATTGAAGTGTCGTCTGCATGAGCATGTTTATTTTTGTGTTCTAGGGAGTAAAAATGTGAGGCTTTTGTGTGTGGAAGCAAATAACAAATGGAAATGAAATAACCAAAACTATTTAAAAAAACACAAAAGAAGTTTGTCCCACCTTATCTTGCAAACAATATTTTACACACCATGCAGCAATCTGCTAACTGCTAAATCAATGAACAAATAATTGTTTCAAGACATAAATTCAACCATGCAAATTTCAGCTATGTAGTTTGTTCTTATGACGTTTTGAGCTCTTATGCTTGAAAATAAGATTGTTAGCCCGAGTACTCTGACTGTAAGAGAGCTAGACGGACATTTGTAATGAGAACGTGTAACTGTCCAAATATTCGTCTAGCTCTCTTACAGTCTGAGTAGGCCTGCTCTGGCTAGCCGATTGTTAAGTACGTGTGAACTTTTGATTGCATCAGTTATTTAAATGTTTCTGCATTGTTGGTTAAAATAACAATTAAATAGGTTGTTTTTTTTTTTCAATTAATAGTTACAACAAAATTACAAAGCAGTTCAAAACTTAACTAATAAAAGTATGAAATAATCATCAAAAAGAACCCATGCTACCTCGGAGTCTAGGGTCAGTTTGGGTGGGTTTTTTTTATTTTTATTACAACCAAGGCAATACTGCGGCTTTTTTTTCTTTCTTTCTTTCTTTTCAGAGCTTCTTTCTTCCTTTCTTTCATTATTTCTTTCAGAGCTACGATTGTGAAGAACGTTAAGACGTTTTGGACCGGTGTGACGTCAAGCTTTCTGAAAGATAGCGACGACAAAAGCGAGCCACAATTCTGTCACGTGCGCAAGAAAAACGCTGCTAACGTCACAACACCCGCCGTTGCTGACGTCACAACACCCGCCGTTGCTGACGTCACAACACCCGCCGTTGCTGACGTCAGAACACCCGCCGTTGTTGTTGTTGTTCTTGGGCTTTGCATCAGCATGGCCAATTTTATCTCTTTCTCATAAACTACTCTTGGTTTACAAATCAACCGTCTCACAGATGAGAGTCCTTAAAGACTATTTTGATATCGTAAATATATCATCTTAATTTAGTGTCATTTTTAAAACAAATTATCCAAAAATATGTATGTGAAAAAAGAAAAAAAAATCTGATTTTAGGTTGTTTGTGTTTTACGAAAGAGTTTTGTTACAGTATTGTTTTGGCCAGCTCTCTTTAATACTAGTTTTTTGGAAATTAATATAATTGTATAATATGAGATGAAAGTTAATGTACGTTTAGATACAAAAAAAATACGAATTCCATAATGATCTTTGTTTGAAAGGGATATCGAATTCGTTTGTTTTCATCCAAAATTTTATAAACCTGGCCAAAATAAAATCTTTATTAAAAACATATTTTCTTGTGATCAGACCAATGAAAATAATAATAAAACTACTACTACTACTACTACTACTACTACTACTACTACTACTACTACTACTACTACTACTAATAATAATAATAATAATAAATAAACAAATACAATAATAACAAAAATAACGCTAATAACTAACCCAAATTCGGGCAAAACAGTGGGGAAAATTCGGGCAGTTTTTATTTGGGTAAAATTTCGGGCAAATCAATCCCTCCAGCCCCCCTAACTCAAAGAACCCTCATACGCCCATGAGTAAAACAAAATTCGAATGTGTGGAATGCAATATAATGGCATGATTTGTCGTCCATGATTTGTCGTCCATGATTTGTCGTCCATGTTCAGCGTTGGAAATAAGATGCATACTGCAATTTTACTTTATTCCTTAGTCTCATCGTCATCTCTAGTGTAAGTGTCGTGTACTCGGGTTTGGGTCACGTTTGACCCTCGAGTACTCGAGTCCACTATTTTGGGCTCGTGCAGGCCCTAGTGACAAGGCCCTAGTGACAACCAGGTGGTTATAGATTTGTCACCCTGGCTTGAGCAAGTTAAAATATTCAGGCATCTCAGATGTGTTGTGCTTACTTACGGTCATAGACGTAATCCTGCCACTTTCACACACACACACACACACACACACACACACACACACACACACACACACACAGACACACAAATCAAACAAACAAACAAGAAGCAAACAAACAAACACACACCAAATAACAGAACACTGTACATGCCAGGTTGGAACTGTTGTAACAAAAATATGGGTTCTGCATGACGATTCACTGTCACCTGGGCCCGTGTTTATAAAACAGACTTAATATCAAATGACGTCACACGAATGCAATTTGTATGGCGTTGCCATGTCGTTACTGTCTCAGACTCTATTAGAGTCTCGAGTCTAGACAAGTGACGGATCCAGAAAATCCATTTCGGGGGGGGGGGGGGGGTGGGGTTGGCGGCAGTGACATGAGGCGGAATGCTAATGGAACTTTGGGGGAGGTTTGGAGGGAATCGTGAAAAAATGAAAATTAATATATAATAAAATTATAACTGGCAAAATTTGGGGGGGGGGGGGGGGCCTGGGGCCACCTAGATCCGCCTCTGGAGACTCTAAACATTTTATAAGCACGGAGGCTGATCTTCGTATTTTGGGCCGTATTTTGGGCCAGTCAGATATAAGAGATGGTAGCTGGTGAAACAGATTTAGACGTCACTTCCCGAAACCACTCTTACGTAATTGAATCTAATGTTGTCATTGGTTCTAAAGTATACCTCCATGTTGCAATTTGAAATGAAGATGGACATGGGCAACATTATAAAACTATAATCGAGAATTCAGCTGCCGTACTAATATATTATGATAGGCCTATATTATAATTTTGGACACATTTTGTAAGATGTTCATATTGTATTAAAAGTTTGAGCAATATATTGAATATTGTATTAAAAGTTTGAGCAATATATTGAATATTGTATTAAAAGTTTGAGCAATATCTTGAATATCTTTTTCGATATTTCCAATATTTTGTGTGTGTATAAATGTGTGTGTTGTGTCGGTGTTTGACAAATGTTTGAGGAATTCACTATCCCTCACAGAATCTTTGGATAGTAATACAGTAGATGCTTTTTATAGGCCAACATAACCAATTCATTAGCCGGGACCGAGGGCTAGTGTGTGTGTGTGTGTATGTGTGTGTGTGTGTGTGTGTGTGTGTGTGTGTGTGTTATGTGTGTGTGTTATGTGTGTGTATGTGTGTGTGTGTGTGTGTGTGTGTGTTATGTGTTTGTGCGTGTTTATGCGTGTGTTATGTGTGTGTGTGTGTGTGTGTGTGTGCATGTATGGATATATGGATGTAGGTATGTATGTGTGTATGTAGGTGGCCGGATGGTACGTAGGGAACCATAAAGTAATTAACATGTGGGCATATTCAGTTTCCTCTGTATGAGTATGGGGACTCTTTAAGCGTACCCATGGTTGGTGCTGGTGGGAGGGGACTGGCATGTTGGGTTCTGGTGGGAGGGGACTGGCATGGTGGGTGCTGGTGGGAGGGGACTGGCATGGTGGGTTCTGGTGGGAGGGGACTGGCATGGTGGGTGCTGGTGAGAGGGTACTGGCACATTGGGTGCTGGTGGGGGGACTGCCATATTGGGTGCTGGTGGGGGGCAGGCATGGTGGGTGCTGGTGGGAGGGGACTGGCATGGTGGGTGCTGGTGGGAGGGGACTGGCATGGTGGGTTCTGGTGGGAGGGGACTGGCATGGTGGATGCTGGTGAGAGGGTACTGGCACATTGGGTGCTGGTGGGGGGACTGCCATATTGGGTGCTGGTGGGGGGCAGGCATGGTGGGTGCTGGTGGGAGGGGACTGGCATGGTGGGTGCTGGTGGGAGGGGACTGGCATGGTGGGTGCTGGTGGGAGGGGACTGGCATATTGGGTGCTGGTGAGAGGGTACTGGCACATTGGGTGCTGGTGGGGGGACTGCCATGTTGGGTGCTGGTGGGGGGCAGGCATGGTGGGTGCTTGTGGGGGGACTGGCATGGTGGGTGTTGGTGGGAGGGGACTGGCATGGTGGGTGTTGGTGGGAGGGGACTGGCATGGTGGGTGCTGGTGGGAGGGGACTGGCATGGTGGGGGGTGCCATGGTGAGAGGGTACTGGCACATTGGGTGCTGGTGGGGGGACTGCCATGTTGGGTGCTCGTGGGGGGCAGGCATGGTGGGTGCTTGTGGGGGGACTGGGATGGTGGGTGCTGGTGGGAGGGGACTGACATGGTGGGTGCTGGTGGGAGGGGACTGGCATGGTGGATGTTGGTGGGAGGGGACTGGCATGGTGGGTGCTGGTGGGAGGGGATTGGCATGGTGGGTGCTGGTGCAGTACTGGTGGGCCGTCGGCGAGAGAATGTGATCTAAACATCACTTCCCTCCAACAAAACGTTTGGTTTGTTTAACAATACCACTTTGAGCACATTGATTTATTCATCATCGGCTATTGGATGTCAAACATTTGGTCATTTTAACATATAGTTAGAGAGGAAACCCGCTACATATTTACATTAGTAGCAAGTAATGTTTTATATGCACCATCCCATAGACAGCACATACCACGGCCTTATAAAAGTCATGGTGCACTGGCTGGAGCGAGAAATAACTCAATAGGCCCACCGACGGGGATCGATTCCAAACCGACCGCGCATCAAGCGAGCGCTTTACCACAGGGCTACGTCCCGCCTCAATCCACCAAGGTAGTTACAGTATTGCATACAATAGGGAAATTTTAAAGAGTGCTTTGGATTGGCATGTATCTTAATGGTAGTAACGACCCCATGATGTACGAATTGTCTTTGGTTCGAAGCTACCACCAACAGAAGCGTAGTCTGCGGGGTCGGATACTGGACGAAACCCACCTCACACGCCCCCTGCTGACGATAAAATATTTTTTTACAGGGTAATATTGAGCTATTCTTATAGGTGTCCAGGGAAAATGTAGACTAACGTGTCAGTTAGATTTATTTACCCCCCCCCCCCCCCACCTCGCCTACCCACTCCAAGGTCCAGCCACGCTACGCTCCTGGGACCATATTTTCGAAGCCATCTTAGCACTACGAAATTGTAAAACCATCGCAGGTTTAGACGTCACTACAACACACGCCATAGTGACGTCATAGCTTAGGATGGTTTTACGATTTCGTAGGCTAAGATTGCTTCGAATATATATATATATATACAGTCAAACTTCGATAATTCCACCTTCGATCTCTCGATCTGAAGCGACGGTCCCGGCCGAGTTGTTATACAAACTAGTAATAACGGCCTTCGAAAACTCGATAAACTCGATCTCTCGACCTAATTCTTTGGTCCCGCCATAAAAATTTAATAGAGTATGCATCTCTAAAAACTCAACGCGGGTTGATTGATCAAACTGTCGTTGCCGATAGTATTTTAAAGACGAATGTATTGTCAATCATGTCAGTCAAGCGAAGCGCGCCTGTCTCTTGTCACTGTAAAATATTGTTATTGTATGTTCCTCATATGCCGTTGTGTAACGGCCTGAGCGTAATAAAGTTCTGTTCTATTCTGTTCTGTGGTCTTGGCTGTCGTGGATTAACATTCAGATTTCATTAAATGCCTTGGAGTAAGTTGATAATTTATTTTATTGTTATTTCTGAATGTTACTAGCTAAATAAAATGCTGGATTACAGATTGTAGGAATACAACCAATATACATATTGTATTCATCTGGATTAGAAAATAATGCAAGAAAATAGATGTTCGGGTAATTATGTCATTTAAAAATAGTTTGGGTTTTTTTAATAATTAATCAAAAATAAATGTGTGAAAGTTGCATAATAATTCCAGATATCACAGATATTAAAACATCAAACTACAGTAGGCTATAAATAAAATATAGTCAGTAATACTGGTGGCTGCCAATGGTTTTGATGGCTCATTATGAAAATGAGCATGACCGATCATTTTAAATCCCGACATCTGGTAACTTGATAACACCCACACCCAGCATACAGGATTTCCTCCCAACACTAATGTTCACACCAACAAAATAACCCTAATGTAAATTTAATTTAAAAATATACATGCTTTACACTAGATGAATTCGAATTACTGAGTTGAAATTAAATCGGTGTAGGTTTGTTTCAGGTGCCCGTCAACCGATGACATGTACTAGAAATCTGACTCTACCAAGGTCAATGTCCTTGGCTTTAAATCACGAGGCAGTATCGTGAAACAGAAAGTACAAATATCTGGAGTATGGCCTCAGACCACAATTAATTTCACTATGTATTCTCATGTAGCCCCAGTGGCTGTAGCACTTTTATTAATTTCACCAGGCCATTAGCATTTCACAGGAAACATTACCTGCCTGGGCCCATTGAACACTCAAAAGGATGACATCTGTTGTCCAGCTCTTTTCCGCGTTATATCAATGTAAACAAACACACGAGGGATAAGGGACCGAATCACACCCATTTCTCTGCATTTTACACACATTTTGCATGACTTCAATGTGCTCTGGGGGACATTATGCAGTATCCAGTGTAAAACAAGTGCACATATTCACCAACTGCATCCTCTTACCTGTCAAACCCAGTGTAACAATCCAGTATACAAAGCAGCTCCCCAGCCATTAATCACATAACAAGAAAACTATATTTTATCGCATTAGTTTCCGTATTTTGGACAACCAAATGGGTGGATAACTCTAGTCTGATGCCTATCAGACCAAAATTGTTTTCACCATGACACTCAAACTCACATATGGCATTTAAATACATATGTCAAGTTGAATACAGGCAATAAAAAGAATATTTGATACCAAATATGGCTATTCGAGCCTGTGAAATGGGGGACTGCCTGTGCCGCAAAAGGCGGCAATCTGCGTCAAATTATTCCAAATAGTGGACTAGTAATTATGTGATAACTTTAAAAGTTACAGACGTTTTTCTGAACAACAAAAAGAAACTTGCTCCTTATTGTGTTCTCTGCAATTGAAATATAGCAGTTGACAGGAATATGATTTTTTCAACAAAACAAATCAATTTAATTTAAATTGATACATTTTCAAAAAAGAAAATCCCACAAAGTTCTCTTTTTAAGAACAATTTAAACTTTAAAACTGTACAATTTTGGATACTGCACACAGTCAACATATGCCAATTACAAATTAGGACTGCTCGAGTGTCATTCTGGTGAGGGTAATTAGCAAGGTGTCTGCACACCGTAACAGGTCACACCTGAATGCAAAGGATATGGAACCAGCCTGCAAAGATGCAGTACAGAATATACAGTGAACAAAAATAGCTGTCAACTGCCACTGCATTGAAATGTTTTAATGTATCAGAACTGAAAGTGACATCACACATGAACTGATATATATAAGGGTGGACATGCATACCACAATAAATATTTCACTGTTTTATACACTACGAGTCACATCCATGGAAGGCAATACAAGACGAAAGACACAGTTCAAGAAAGGACATGCACCTTGGAATAAGGGTGAAACTCTGCTGCATGAACATGCAAGTCCAGAATCTCACACTGAGAAGTTGCGACCAGTAGTCCGGATGAATATAGACGAGTTTGCCTTGGTCACGAAGTCGAGTTCCACTTCAGCCACCATATCCACTCCAGATTGCGAAGGTGCGTCACAGCCAGTCCGCCTGCTACGTCCCATTATGAGTACATGTACTGCGTCTGAAATGAAAGAAGAACAACAGTGTAAAGACAAAGAAGGCATGAGAATAATGGACAATGACAGAATGGCAGATGCATGGAATGCAGCTTTCAGATACCACTCAACAGCTTCCCCTAAGTGCGACGAGCCTGAAATGCAAATATTAAAAGAGGTTAAGTGGGGTCTTTGTTGGAAAGTCACACTACACTGTGTGGAATGTGACTTCACTGCTCCTGAAAGCAAATTGTACAATGAGGTGAAAACAAATAAACCTGGCCCAAAAGCAGAAGAAACTAATGTGGGTCTTGCTATCGGTCTCCAAGATACTCCCGTCGGCAATACACGAGCAAGAGTGCTATTGGCAAGTATGGACATTCCACCACCGTGTCGGAGAGCGGCATGCAGAGAACATCATACAAGGTATCAACGGCTCTGTCACGGGGATTCTATAATACCCGTAACTGAATAAAACACGATTGTCCAAATACCTCTCCTAACTGTATATCTATTAGATCTCTCTGTAACAGGCGGTATATACCCTCTTTGTCTCGTCTAGGTATGATCAGAGATACGATCTTATATATAGTATTTATTATTATAGCACGCTTAATTCACTAGAAAACACAAGAAAAACACAATACACTTTGGAATCTGTATTAACCTACGCTGACAAATGTACTGCCGCAGTAGTTAATTAATAATAACAATAATAACAACCCAGAACTGATCACTTAGTTAGTTAATCTCTAGGTGTCTAGTTTACACAATATGCTAATCACTTCACCGTGACACAACACCCACACGTGTGATAATTGAGAAACGCTTCCAGGGGAACTTAATTAATAAAGGAATTACAGCTCTATTCCTAACTGGTTAATTTTTAATTAACCCTAACTACTCATTCAGTAACCTTGTAACACAGAATTAATACTGGTACCTATCACAATAAAGACAATAACCTACCGTTTACCTAGGTCTTCTAGGATGACTGGCTAAGCTTTATATTACCAAATACTTGTATAAATATAGAACAGTAAGACTACGATTTACTTCGTCAGATGACCGAAGACACTGTCTAAAGAATATTGGTATAATACAGTATTAAAATATTTAAAAGTCACATCAATCACATCAAGGTTATACAACAGAGCAGAAATAATATATATATTTACCAAAGTCCAAACGGACAACGTTCCCTGGGAGCCGTCCTTTTTGCTTCTCCTCGATATCTAAAAAAAACTAGCTATTTATTATAAAATCAGAATATCGTCTGGGGGTGATATATCCCCAACTCCCAGAGACGCATTTTTCTCTTTGATCGCCAGACTTACTGACGCCAGTTCGCTAGAGATTCCATGGTCGCGCGGAGGTATTACGTAACTACTGGCCACATGGCCTCCGCACCTGGCTGGGTGTGTATTAGACGACCGCTCGAGGACCGTGGCGCAGAAGTATTACGTAACAAGTTGCCCACTGCTAAGTGCAATGAAATTGCACACGGCCCTCTAACACAATTAATATCGCCACAGGCGAAAACAAAATTAAGAGCATGTTCCGTCACACACCCCCACCTCAAAAAGGATATTTCCTCTACTCTAGGAATAGGGAAATATACTACATTAAAACAAAAAGGTGCGTTATCCGACGCATACGGGCATTTATAACACATGTAATAATAAGGTGACTACCAGTAATCACACTGAGTCTCTGAGTCCCTGGTATACAAATAAAATATATAAAAACAAAACAGAAATCAAGAATGTCAACACATTATCATAACTTTCAACTTCGGGACAGGGCATCAGCGATTACATTGGATGTGCCCTTGATATGTTCAATGGTAATTGGGTATTCCTGCAGAAGAAGACTCCATCTCAAAACTCTCTGGTTGGTGGCTTTCATTCTGTGAATGAAGGTAAGCGGATTATGATCAGTAAAGACCACCACTTGATGCACTGCCGATTTCACGTAGATCTGAAAATGCTTCAGAGCTTGTACCATGGCCAAAGCTTCCTTCTCTATAGTAGAATAGTTCACCTGGTGTTTGTCAAACTTTTTGGAGAAGAAACTTACAGGATGGTCCAGTCCATTTTCGTCTTCCTGGAACAGCACAGCTCCAGCTCCCACTTCACTGGCATCCACAGCTAGCTTGAAAGGCATTCGGTAGTCTGGTGCTGCCATCACGGAAGACGAGGAGAGCATCTGCTTGAGAAGGTTGAATGACTTCTCGCATTCACCTGACCACTGGAACTTCGTTTCTTTCTTTTTCAGTATCGCACGTTTTCCAGGTTTTCTCCGATAGGCATGCTGTCGAATCGGTGTAGCGTTGGGTTCCAAGCGCACATCTTGGCTTAGGGTATTGGTAACCGTTGGAAGGTCCTGACAAATGGAAACATTGTCTTGTATCAGCGCAGTCAACTTTGCTCGCTGGGGCCTCAAGTCTGCTAGAATCTGGCTGTTGGTTAATTTGATCTCTGCAGTCTTGACGTCATCACAGGAAATTGAGTGACTCTCAATTTGGACCGGTATCACTGGAACTATCGACAGTCTGTCAAAATAACCTTATAGCAAATTGATGTGACAATACCTACTTTTCCTAACCATATCAGGAGTGTTTATCACATACCCTGTCTCATTAACCCGTTTGTGCACAACATAGGTCCCGAAATACCTGTTCTGCAATGAACCCCGTTTAATGGGAAGGTACAGCAGCACCTTATCCCCTGGTTTAAATTCCCGACTCCTAGTCTTCCTATCAAACACTGATTTTATTGTGCTCTGAGCATGGCTCAGTTGCTTCCTAGCCTTCCTATCACCAACTCTCTTATTCATTAATACTCTCTCAGTTAACAATGTAGTGCGAGCTGCCAACAAATGTGGATCAGCGCCCTGCTCTAGTATTAACTCTTTTCTATTACAAGGTAAATCCCCTCTATCAAACACAACTGGTTCAATTCCCTTCTGCGGGAGATCAACAGGTTCCACCACATTTAATTCCTCAGTTGATTTATCTACAATTTTACTGATAACCTCATCCACTCCAATTTCATGGCTCACACACGTATCAGACAAATCACAAATATCCTCTGGGTCTCGTGCTAACCTACTGGCCATAGCCATAGTCTTTACACACGCAGGATATCTTATCTCATCAACCTCACTCTCTTCTATTGGTAAAGGGATGTCTTTCATTAACAATTGGTCACATTTCGGCTGACAACACTGACTAGTCAAATCATTACCCAACAAAACTCCTATGTTTTCAACAGGCAAGTCCTTTACAACACCCATAATGACTGGTCCCGTCACAAACTTCGTTATGTAACCGGACAACCATATTTTCTCCAGTAACTGAGGTTAAAGCCAAACTACGTCCTGTATCTGAATTTTCAATACCAGCTAAACACTCTTGCGTGATCAGACTCTGACTACACCCGGTATCTCTATAGATTGATATTGCCATAGGACTCAATTCTTGTTTCACATCACAAACCATACCAGTGGACACATATGGGTTTACGTTATCTGCCATGGGACTAACCATTAACTCTCTCACTAACGGAGCTGACCTCACTAAACCGACCACGTGCGCATTATCGCGTTTCCTTTTAAAACAGTCCCCGACAAGATGGTTATCCTTTTTACAGTAACTGCAATGTGGACGAAAGGTTCGTGCATTGGCTGATAATGCAGGTTTATCCTTACTTTGCCCACCAGGTGCATTCCTTGCCTGACTAACTGACCAACTAGAAGACTCTCCCCGATAGTTACTTTCCCAGGAAAAACCTGGCTGAAATTTCTTCTTATCACCCTGTTGTAAAGAGCTACCCTGTACTGCCTGAGCTTTGTGCATTAACACGTAATCATCTGCCACTATGCCTGCCTCCTCTATCTTTTTGACATCACGATCCTTTAAATGAATACGTAAGCTAACTGGTAATCCATTTTTAATGTCCTGTAAGATCAATAACTCCCATAACTCGGTATATCACTCTACCTGATGAGACACCACCCATTTATCAAACATCCCTGCCTTCTTAGCCACAAACTCACTATAAGACTGACCCTGCGTTTTTCTCAACTCGCTATACCGTAACCGATAATCCTCAGGTCGTAATTCATACGCCCTCAACACTGCCGCTTTAACTAGGTCGTACTGACTTGCTCGCTCATCACTCATTGAATTATAAGCTACACTAGCCTTCCCCTTAAACTTAGACATGGCTAACAATGTCCACTTAGACTGCGGCCAATTTAGCTGCTTAGCGGCCCGTTCAAAAAGTTGGAAGAACATATCTACCTCCTGTTCGTCAAATACAGGCACTGATCTATAAGCCTCCGACATGTTAAACCCATTTCCGGCTTCCCGTCTAACTTCTTCAGTATTCAACTTTAACTCATGTTCCACTTTTAATTTAGCTAACTGGAATTCTCTATCCCTATCTTCTCTCTCTCTCTCTCTCTCTCTCTCTCTCTCTCTCTCTCTCTCTCTCTCTCTCTCTCTCTCTCTCTCCCTCTCTCCCTCTCTTCTCTATCTCTATCTTCCTTTTCTCTCTCTATATATTCTTTTTCTCTATCCCTCTCTCTATCTAATGCACGTTCTTCTCTTTCGTACTCAAGTTTTTTAAAAGCTAATTGTTGTTCCACACTTAACTCATTTACCTCTATCTCTGGAACAATCTCACTGTCTTCCATAACAGGCCTATCACCAAAAACTTCCTGGATAATAATTGTCTTTATATCACCTAAGGTTTTAGCTAATGTTAAATCAATTTCCCGCTCACTTGCGATTTCAACTAACTCGGCCTTACGTGCTCGCTTAATCTCCACTACACTGAGCGTAGGCCTATCCAGCAAATTCTTATCCATGTTTAGATATGACACACTTATTATTAATTAATTTTCTAGTGAACAACGTTGCTATTTCTAGTTAATTTGTAAAAATAATTTATAAAGCCCCCATTTACAAACAATACTTTTTTAAATATGCATGTCCCGTTTCAGATCCGGGACAAGCACCCCAATTTTCTACTCCTGTCACGGGGATTCTATAATACCCGTAACTAAATAAAACACGATTGTCCAAATACCTCTCCTAACTGTATATCTATTAGATCTCTCTGTAACAGGCGGTATATACCCGCTTTGGCTCATCTAGGTATGATCAGAGATACGATCTTATATAAAGTATATATTATTATAGCACGTTTAGTTCACTAGAAAACACAACAAAAACACAATACACTTTGGAATCTGTATTAACCTACGCTGACAAATGTACTGCCGCAGTAGTTAATTAATAATAACAATAATAACAACCCAGAACTGATCACTTAATTAGTTAATCTCTAGGTGTCTAGTTTACACAATATGCTAAACACTTCACCGTGACACAACACCCACACGTGTGATAATTGAGAAACGCTTCCAGGGGAACTTAATTAATAAAGGAATTACAGCTCTATTCCTAACTGTTTAATTTTTAATTAACCCTAACTACTCATTCAGTAACCTTGTAAAACAGAATTAATACTGGTACCTATCACAATAAAGACAATAACCTATAGTTTACCTAGGTCTTCTAGGATGACTGGCTAAGCTTTATATTACCAAATACTTGTATAAATATAGAACAGTAAGACTACGATTTACTTCGTCAGATGACCGAAGACACTGTCTAAAGAATATTGGTATAATACAGTATTAAAATATTTAAAAGTCACATCAATCACATCAAGGTTATACAACAGAGCAGAAATAATATATATATTTACCAAAGTCCAAACGGACAACGTTCCCTGGGAGCCGTCCTTTTTGCTTCTCCTCGATATCTAAAAAAAACTAGCTATTTATTATAAAACCAGAATATCGCCTGGGGGTACAAGGCGGTCCTCCCCCTATCAAGTGATATATCCCCAACTCCCAGAGACGCATTTTTCTCTTTGATCGCCAGACTTACTGACGCCAGTTCGCTAGAGATTCCATGGTCGCGCGGAGGTATTACGTAACTACTGGCCACATGCCCTCCGCACCTGGCTGGGTGTGTATTAGACGGCTGCTCGAGGACCGTGGCGCAGAAGTATTACGTAACAAGTTGCCCACCTGGCTAAGTGCAATAAAACTGCACACGGCCCTCTAACACAATTAATATCGCCACAGCCAAAAACAAAATTAAGAGCATGTTCCGTCACAGGCTGTAACAGATCTAAATGAAAATGATATGGCACAAAAAGTTGAGCTACTGAAAGACATTAAGATGAAACGTGGAAATGAACGTGATGAAATTAACATAGCCATGGATGGGAGATACAACTCCAAGACAATAACAAGTCGGAAGAAACCGGGCCAGAATGCATCACAAGCTATAGGACTTGCGTGTGAAACAATGACTGAAAGAAAATTCATTGTAAGTGCCTGCTTCCAGAATAAACTTTGTTGGACCGGAGTCTGGTTAAGAAACAAAGGTATTCATGTGATGTGTCCCGGTGGTCATCCTGACTGCACAGCAAACTTGCCGCCATTTGCTCCACTGTCGGAATACGAGATGGGAAAAGATATCGGAACAGACTTGGCTCTACAAGGTATTCTCATAAAATACGTCACAACAGATGGAGATTCCAGATCATCTGCTGGAGTTGATAGTGCTTTGAAACTTCTAGATCCAATGTGGAAAGTGCAGCGGCTAGCTGATCCAACCCACTTAGGTCAGAGTCAGTTTCGTAAGTGTTACAAAGCTAACTTCAGTCCCGACATGTTTACTGGGTCCACCCGTGAACAAAAGCGTGAAGCACAGAAGGTATTCAGCCAGGATATGAAAGCAAGGTGCAGTTTAATTCTTAAAGAACTGATGAAACTACACACTGGTAATATCGGTGTACTGAAATGAAACTTACCAAAGGTCCTGAAATCGACACTTTCGTGCTACGGTGGTGACTGTTCAAAGTGTTCGCGGTACTCGGTCGTCTGCAGTGGAGGAATAACGAACAACTGGTGGCACCGATCCATGTTCCTGGGTACACACAGAATCACAGAGCTGAATATGAATGAAAATGACAAAATGTTAGTACTGGAACTTCTGAAGATTAAACTAAGTATTTCAGCTGTAGAGCAAATGAAACTGTATACAGACACACAGAAATGTAAGGCTGCGAACCGTTCTCTCAGTGTTTCCTTACCTAAGAATGTGAACTATTCACGAACGATGACTGGGAGAGCTGCATCCACCATCCACAGGCTGAACAACGCCCCGGGAACATCGATGATAGAAAAGTGCAAGTATTGTGGCATCGAACTGTCAGCTCGGGTGAGGCGTTCACTGCGTCAGATGGACAAAGAGTCGGACTATCAAAAAAGATATCAAAACAATCCACAGGTGGTTAAAAGGCACTTAGTCCAGCAAGGAAGTAAAATTAGAGATCACTTACAATATAAACATTTGCACAGAGATCAACAAGCTGACTACAAGAAAGGATTATTAGATATTGACAGTCAAAGAGCAGACAACTCCTGTGACCACAGTTATTCAAAGTAATTTTTGTCACAAACTTTCAAGTGATACATATAATATAGGAACTATCAGTTTGCATGATAGCATTTCTGCTGTGGACATGAACCCTAGACATTGAAGATTGACTTTAAACTATAAAAAATAGTAATGTGAATAAATGTATGCTTTTGAATAAACGTATCATGTGATATTTATATGTGATATTTATATGTGATTTTATGACATAAAATATTTCTTTAAATTAACCTTTGTTATTGTTTTACATTCTTATATGTTATGCATTCTGAGATGCAAGAGGCATGGGGGGTATTGTTCATGTCCCTGGCAGACATTCCTGTTCACACATTGTATGCGCGAGCTGTTAATTGCATGTGGCTCAGCAGATAAGTGATCTTTAAACATACAAAGACGGTTATGGCACAGGTGACTGATGTCACTGCCATCTATGTCCATCTCCTTATTAAAGACCATGAAACTTAATCTGTGAGCATTTACTATACGATATTGGCTTGTGATTGGTGATTTGAACTTAATAGCACCATATCCATTTGGTCTGGGAGGCCCATTCCATATTATACATTCACCATTTGGCCCAGGATCGCATTTTGAAAAAATTACCCTCTGGTATTTTTGAGAAAAAAAAGCCTCCATTTTGACTTATTCAATTAGCCTTAATACTCAAAGTGAGGCTGTCACAGGGTGTAGGGATACATTATGATTGAAAAGAATGACCTATGACCTGATAGGGGTACAATGCAGGCTGAATCATGTCATAATTTGTAAAATTACAAATTCTGAAAATATAAATATAATAAAATTTAATTTAATTTAAAAAAAAGATATATTCATCACCCAAACTGATTAGTTTCAGATTTTTACCTATCTGGACAATTAGCATGTACATTTTGAGTCCTGTAACTGTCATAGTTACCTCACAATTAGGTATCAATGTGTGTCACCCTGTGTCAAACATCATTGAAGAAATCCTCCACAATTAATTTCACTATGTATTCTCATGTAGCCCCAGTGGCTGTAGCACTTTTATTAATTTGACCAGGCCATTAGCATTTCACAGGAAACATTACCTGCCTGGGCCAATTGAACACTCAAAAGGATGACATCTGTTGTCCAGCTCTTTTCCGCGTTATATCAATGTAAACAAACACACGTGGGCTAAGGGACCGAATCACACCCATTTCTCTGCATTTTACACAAATTTTGCATGACTTCAATGTTCTCTGGGGGACATTATGCAGTATCCAGTGTAAACCAAGTGCACATATTCACTAACTGCATCCTCTTACCTGTCAAACCCAGTGTAACAATCCAGTATACAAAGCAGCTCCCCAGCCATTAATCACATAACAAGAAAACTATATTTTCTCGCATTAGTTTCCGTATTTTGGACAACCAAATGGGTGGATAACTCTAGTCTGATGCCGTATGTCGCTATGCTATTAAAGTCGCACACCCTAGTTTCAGCCCGCGAAAATTAATTATAATTCTGGTTAATCTACAAACCTGTAACACACTTAGATCACGTTTTTATAAAATGGAGTAAAAAAGAAGGTTTTATTTCGATAAATACCATGGGAATCCCCGTGCCTCAATTACTTGAAATAATTTTGAAAGTTAGTATTCTGGTATCCGGTAGATGTCGCTGGAAGCACAGAAATGCCTATGTCACGACAAAATTTCCCAGAGTGCACACAGACTTGGGGTGAATTCCTTTCATCTCTCCTTGGCATGTTCCAACTGTTCTGCCCTCTCCAGATATCGTAAGCCTTATTGGTTTTAAGGGTTTATAACGTTTTGTATTGAGATACTTACTTGTCTGAACTTTATTGTTAATGAAAATATGCACGAACTGTGAAGAAAAACCTCACAAATGAACGACAAGCAAACGACAACAAATCGGATGTTGATTGCGCGAACCGTGCACGAGAAAACAAACAGAACCAAAATGATACGGTCACGTGGTATACCAACATCTGTGACGTTGAAACGGGAAGATCCCCTCTAAAAATAGATTGGACCTCGTCTGCTCAACGTTTTTTTCTCAGTGGCGCGTGTTATTTTAAGTAATAGTGGTTAGTAGTTACTGTAGTAGTAGTAGTAGTAGTAACTGTAGTCGCAGTAGTATTCATAATAATTCATATTTCTGTCAGCCACTAGTCTATGTTTCATGCTTATATGTTAGATTAGCTGTTAAATATATAAAAACTAAATATTTTTTATGTATATTTTTTGTTACATATTTTGTAAGCTGTTCGTACTATTGTAATATACATTTGCATAATATATTAAAATATCTGACGATTATTTGCATATTGTGTCTTTATTTCACAAACTTTGATGTTTGTTTAACGACATCTCAGCACACTTTTAAACTACGACTAGTTGGAGTCTAAGGCCAAATGAAATACATGTCTGGTCTCTGGTCAGCGCATGCGTCGATTTTGACCCTCGCGCGTCAACTTTAAAAAAAAACAAAAAAAATTCACGCGGTAAGACATCGATTTTTGCCGGGCTTCTCTTGCTATGATGCAAAATCGCATTTTGAGACATTCCCAGTCTCGAGCTCCTCGCGGTAAGACGTGTTTGTTTCGCTTGTGCACACTGCACGTGCTTTCGCGGCTCGACTTTGGGATCCTTCACTTTGTTGTTTTTGTCAGCGAAGTGAAGTTTTCTACTGGGATGTATGCGGCCATTGGAACTGATTGAACGCTGGAACGCTTCTCGTTTCGACAGTCTGCACCACCAGTCTGACTATGATGACTTGTTTTTTTCGTGACTCGTATGACGGCCATTCTGCAGAACGCCACGGTTGTTCGCGTTTAGTCTCTACATGTCCGAGCCTGTCCTAACAGCACTGGAAGTTTGACCGCCCCACTCTAAGAAGAAATAGGAGCGGGGTCGGCCCCTACTACTCTTTTCTGGACTTTACTTTGTTTTATTGTGATACCATGTCGTATCCTCCGGAATCGGGCCCGTCCGCACCATTATACCAACCCAGGACGACTGGACTATATCCTAGTCTGATTCTCTCTCTCGTTCAGATGGATCCGGCTTCTCAAGATCTTTATTTCAACACAGCACTACACCTTCAACGTCTATTGACTGTCAATCAAGGGTTTTCTTGACGGAATGCAACCCATCTTGTCCCTACAAGCTGTGCACCCTAACGGCCTTAACGAGGCAACTCAAGTGGACATATAGATCGGACTTTAAACTTTCAGACCTTCGTTCAAAAGTTTATGTCGAAATTACTTTTTTTTTAATATTATTAAATAGTCCGATCCTCTCTTCTTTATCTTATTTATTTTTGGACTGTCCTTCTAAAATGCTCCAAATTATATAAATATTCGACCGAGTAGTCAATTCTTTTTATTTTTGGCTTGTAATTTTTTTTAAAAATTTTAAATTCTATTAACTTTTTTACTTATTGCTATTTTAAAAATTCTGCCCATTTTCGGACATGCTCGAAACTCTAGTGGTATATGAGCATGTAAAAATTATTCGCACTCGCACTTGGAGCTAAAATGCCACAGGGCATGAACTAGGACACGCATTCTGATTACAATTTTAATTTGTCCCTTATTTCGGTATCAAATATACAAACATTGAAGAAAAAAAAAAAAAAAAAATTTAAAAGAAAAATTGAAAAACAAAAAGCCTCATTGCCGCTTAAATTCTGGAACCTTGGTCTGACCAGAGATCGACATTTTTTCTGGACTGATCTGCTTCCTGACCCAGACAAGGAACAAGTCCATTATGGGCAGAGAGGTGGGAAAAGGAAAGTGATAAGACACACACACCCCCCCCCCCGTTTCTTCTCCTAGATACTTTTGGACATCGTAAACAGTGTTTCACTATTATATACGTACGCCACAGCTATGACGCAACGCTGGCTGTCTCTTGTTCTCAACTTGCAAACTTGTTTTCAATAACAGTCAAACTTCGATAACTCGATCTTGAAGGGGACGTGGAAATAGTTCGAGTTTCAGGGAGTTCGAGTTTTCGAAATTGATATACAAGAATTCAAATTTGAAACTGCATTACAGCTGGTTGCAGCATTGCAGCTGGTTTATTTTCGCTTAATATTGTAAGAAGCGTGCGCTTCGCTGCATATCTCTGAACTATAAAAGCTATGCATCCCCAGTTGAAAGTCGAATTAATATATCAGTCACCTCACCCCACGCCACCCCATCTCATCCCACCCCACCCCAGTTGTTGGCATCTTCGACGCCTGTCGTACATTCATTTTGCGTATATTGTAAAAGTAAGTAAAAAAAAGAGGATCACCCAGATGAATTTTAAATATATGTTTGGGCATATAGGCTACATATATTTATTGACAGAAAAAAAACCCCGGAAAAAAGAAGTCATTTACATACATAAATAAGAAAAAGTAACGTTGACGCACCTCTACTTTCTTTCTCCAATCTGACCACCCACCCTCCATTTCTGGGCCCTACGCAAGATTGTTTCGATGACAAGAAAGTAGATCGTTTTAAAGTTACATTATCTTGTTACCATATTATAACATCATGTACAAATGTGAAATACAAGCTCAAATGCACTTTTAAAAAAGTCGTGTGTGTTCGCTATGAACGGATATCGTCAAACGTATACATTTGATTCGTCGCCTCTGCCGCCATAGCTCGGCAAAGAGCAAACGACAGCCTGTTGTCAGTTTAAGTTAACACGTGCGTTTGCTGATTTCAAATTGTAGGGTTCGTCTCAAAAAATTATAAAAGAAATCTTGCGTTGTACGAAGAACGTTCGGTTCAGGATACGGTACTAGAGTCTTTAGTTAAAACCGGTTTGATCTTGACAACGTATTATCGACAGTCGTTCCTTCCTATTTCAGAATTGATATTTTATAAAGTGTTAGTAGAACTCAAAGTTTAGTTTGCATACTAGTAACACATTAATCATGTATATATTTTTAAAATAAAATATACTAAAGTAGACAATGAACGTTTTCACTTCTTAATTTTACATGTTAAAATCGACAAATTCAAATAAATATTATTTCGTTTGGAAAGGGTAAAGTTGGGGTGGGGAGTGGGTGGGGGGTGTTGTTTAACGACTTCAAAGATGAAGCATATTGATTTAATAATCATCCGTCCCCATACAACCGTAAATAAAATGTGTTGAGTGCGTCGTTAAATAAAACATATCCTATCCTTCCTTCCATCTGCTGTTGGATGTCTAACATTTGGTAATTTTGACATATAATCTTAAAGAGGAATCAGGTGCATATGCAGGGGGAGGGTATTGGAGGTCGAAACCCTTACTTGCCCAAGCTTAAAAAAAATTGAAATGTATTTTGTTGTTTTTTTTGTTTGTTTTTTTTTGGGGGGGAGCATGACCCCATATAAACTTCGCTCAACACATATAACCCCAATCCCGCTGAAATCCCTGCAGACGCGCCTTGGAAACCCGCTACATTTGTTTTTAGCAAGGGATCGTTTATATGTACCATCCCACAGACAGGATATCACATACCATGGTCTTTTTGTATACCCGCCGATGGGGATCGATCCTAGACTGACCGCGCATTTCCAAAAAAAACCTTTTTAGGTTTAAGTAATGAATAAAAATAACATATAGTCTTGAAAAATGTTATGTAAATCGAACACAGTACCCTCTTCCTCTACCCCTAGAGCGTTACGTATTAGTAACACCCCCTTACATGTAACGCGTATGCCAACAGCTGGCCACTGTCAAAATTTCAAGGCAAATCCCCAACTCACCGACCCCTGGCGTTCTATGGATATAAATATGTTTTGGAGATATGAGACGACCCCTCAATCAAGACAGTTAATATTGTTCAAAAATTGCGAAATCTCACGTGATCTCTTGTTGGGGAATTCTATACTTGTGATAAGCCAATGAAAACCGAGATCGGTACGAGTCCGTCAAAAGTGTCCCACTTTCAAAATACTGGCTTTGTTTTTGACCTGGATAAGCCAGCGTAGTGAAACCAATGCGGAGTGCGGCGTCATATATGCACCAAACGTAATTGGATTTTCTGTTCTATATGCTTAAATAATAAAAATATTCCAGGGAATGTAGTTTTAAAAGTAAAAGTATTTGAAGAACCGTCAATATGACGTCCATTAACAATACGGAAACCAGATGCTTTACAAAACGTTAGTAATTGTCGGCCAAACCCGTTAATTCCTTTATCTGGGTTAATGCGTTTATCTTCAGTTTGATCATTAATATATTCACATACACTTTCGATATGTTTAAGTACAGTGTCTTGCATATAATCAAATTTAATATAATCATCATATTCCGCAGTTGTACTATTAAAATCTCCCATTAAATAAACATCTCCCAAGTCAGAATACAATTCAATATAATTATTTCGTTCATGAAATAAATCAACACCGTACAATTTATAGTAAGTAGAATGCTGGGGAGGTATGTAAACACACGCTATAAATACGTCATTATTACGTTTACTAAGTCGCCTATCAATCTTTAACCAAATAATACTATCTGAACAATTTTCAATTACAGATATAAATGGTTTGTACTTTGTTTTATACAGTACAACAATACCTCCTCCTTGGAAACATTTCCTACGTTTTACAGCAAATGATAAGCACTCATAGCTATCGAGTGATAATTCAAAATCATTTTCTATCCAACATTCAATAAGTAGCACTAGATCATGCTCTAGTAAAAAATTCTTAAAATATTGCTCACCTATTTTTTATCTAAAACCACCATGCACATTTCATGCTATACATTTTAACACTTCAATATCAGCATTATTTACATTTCCCAAAAGTCCCTATTGTTTATCAATACTGGTCGAAGATCTCGGTGTAGGTCGCTCGTCAAGAACCACAGAGTCAGAAGTGGTAAAATGTTTACCGTCTGTATACAATCGGTCACGCACTAAGTTCGCTCGTTTATCTTGGGCTTTTGCTCTTTCCAGGGCCGTACCCTGACCAAAATCCATGGGGGGGCACTAAATTTTATAAATAATTTTTAACATACTATAAAGATTAAACATTTCTATGCTATTACTGGAGATATATATATAAAAAAAAGGACAAGATTATCGGGGGGGGGGCAGCTGCCCCCCCCCCTGCCCCCCGGAGGGTACGGCCCTGCTTCCCAGGTGTGGAATTAGTTGTCGCCTCCTATCATTGATCTCTTTGGGAAACTGTTCATTCACAAAAAAGTCAGTGCCTTTCAAAACACGAGTATTTCTCCAAACGAGCTCACGATCCTGAGAACGCGAAAATTTCACAACAATGGGCCTAGGCCGCATCTTCGTTTGGTTCGACTGGGAATTCACAGCTTGCACTTTCCCAATTCTGTGTGCTCGGTCAATATCGATAGGTCTTTCAATTTTCATCTGCTCTTTTATGAAAGTTCTGACAAGTTCGTTACAATTTTCACTCGAACGTCCCTCTGCTATGCCATAAAAAAGCAAATTGTCCCTCATTGATCTACTTTGCAAGTCAAGAATTTCACACACACACACACACACACACACACACACACACACACACACACACACACAACTTTACCCTTTCCAAACGAAATAATATTTATTTGAATTTGTCGATTTTAACACGTAAAATTAAGAAGTGAAAACGTTCATTGTCTACTTTAGTGTATTTTATTTTTAAAATATATACATGATTAATGTGTTACTAGTATACAAACTAAACTTTGAAAGTCCTACTAACACTTTATAAAATATCAATTCTGAAATAGGAAGGTACGACTGTCGATAATACGTTGTCAAGATCAGACCGGTTTTAACTACAGCGCAAGATTTCTATTTTAATTTTTTTAGACGAACCCTACAATTTGAAATCGGCAAACGCACATGTTAACAGAAACTGACAACAGGCTGTCTTTTGCGCTTTGCCGAGCTATGGCGGCAGAGGCGACGAATCAAGCGTATACGTTTGACGATATCCGTTCATAGCGAACACTCACAACTTTTTTAAAAGTACATTTGAGCTTGTATTTCACATTTGTACATGATGTTATAATATGGTAACCAGAGAATGTAACTTTAATGGTACACGAGGTGTTAGTGTAGTTGATTACCTAATCACAAAGCCAAGTTTGTTTCCATGCATCGAGTCGTTCACTGTTGGTAATTTTAATCAATATTCAGACCACGCCCCATTGCGTGTGAATATACACTTGGATGCTCGCTGGTTGGTCGATAGCGGTGTACATGATCTAGGTCACAGGGGTTATACGTTTGTCAGATATCGGTGGTCTGCGGAATGTAAACAGCAATGTATTGAAGCGCTACGTGTAAATTATGATGCATTAAATGTTTGTGTAACTAGTGATAGTGAATATTCACAAAGATATATTGATAATATTGTTGACAAGTTTACTTGTACGTTAAGGGATATCACACAACCTTTTGTTATAAATAGCAAATGCAATGAACGAGATCATGTGACCAGTAATTGTGTTCGCCAGCATGAATTTGTGTCACGTGTTAAAATTGACAAGCCATGGTTTACACCTGAATGTAGGACATTGTATAACAAATATATATATAGACTCCCTGCATCAATTTAATCTTGATAAATCCAGTAAAAAATATAAAATCCTAAATGAATGCAAAACGAATTACAAGAAATTGGAAATAAAACTGAAAGGACAATATAAGTTGATGGAAGGAAATCAGTTGGATTTTTTGCGTAAATATCAGGCCTCAGACCACAATTAATTTCGCTATATGTTTCTATATAGCCTTAGTGGCTATAACATTTTTATTAATATCAGCAGGCCCGTGAAGTTTTGTATGTACCTTTGCCTGCATGGGGGACACATACCCTGAAAAGGACAACCCCTGTTGTCCAGCTCTTTCTCCCAGCATATTGGTTTAAACAGACACACCCTCTAAACCAGGCCGGAGTACACCCATTTTACACAAAAAGCACTACTTTTGCATGGGCCGGAATTACCACAAACAAGTCTTCAATGTCAACAAGTTACACATGTTTACAAACTACATGCTATCCCCTGTCACTTCAGTCAAACAGTTGCCACTTCATAGATGTCTGCCATGAAATAATCACAGTCAAACAGCAGACTACTTGCGCGGTGAAACTTCCGGATTTTGGACAACCAAATGGGAAGATAACTGTAATCTGAGGCCATATAACCCAAAGACATTTTATCAGCACTTTAGAAAAACAAAAAGGAATTTCAATAACATTACATTAACTGATTTTTTCAACCATTTTAACAAAGTAACTACTGGAGACCTTACCCTAGAAATGGCAAGTGAGAATAATAACTGTTATAATATCGATACTGTTTTGGAGGAGTTAGATAAAACTATTACAGAATGTGAGGTCTTATGTGCTATTAAAATTTAAAACGTAATAAGAGTCATGGTCTTGATGGAATACTAAATGAGTTTCTTATTGAATTTAGTGACATATTACTACCTGTAATTTGCAATATATTTAATGTAATACTTAATTCAGGTTTTTTCCCAATATCGTGGTCTCAAGCCGTTATTATACGAGTTTTTAAAAAAGGTGATGTAAATGACCCCAATAATTACAGAGCTATAAGTCTTGTTAGTTGTTTAGCAAAATTATTTACTAGTGTACTTAATAAACGGCTATATAAATGGTCTGAAGAAAATAATGTTCTAACCGATGCACAGTTTGAATTCCGTAGAGGTGTCAGTACTGTTGATGCAATATTTTCCCTCTATTCTATAATAACAAAGACATTAGAGACCAAAAGAAGACTTTACTGCTGTTTTGTGGATTATAAGAGGGCCTTTGATTCGGTGAATAGAGCCCACCTTTGGCATAAATTACTTAAATATAGAATATATGGGAAAATGTTGCAAGTTATAAAATCTATATAACTTTGTGTTAAAGTTTGTGTTAGTGTAAATGGCTTTCAATCAGAATGTTTTAAATGTGACCTGCGTCTAATGCAAGGTGAAGTATTGTCCCCAATATTATTTTCATTATTTTAAAATAATATAGAGAATGAATTTATTATAAATGGATGTCCAGACATGTTATTTAAAGATCTGAGTCTTGTTTTTGATGTTGTTGTATGCAGACGATATGGTTATTTTTTCAAATAGTATAGAAGGATTGCAACAGATGTTAGATGTACTATATAGTTATAATGAAAAATGGGGACTAACAGTGAATATATTAAAGACAAAAATTATGGTATTTAGGAATGGTGGTAAAGTGAAGGATGAGGAAAAATGGTTATACAATGGTGTATTGGTTGATGTTGTAGACCATTTTATCTATCTTGGTATCTTACTGAATTATAACAATAAATTCATACCTGCTATTAAATGTATATCTGAACAAGGTAGAAAAGCCTCCTTTTTTATGAAGAAAAACATTAAGACATTGTTTTTGAATCACAACACAGTAGTATCATTGTTTGATACATATGTATCTAGTATATTATTTTATGGCTGTGAAATATGGGGATTACAGAATGCAGAGGCTATTGAAAAAAATACATTTAGACTTCTTTAAAAATGTGCTTATATTAAAGGATCTACAACAAATATTATGATATATTTTGAATTGGGGAGATATCCATTGTTGTATGAATGTAATTATCGGATGGTAAAATATTGGTTAAAACTGATTTCTTCAAAAAACTGTATTTTGCATACAATGTATGTTGAGTTGAAAGCTACTTGTTTGAAAAAATAATTGGTCACATATATTAGAAAACTATTACATGAATTAGGACTTGGATATATATGGAAAAATCAGGAATGTCTTGCAAACAATAATAAGTATTATTTGACAATAATTAGGCAAAGGATATTTGATCAAGCAAAACAGAATCTTTTCCACCAGTTGAATACATCTAGTAAATGTTCCACACTGTATAAATATTTGGTATATAATTTAAATATGCAGTACTACTTGATTAAGTCAATACCTGTTGAGTATAAAGTATGTATTACTAAACTAAGACTGTCTGCACATAACTTAGCAATTGAAACTGGCAGATATAAAAATGTTAATAGGTCTGACACAATCTGTATACTATGTAATAGTGGTGATGTAGAATATGAATATCATTTTGTACTATGTTGTTCTGTATTTAAAGATGTAAGTAAAAGATACATAAAACTCTATTATTGGACTAGACCTTCAATGTTTAAGTTTATACAAATACTTAGTTGTTCAAATGTAAAAATTCTACACAATCTAGGAAAGTATCTGGTAAATGCTTTTAAGTATAGAAATTCTATAATTGTTTAATTGTTTTCCATGCAGCTATGTGTTTGTTTATGTTCTCCACTAGCCATTTGTCATTGCCATGACTGTATCATTTTATATGTTTATGTTTGTACCAATAAGCTATTGCGAGCTTACGGTAATAAAGAATTGACTATCAAACATAGGGTCATTTCGTTCCGCTTAGTCGGCGATCTATTATTCTGTAATTATCACCCTAATCCTCTACAGCCAAGACCATATGAGACAGGCGCGCTTCGCTTGTTTGACATGAGTGACAATACATTCGTCTTTGAAATACTATCGGCAACGACAGTTTGATCAATCCACACGCGTCGAGTTTCAGAGGAGCATACTCTATTAAATCTTTATGGCGGGACCAAAGAATTAGGTCGAGAGATCGAGGTTATCGAGTTTTCGAAGTTTGAGTTTTCGAAGGTCGTTATTACTCATTTGTTTAGCAACTCGGCCGGGACCGTCGCTTCAGATCGAGAAATAGAAGTCTTCGAGAGATCCAAGGTGGAGTGATCGAAGTTTATATGTATATAATATATGTGTGTGTGTGTATATATATACTCTTCAAAAAAAGAAACGCAAAAGGGTACAAATGGGTTATAACTCCGATTTTATGTTTCCTACCGGTTCATGCTTTGTGAATATAAGGTCATTGCATGTCCCAAACACATTCCCACGGTTACATTCGATAAAACGCAGCTACTGTACAATAAAGTTCCAAAATGTGAATATTCGCAAAAACGCAGCCACGTGCAAACCATGTCACCACTGCACGTGCGTTGTCTGCACGTGCAACATGAACACTGACAGTATAAAAGTGCAGGGTGTTCGCTTGCCTGCCTCTCTGTATCTGGCCGACAGTTGACAATCCAGGACATGCCACGTCTCAGGAACCGCAGAGAAACAATGCCATCGGCCGACTAGACGCAGGCGAATCCAGAACGGCCGTTGCCAGGGCATTCCATGTGTCCCCAAGCACCATCTCCAGACTGTGGGGACCGTTACCAGCAACATGGATCAACACGTGACCTCCCTAGATTCGTCGACCACGGGTCATTACCCCCGGGCACAGGACCGCTACATCTGGTTACGCCACCTTCGGGAACGATTGACTACTGCCACCTCCCACAGCCGCAGCAATACCAGGTTTGCGCAGGATATCCGACCAGACCGTACGGAACCGCCTACGTGAGGTAGGAATTCGTCGTGCCGACGTCCAGTTCGAGGTGTCATCTTTACACACCACACGAGCACCGTTTTTTTTGGGGTCCGACTGCAGTGGTGCCAGATTCATCGACAATGGCCCTCAACTGCGATGGAGACAGGTGTGGTTCAGTGACGAGTCCCGATTTCTGCTCCGAGCGTGACATGATGGAAGATGTCGCGTGTATAGGGCGTCGTGGTGAACGTTATGCGGAAAACTGCGTGCAGGAAGTGGACAGATTCGGCTGGGGGTAGTGTCATGGTGTGGGCCAGCCATCTCACACACTGGCAGAACTGACCTGGCCCACGTGCAGGGCAACATGAATGCACAGGGGCTACTTGACCAGATCCTCCGGCCACACATCGTTCCATGTATGGCCAACGCCAACGCAGTGTTCCAACATGACAACGCCAGGGCTCACACACAGGCAATTACACAAACGGCTTTCCTCTACAGAACAACAACATTAATTGTCCTTCCTTGGCCATCGATAATCACCGGATTTGAACCCAATTGGCGACTCTATGGGACGAGTTGGACCGAAGCCTCCGACAAGCAGCGACAACCAATGCCCAGACCCTGGCCGAGCTGGCAGCAGCCTTGCAGGCCGGGGGCCGTTGATTCAATGGGCAGGCGTGGTTGCCAGGCAGTTGTCAACACACACGCGGAGGCACACCCGGTATGGAATCCAGAGACCTTGACCTTGGTGGTGTGTCATATCAATACTCACAATGGACTAGAGTGAATTGTGAAAAATGCCTGCAACATTTGGTAATTATCGGACTCACCATTCAATAAATGAAATCAATCTCCAAATGTTACGACAATGTGGTTTGCCGTTCTTCTTTTGCAGAGTATAAATATATATATCTATATATATTATATATATATATATATATATATATATATATGTATATATTGGATGTGTGTGTGGGGTGTGGGGGTGTGTGTGTTGTAGTCGTAGTGTAAGTGTAGTATAGTTAAGTAAAAGCAAGGGCCTCCCTTTTTTTTTTTATTTATACACATTTCCCTAAAAAGGCAGGGAAAACAAGCATCATAAAATCCATG